>NW_006431919.1:18761817-18822049 GCF_000325575.1 Pteropus alecto | reverse complement strand
CGCTGCACGGCAAGGAGAGTGACTATGGCCTGTTTCCATGCTCCCCTCCTGCTGTTTGTCACGCTCCTTAGTGATAAGCCACTCCAAGCTTCCTGTTGTCCAAACTCTGTTTCAATGGCCTCACATATCAGGTGCCCTTAACCAAGGAGCAGGCTACTTAAACAGAAAGGCCGGCTCACTCCATCTGCTCTGGGCTTGGGTGATGGGCAGGGCAAGGCAGGGCAAGCCTTGGAGCCAGCCTCGCCAGTTACGTCACTGGTGACGTCAAATGTAGCTTGATAATTAGTAGCGTTGTTGCATCTAATCCACACTGATTTGCTTTTTAACCTATGCAGCACCTGGCAAAAGGTGTGTCAGAAGCAATGACGATATTCCGAGGCTCGGATTTCTAGAAAAGGGCTGGGCAGGCCTAGGCCGCTGAGGCTGCGGTTAGGATCCCTGCTAAAGCTCTGGGGGTGGCCTTGGAGTTTTTCTCCAGTCTCTCTGGCCCTCTCTTTGCCCTGCTGTTCTCTCTCTTTGTGTCTCTCTGGCCGTCTGGTTCTCCCCAACCCTGAGATTGAGAGCAGACTTAATTTCTCGCAGCCCGCTAAGGTGCCTCTAAGGCCCCTGGAAAGGCCTGGGGCCCAGGGACGGGGCCATCTTGTTCTAAAGCATTTCCCCAGCCCCGCCAGAAGCTGGGGCAGTGCTCCAGGGCCCTGGGACAGCCTGAGGTTGTCATCGGTACAGGGCGGCCCATCCAGCCGGAGTGTTTGCTCAGCCTTTAAATGGGCCGAGGAAGCGTGGTAAGTTTTCCTTGACGGTGGGTCCATCTCACTTCGTGATTAGCCCCACTCCTCACGGAGCAGAATGTGGGCCAGCTTGCCGAGATTTCGACCCTTGCACCACTTCTGATTCCTGAATAGTCACGTGAACCTCCAAGCTCATGGGCATCAAACAGAAGTACTTAGCAATCCCGGGTGAGGACTAACATGTGAGGGGTGGGATTGAAATGAATTAATTACTCACCCCGGCTTTGACAGCGGGCCCTCAGACCACCGGCCACGCCTTCTAGTTCATCAGCTCTGACCAGGACATGGTCGCACTGTGACGGGGGAGAGTATAGGCTTCGGGTCACCGAGACCGAAACGTGGGGCTCTGTGGCCTTGGCCAAGTCACGTAACCTCTCTGAACCTCACCTTCCTCATCTGCGGAGTTGGTGGGAGCATTAACGGTGAGGGGGAGCAAGCGCCTGGCCCAGTTCTTGGCACAGAGTAGGCACGTGATAAAGAGAGGGGCCAGTTTTGAAAACCACTGACCGAAATGACTGACCAGCTGACTCTGAGGACAAGGAGGGTTGATGGGAATTGTCTTCCCGCTCACAGCTCCGTCCCTTTGGGCGGCTGGCTATCGGTTACCTGGGCGATGGTGCGTGGTGTGGGACGTAGCCCAGCGGTGACAGCCACACCTGGCAGAGATTGTTGGGACCAGGAGCTTAACCCCTGCAGTGAGAGGGGGCTGGAAACCGAATGGTGTCACATTAAAACAAAAAGAAATAAAAGATTTTTAAATAAAAAATTAAGTAAAACAAACACGACAAAAACAAAACAAAAACCAGTTGGCGTCCGGGGAAGGGAGTTCCTCAGATTTGTTTATAAACGTAGTAAAATAAATATGTAAATAAGGGGAGCGGCTCGGGGTTTGGGGGCTGACCTCCTGTTTTTCATGGAGCATGTTTCTCATTATGAGGGGGAAATGCGGGCCACACGTGGGCAGAAAGGAAAGACGCGGACGGGAGAATAATTAGGGGTGTTGGGGTCGTGGGATATTCTTCTGTGAGTTTGTTTTCTTGGACGTTCCTTTCCTTTTACGATGAAAAAAAAGTCTCAAGAAATCCACTCGAAGTTAAATTGGGCCGGAACTAACTTATTTTGTTGGCGGGATTTTTCCCAAAGATGCTTCCTTCCATTTGCTTCAGGACGGGACCGTGGCAGCTTTTATTGTCACCCCTCCCGCTTTTTCTCTGAAATCCCTTCCGTGTCCCTCCCGTCTGCCCAGGCTCTGTTAGAATCTGGGCAGCAGTGTCAGGCGGTTCCCGGCCAGCCGGTTGCCGCACAGGTGATGCTAAGGCCTGGAGGCCACAGGCCACCGTCTCACGGCCTTGACTCGACCCTTCTCTGCAGCGGCGGGGAAACTGAGGCTGAGAGAGCAAGCCCTTTGCCCAAGCTTAGTCAGCTACTATCAGGATAAGGTAGGATTCGAATTTCAGTCTCCCGAATTTAAGTCGAGCCTCTTGGAGCCCCCAAATAATTCTCTGTCCTGGGCAATGTCTCCTTCTAGGGTCTGTCTGGCAAGGTGAAGATCAGGAGACCCCTGTGTCTTATGTGAATCTGTGGGACCCTCTAACCGCTTGCAAAGGAGGCGAACATAAAAATCACTGTTTTTTTTTTTTTTTCTCAATCCCTCTCATACTCTTAGTCAGCCACGCTTTTTTTTTTTTTTTTTACTTTTGAGACGACCCAAGTGCCACAAAAGTGATTTAGCTAGAAGACAAATCGAGATCTGGGCTGGGAAGGAAGGTAAACTCCTCACGATCCGCAGCAGCGCGGCTTCTTGAGATAAATATTCACCTAACCCAATTCTCCTTCCTTTTCGCTTTCTTCCTTCAACGAGAATGTCCCTCCGTCTCGGCGGCCACGGTGGCCCTTTGGGGACAGAACGGCATTCGCTTAGTGTCTCTGTCGTAAGGCATGTTTTTCTGGCGTTTATTACTCAGCTGTAAAAATGTGCTCTAGGCAAAAACTTGGCATATTAAGTCTCATCTCAGAGGTAATTGGTGGGGATTTTTTTTTTTTTAAAGAAAAAAACAACCCTTTTCCTTTTTACAGGCAATCTGAGAAGGGGAAACAAAAAGGTCGAGAATTTACTGTTGGAAACTGTGGGTTTCGCCCCTATGGATTTTCGTCTTTGGTTTGTTTTGTATTATTTTTGATGTCCTCTAACCAGTGATTTGGGGGCACAGTTATAGCGGCTGCGATCTCAGACATTCATCCATTCTTCCTTCGACAGATGTTTGCTGTGTGCCTACTAGGTGCTGGACACTGTACCGGCTCTGGAGATTCAATGGCGGGCAACAGTATTCCTCAGGCCTAGGTTCTCACGGGGCCGACGTACCTGCGAGCACACTCACCTCTAAACCCCACGTCTTACCGGACCAGACAACCAAACACTTCAATGTGCGATGAGCGGTTGGAGTAGAGGAAAAACTGTGAATGGGTTTTGGGGTGCCCACTTGAGATAGACTGGCCCGGGAGCCCACATTTACTCCAAGATTTAGTGGGCAATGGGAGACTCATGACAAGTCTGGGAAGAAAAGTCTAGAAGACGGGAAGCACGCACGACGCCTGGAGAGAGCTATGCCGTGCTCGAGCACGAGGAAGGCCTCACTTCCAGGCTGCATCGACCGGGGATGGGCAGGTAATACCTGATCCCTGCTGGGGGCGCACAGGCCGATCCCTCTCAACCTGAGCGCAAGGGGAAGCCCTCGAAAGAGGCTCAGCAGAGCACCAAAAGATATAACGCTCTTTCTGGAACATCCCCCCAGCCTCTGCATGGACGATAGGATGCAGGGGGCACCAGGGGAGCACGCACCCCCTTGGGAGGTGGCTGCACCTGCCCGGATGTGAGCTCTCTGTGGCTAGTTAGAGAGGGAGAGAAGGATGTGGGTTCCAGCGTGGTTTAGGGGAGAACAGGACGTGACCGCTGGTGGGTGGGGCAAGGAGGAGGTGGGCTGAGGGATGAGCCCAGGTGGAGGTGGCCAGCCGGGGTCAGGGTGGAACGGGGTGCCATGGTCTGAGGGGCAGAAGGAACGGGAAAGGAGAGGGGGTGCTGGGGGGGCTGTGGGAAGGGCTCCCTGGCCTGCGGGCTCATCCTGACGCGGAGCCGAAGGGGAGAGCGGTTGCAGGGGCCGTGCGGGCTCGTGGTTAGGACCCGGCGGCCACCTGGCCTGGGTCCAGCTCCAGCTCCATCACTTTCCAGCCAGGTGACCTGGGCCAGTCATTTTCCCTGTTCCTCACTTTTCCCCTCGGGAAAAAAGAGGAAGAATAGTAGAATCCGCCTCGTGGGTCGTCATGCGGGTCGGCCGAGCTCGTCTCCGCGCTTGGAGCAGCGCCCGCACATGCCACCTCTAAGCGGAATTCCATGTTGGAGACCTGGCGAGTGAGTCATCTCTTCGGCCAGCTCTTCTGACACGCCTGCCCTCAGGGGGCTGGCTCTCTGCGGGAGACCCAGCCATTAAGTAAATAGACATATGATAATGCCTTGTGACAGTGCCTCTGAGGGACCAGCAGGGATCTATAAGAAAGAATAACAGAAGGGACAGAAATTAGATGGCGGGGGCTGGTCGGGAGAGGACCCCCAGGGAGGGTGGCAACAGCCCAGTAAGGAGAAGTTGGGGGGGTGGGTCACTCTGGACCTAGGGGACAGTGGGAGGCCCCGAGGTGGGACAGGATGTGGTGTGTTGGAGAAACAGTGTGTGTGGAGCGGGCTAAGCAGGGGACAGTGTGGCAGGAGAGGCTACAGGCCCAGATGGCACGGATGTGATTGACGTATTTCAGGCAGGAGGAGCAAAAACCTGACTTCTATTTTTAGAAGATCCCTCTGGCCGCCACGTGACTTGGGTGCAAGTTGGAAGGTGGTAGATTAGGAGGAACTGTCTGGAAAAGGGGCTGAGGCTGTGCCACTCCAAGAGGTGATGGTGGCTTGTGGTGGTGACCGTGCAGGTAGACAGAAGTACACGTGCCTCAGAAAAAAATTTGAAGGCAAAACCAATATCTTCTTTACCAGGTGGCTGTAGGAATTCGTTAAAAACGCCAATTTGATCTAGTCGCTCGCTCTCTTGCTGAAATCTGTCGATGGCCCGTAGTGTGGAGAATCATGTGAAATATCTTGCCCTGGCTACCTGGTCAACCTCCTCTCCCCCGTAACACCTGGCACTCCTCTTAGCTCTCACGATGCACCTTGCCCTTCCTCTACAGGGCCTCGCACCTGCCGACGCCCCGGCTGGAAACTCGTCACCCCTCTCCGAGCCCCAGCACCCCCTTCCCACCTACCTCTTTCTGCTCTCAGTCATAATCCCCTCCCCACAGCTGGGCATCTCAACGTGCCCACCGCGGTTATGAAAATGACATGTTGGCTAAGGCCTCCATGTGTCCAGCTGATGGATCAGGAACCTGTAGTTCATCCCACGGATGCAGCAATCCACTGGCTCTCCGTAGCCGATTCCTTCTGTTGTCCCAGCATCATTAACGAGTTGGGCTGGAAGAGAGGGGACCAGCGTTTCCCTGAGGACGTGCTCAGAGGCTGCGCTTCACCCACTGTATCTTGTCTCATTGTCACAGCAGGCTGCGGGGAGACGGGGCGGAGGGGGACGCTGAGGCTCTGGGAGGGGAAGCGAGCTGCCCAGGGTCACTCGGGTCGTGAGCGGTGAGCGGGGCTTAGTCCCGGGTCTGCTGAAAGCGTGGTGGTGACTCGCTCCACTTTATCGATGAGGAAACGGGGTTCAGGGGAGGAAGTAGCTGGCCTGTGTTCTCAAAAAGCCAATCACGTCTATTAATGATTTATAGGTTACGAAACGCTGTCTGGCTTTGGGCCTGACACCAGCTCCGTGGGGGAGTAGGCCTGGCCTCATTGCTGTTATTAGGAGTAGTGATTACAGTGAATAAAATGAGATTCAGAGACGTCGGGAGGATAGGAAAGAAGCATTTATATCTCAGACACAGAGCGAGGTGTGGTAGCCATATTTTCTCACTGAATCCTCGTACTCCTCAGGAAAATGTTTGCAAAGTCCATTCATTCATTCATTCATTCATTCGACAAGTGTGTACAGAGCCTGCGGTGGACCTGGTCCTGTTTTAGACACAGGGACTACGACAATGAACAGACGAAAATTCTTGCCTTCATTCTTTTAGGTGTGGGTAGAACAGACCACAAGCCAACAAGTAAATATTTATTATACCAGATGGCACTCAATGCAAAACAGAAAAATAAAGCAGCGCAAGGCCACGGAGAGATGGGAGGCGTTAGTTTAGTTCCGTGCTCGGGGAAGATGGCGTGGCCTGATGTGGTGACAAGGGTCAGGGCTGCACAAAGTGAGTGGACGGGGGTTTCTGTTGAAGACAGAGTAAGAGCAGCAGTGATTCGTGGGGAGCAGAGGAGAACCCCTGGTGTCATAATAGCCCCCGTGAGAGCAGCTGCTGTATCTCGAAGGTTTAAAATCTGCCCAGAATTTTAAAACGTGGCTTCGTCACATCTTTACAACTACAGCAAGTGGGTGTGGGGAGCTGGAGGCTCAAAGCTGAAGTGGCCGTTTCACAGTCTCATGGCTAATAAGTTGCAGGTGTAAGACGAACCTGTCCTGCCTGGCACCAGGTGGCACCTCTGACCATCCCACGTCCTCCATGCGAAGGCTCAGATGGCGTGCACGGAGGCTGTGCTGTGCCACCAGAGCGCTGACAGCTAGGGAGGCTGGGACGAGACGTGCAGCCGGCTCTGTGGGGAGGACCAGACCCTTCAGAGCCTCGCAGGCCAGGCTAAAAATCAGGGTCTCATCCAGAAGGTGATGGGAAGCCACAGTGGGCTTTTTAGTAGGAGCAAGACCACAACAGGTGTTTTGTTTTGTTGTTGTTGTTGTTGTTTTTAATAAGAGCCCTCTGCCTGGAGCAGGGCAGGGGCTAAGGAGCTCCATGCAGCTCGAGGGATGGGGGAGTCATTCTTGGGGTGGGAGGAAGCTTCCTCTCTGTCAATCCGCTTGTTAAAGAGACCCCATCTCACATACAAGTTCTTAAACTGGGGTTCATGGAGCACGTGGGGGTGAGGATGGGAGGACTATAAACCTGGATGGGAAAAAAACGACCTCTTTATTTTTGCTTGCCTCTAACTGAAATGTGTCATTTCCTCTCCTTATAAATGTATCCAACAACTTAGAGCAGCCGCTACCAGTAACTGATTTTGTAACCAGGAGACATCTGTTTTCAGATCATGTTACAGTTGTTACAGATATCTTGAAACTTTATTTCTGCTCATCACTACTTGGAAATTCTGGAAGTCACTGCCTCAGCACCGGATCTGGAGGAAGGATACATTAACAAAAAGCACCTGTATGAGCATATTGCAACATTTTGACAACTGTATTTAAATATAATTGGGTTCTCCTGCGTTTAAAAACATTATTCTGAGAAGAGGCTTCAGCAGCTGCCTGCAGAGTCCATCACATAGAAAAGGTTTCGAATTCCCTCCGGTTTGGGCCTGGCTGTTTCCTGAGGATCTTTTTACCGTTACTTCTCTGCTCCGGTTCCCTAAGAGGCAGGAGTGACTCTGGCTTGGAGGCTCCTAGAGGCTCAGGTCTGGTCTGGTGCAACTCTTCAGGCTGGGGGTTCATGGATAGAACTCAGAAAATGTTATTTCGATTTGGATTTGACGGTGACATTTGAAAACCAAGGGTTTTCACACACATCTGGATTTCTGGCTTCTCTTACAGAATCGGGGGACGGGGGGAGGTCTGGTAACTGGCCCCTCCTCCTCCCGTGTGCAATGACTGCAGTTAAGTAGCAGCCACCGCTGTGGACAGAGTGCCACTCTGCAGCTTGTCACAGCTCCCTGGCACCCCACTGAGGGTGTACCTTCCCCAGCTCCCTGTGACTCCCAAGGCATTTGGGGTTTTGACTCCGGGTCGGGGAACAGTGTGGGGACCACAAACTTAACAGCAAGTGGCGGTTCCTTGAGCTGGTCCCAGCTGCACCACTTAAGGAGAGAACATGTGACCGTGGCAGCTTGGCCCAAGTCCAACTGATGGATCAGAATGTAGGCAAATCAGGAGCCACAGACAGCTCTGGGTCTCCCTGGTTCCACTCCTGCTTCTTGCTTCATCTCACTCGCTTACCAAACACCTTCCGGTGGCTTCTTCTTGCTCCAGGAATAAAATCCAGGCTCTGGAGGATGGGCTGAGCGCCTGGCCCCTCAGCCCCCACCCCCCGCTCCTCCACACTTCCCTCCTTCTATCCTGCTTTCTTCTTCTCAAAGCTCTCACCATCATCCAAAAATGATGTTCCTGACTTACTTGTCCCATCCGTCTCCTCACCAGCGTGCAAACTTCACGATGCCACAGTTCGTTCTCCTGCCCAGATGCTGCTGGCCCATCACGAGCTTTTGATAAACACCGTTGAATAAACAGGTATCGGATGGGTGGCCTTATGCCATCCTTGCCTTGCACCTGTCTCTCTCCTCTCTTCATTTCTCAGCCAGGGGTTAGTTAGGCAGGCTCGGGGACAGGGACGAAGATGACCACTGGGTAACTTGGTGGTTTAAAAAAGTGGACTTTTAAAACCTTGTCAAAATATTCTTGTAGCAAAAGATTGTGCCTGCCACTGCCTTCCTGTGAACCACTGAGAAAATCCCTGAACTTCTCTGACCCTGTTTCTTCCTGGGAGTAACATTTACCCCTTAGGACTGTTCGTGAGGATGAAGTGCCCCAGGCACAGGGAGTCCCCACTAACACATAGTAGGTGCTTGACTAAATACACGGAACCCCTCCCCCACCATTCCCCTTTCAATCGGAGCTGGAAGAAAGCCTGTCAATCACCAGATAATTTATGCAGCATGATATGCCTTTATTATTCCATGCTGAGTCGGGGGGTCCTACTGTCCAATGAAGGTCAAAAGGAGGTATGGCTTTTATCTCTGGAGCAGCTCTGGAAATGCAGGGCCGGGGGAGGGGGCGAACTCCCAGAGTTTCCTCCTGAAAACAAACAGACCCCCTCCCCTGCCCTGAATAGCTTACCTCGATCAAAGCCACAAACCCCCCCGGAGCAGCGGGACTTCGCCCGGAGACTGGAGGGGGCTAATAAAGCATTGAATGGGGAGAGTGACCCCGAACTGGCCGACTGGGGTGTCCCCGCTGGGCCCAGGGCCCGCGCCTGCTGCCTGGTGGAGAATCCAGAGGTCACGTGTCATTAGTCAGTGTCTTACAGCCACCCTTTCAACATCATCGATAAAGGGGGAGGGGACCCTTTCTGTTTCCAATCCCCAGACGATTTTCTTCTCTGGTTTTTTTTTTGCACTGGGGGGAAGAGACACTGCAACATCTTTTTCTGGTTTTCTTTCAGAGAGGCCCGAAGGAACTGGTTTGAAATCAGGAGATTCATGCTTTGGGAGAAATAAAGGTTGAGACCAGATTTTTTTCTTTTTGATACTGTTTCTCTCCGAAGCCCCGGCTCTGAGAAGCCGCTAGATTCAGGTTCCCATGAAAACCCCTCCTGTTCCGTCCTCGGCTGAAAATCCTTCTGGATGGTTCCAACGACTTCTGAGGCGCTCCTCCCCCTCCTCCTTTCTCCGTGAACCGCCAGCAAGCTTTCTTCTCTCTCTGTGACTCAGTTTCCTCATCAGTACAGGACTGGGGGATGGGGGTTGGGGGAGCAGCATCCTGGGCCCCAAGGGAAGTGACCTGGATGACCTCTGAGGAGCATTTTAAAGAGATAGTCAGCCCTTCCTCGAATGGCAGAAATGATCTTATTTCCTTTATTACTGACTCAGCCCCAGTCCTTACGGTGGAGGCCAGCGTGTGGTTGTGGGTGCGGTAACCCTTTAATCCATTATCCGCGGACTGATTCGATGTCGTTCCCAGGTTTATAGGGAGTTGATACCTTGCTTTTTTAATTGTTGGGCATTTTGTGGAGCAATTTAGGGCCACATCCGACCTCATCTGAAAACGCCTGTTGCAGAGGCGAATCTGGGCGCACGTGTGCACACGCGTGTGTGCGCGGGGGGCAGTGTGCGTGCGTTACGTTCTGCACTTAGCAGAGAAAGCAGGAGTCGCCTGTCGTCAGAACGACTCTGGACATTTCCTGAGCTCGTTCGTGAAGGGCCGCACGTGTAGTTACATGAGTAGAGCGCCCTACAGATGAGCACACAGGCTTAGTGAAGCAGTAGCGTGCGCGTAGCATCGGATCAAACTCTTGCTGCTTAGGACGCCAGAGAAGCGCTTGCCTGGTGCACAGAGGCCAGGCTATGTGAATTCTTCGTGTCTTCAAATGGTAGGACCTTGCTCCTACGGCAAGGTGTTCAGGGGCACCCCACCCGGCGTACACCCCTCCTGCTAAAGTAGAATTCTAGTCGGTTAGATGCCTCGCGACGTGGCCTCCACAGGAACTGTCTTCCATACCTTACGGGTAAGTATCGGTCATTCGGACTCCATGTGAGTTAATAGTCCCACATCTCATTATCCCATGGGAGGGACACAGCCGCTGTGCAGGCCAGTGCACCCCGCAGATAAGCCACATGATCTTCCAAGGCGAAGATGACCATGTACCAAAATACAGTGCCCGTGAGTCGGGGACCCCTCGCCTGGCAGGACCTCCAGGGTCATCGTCTGTTCCTCTGGGAGAAGAATTAGGAATTCTTGGGGAGGGCCCCCGGTCTGGGTCATTGCTGTGCCCCTGGCCACCGGCCAGCCTGGGTCCAGCATCGAACGTGCATCCATGCACAGTGACTGAGTGAGAGGTTATGAGAACAGAGCCTGGCCAGAAGTTTATAAGCAGGGTGGGGGTATGTGGGTGGCGAGTGGGGGGGGGTGGGGAATTAGCAGGCACAAAAGGAGATGGGAGCGTGAAGGGACTACGCTCCGGGGTCCCCTGCTCCCCTTCCTCACACACTCTGGCTGTCTCCTCTTTCCATCCCCACGGCTTGCTGCAGCCTCAGCTCTGCCCCGTCTTTTGCAGAGACTGCAGACTCCTCGGGGCTGGCCCAGGGCCTGGCCTGAGCAGCCAGATGGTCACCCAGTGTGAGGTGGACAAGGTCGAAGTCCCACTGGGCTTTTTGCTCAAAGCGTCTACTAGCCCACCGGAGGTGCCGGTTGGCTCGATGTCAGGGCTCCTGTGTTTTTTAGTCGTTATCCTTGGAGAATCCACAAATCAAGGTTTCAAGACTCACCCTTTGTCCCTTCCTGGGCTTCTCCCGGTCTGAGAAATGGGGCCCGATTGGGTTTGTCCTGATGAGGAACAAGATCCTCGTTTCTTAACGCCTCAGTTTTCCCGTCTAGCAAATGGGGCTTTGTAACGCTTCCGTCATCACGGAGCTGTTTTAAGGGTTAAATGGACGAATGCATGAAAAATGCTCAGAAGAGCTCCTGGCACAGAATCCGTTGCTATTGTTATGGCTGATTTGAGGTTGTTTTTAATTATCCTTTTATTTTTTCTCATTACTGCTCATTATTTTTACTTTAGTACTATTTGTTATTTTATTTCTTAAAGTAATTTATATGTTTACAGTATTGGTTTTGATTCTATGTCTTATTTTTTTTTATTGGTAATTAGCTAATATGATGACGATTCTCAATGATTTCATTTTACCCGCCTGGATTATTGACTGTCACGTCAGAGTGTGACATACAGGAGTATGACTATTTACTGTCCTTGTCGATGTAGGTGTCCCTCTCGAAAGATCACGATGACTGCATTCGATGCTTAAATATCTTATCTCTCCTTATTCATCTGTGGTGGAGAATTTATACATTTATTCATTCCTTTATCTGAATTTTTTTTGAATCACAAAACAAGAGGAATCAAAAGATGAGGCGTCTCATTTGGCTCCGCGTAGACATTTTAAGAGGACACGGCTGCCAAGAATTGGGGGGGAAGCGTCACCTACTCTTTGCCTTGGCTTTTTCCCCCCTGTAGAATGTGGACAAAAACTATTTATTTCATGGGCCTGTCTGAGACGTAAATGGGACACTGTAGAGCTCTCAGCACAAAAGAGTTCACGAATGTCAGTTATTGTTGTTGGATAAGGGACAGTCTCGAGGCCTCAGTTTCTTCATCCATAAAATGGACGCGCCGACTCTCCCAGCCTGGATCCCATGAGGGTTTGGACCCGTCTCGCGGTGGGTAAAACATCCGGCTTTTGGTAAACGCTGCATAACTACCGAGTTCGCTGTCCTTCCCACTTGGTCAGCCTCCGTCGAAGGGAAAATACAGCTCGGGTCTTGCCCATTCCAGAGTCTCATTCCAAGGGGATGATTGAAATACTAGCCTGGCTTTCAGAGCAGGGAACTGAGGAGCCAGTAGACGCGGTGCCATGCCCATCCCCTCAGGAGCAGAGAAGACAGCAGGGTTCTTTTAAGTTTTCCCTTGGGGATTGACATTTTATTAGCATAGAGATAAGTAATGCCAGATAAGAGGCCTCTGGTTTTACATCTGGGCTGTAGGGGAACACGTGAGGTTTCTGGCCCTGCAAATCCCAGGCAGGGAGGAGGGAGGCAGCCTGCACTCCCTCCTCCCCACCCGCGTGCCCCCCGGGCGGCTTCCCAGCTCGGTGGGAAGCAAGTTTTGACAACAGCAATGCTAATTGATTAAATGCTCCCCTCAGAGATTACAGTGCAGAGCGTCATCATCTTCTTATTTCTGGCGAGAAGGGAGGGCCTTCCTTTCCTTTCCTGGTTCTATGTATATATTACGTTCCAAAGCTCAAGAGACCCGGTTAAGAATTCCTGGACCCTCAGGCTCAATCACTCTTTGTTCATCTTAAATCGCACGTTTACTACAAACTACCTCGCTCAATAATCGCCTCTGGTTTTCTAAGTGGGATGGGAATTTGAACCTGCCGCTGAATGGAGCACCAGACTCGGAAGCTGTTTGAATCTAAGACACGAAATTCTCTACCGGCTGAGTAGCAGATGCTCGTGGAATGTATGAGTTTGCTGGTCAGGAGAGGGATCGGTGCTTTGCTGGGTACCCACAATGTGCAAACCTAAAACCTAAGGTAGAGTCATCTCTTGACTATCGAGTTACACTCGGCAGGGGATGTACCTAGAGAGCTCAGAAAGCGTTTCTCAGAGGAGGGCACCGGCGAGCTGGATCTCGAAGGATGAATAGGAGTTTTCTAGCCAGAGACTAGAGGAAGGGCATTTCAGGTAGATGGAACAGCCTGGGCAAAGGCACAGGCATTTTAACACAGGGTTTGTTTGTTCAAGTGACGATGAGTCAGCTGGTATGGCTGAACTTAGGGATGTGAAAGGAATAGGCTGGAAAGACAGGTCGGGCAGGATTGTGAAAGTTCTCAAATGCCAGATGAAGGAGGTCTGGTCCTTTCTCCCGAGGGCAGTGAGGAGCCGAGGAAGGTTTCAAGCAGGGAAAGTGACACAATCAGACTTGCAGTGTAGACATGATCACGTGGACAGATGGATCGATCAGACACAGAGTCTGGAAGCGAGAAGACAGGTCAGGCCGAGGGCACTGGGAGTTTGATTTTTTATTTGTTCTTTGGTGACCCAAGTCCACACTTAGGCATTGCTCTTAATAAGCAAAATCCCATATGCGTTGTGTACATGGCTGCTTCTCGCAACACTGCCTGTATTTGCTGGGACCATATGAAACTGTTATTTTCGTAGGTCGAAAAATGGTCAGACATTGATGATTTCATATGGTTCGATCTGACAGTAACCAAAGCTTGGCCACAGCCTATATGCTGATCAACAGGAAACTGGTCACTTGTGGCTGGATAAGTTAGCTTTATATAAAGTATGTGGCCTCTAGCATTATCTCCAAGACATATTAAGGACTTGTTTTTTTTCAGGTATGACAATTGTATTCTGCATATACTTTAAAAAGAATCTTTATCTTTTAGAGATACAATCCCAACTATTTACTGTTAAAATACGTTTGATATTTGCTTCGAGATAGTCCGGGGCAGGGCAGGGTGGGTGGCAGGTGGGCGGAGCTATGGAATAAACAAGGTTGGCTGAGGAGGGATGTTTGCTGAAGCTCACAGATGATGACATGGGGATTCGTATTTCTGTTCTGTCTTCTTTTATATAGGTTTGACATGTTTCCAGAAGAATATGTTTTTTAAAATGCAAGAGATAGTAGAGATTTTGGCCACTCGCCTAGGAGGAGGGAATGAATATACGTATGTATGCCTCTACACATACTCTATCCTGGTGTAGGCATAGAATGCTTTTGAAAGGAAAGTCAGGAGTGAGGGGGAGCTGGACTCTTTCATGCTAAAAACCAAAACCAAACCAAACCAAAACAATAAATAAAAAACCCTATGCATGTATTATTTTCAAAAAGTAAAAAAAAAAAAAAAAGTACAGCATACACATAAATCAAAATAGAGACCTGTATTCTCTTGCCAGCTCTGCAGGAACTCGCCGTGTGGGCTGGCCTCAGTTTCCTCATCTGAAGATCGATGAGCACACCCCCCTCCTGGCCCCACGAGGCTGGAATAGGACTGAAATTAACGTGTGCAAATCGCCAAGCCCAAGCCTGGGCCACGGAAGGTTCTCAATAGTGATGGCAGCGGTGGTGGTGAGCTCACTGTGAAATCACACGCAGGGAAGAAGGTCCCGTGGGGGCCTTGGAAGGAGCACATTAGGAGGCGTCCAGGTGTGACATCCATTTCATACTCACTGCGTCCTCACTACCCATGAGGCAAAGAGGCCGGATTCCTGCCCCGGCTGTCCACATTAATCAGAGTCACCAGGTAATTATTCCATTTCACCTGTCACTTCGTATGTGTGGACTACCCTCAAACCCCCAGCCCCTTCCTCCAGGGATGACCCCGAAAGCTGACTCGGTCGTTTTCTCGTGAGTTAATTTCTAGGGCGAGCTGGAGGCAGACCCTTGCGAGGGCCAGAGAGGACTCGGTGGGCTCAGGTTTCATAAAAGTCTTCCACGGTGACGTCTGGGATGCACACAAATGGCCAGCCCATGAATGAATTTCAGGCCAGTGGAGGCTGGATTATCCCACCGCAGATTCTTTAGGAGGCTGGAGGGCCTCGGGGGCAGTTCGTCTGGCCTTGGACCTGCAGCAGGTCTGAACTTTGGCCTGCTTGCTCACCAAGAAGCTCCACCCCCCGCCAGGATGCCCACCTTCCCCACACTCACCCAGGAGGCAAGGTCTCTCCAGGAGCCAGAGGGTCGAGGAGGACCCGGCCAGGACCCCCTGAATCTGACTTTTAAAGTCGATGCCTCTGGAAGCCGACAGAGAGGGTGAGTGAGATGCCTTAGAAAGGTAATAACAACAACAACAACAAAAAATCCTTCTCTTCCCCTCTACGACCAACCACATGGATTTCGAATGGGGAGCCCCTTACGGGCAAGTGGGAATTTGAAATGCTTGTCTGCAGGGAATGTCACTCGGGTGAGGAAAGTGATCTCAGGGGCTACCCTGGAGCTGGAGCCCGACTTTCAGAGGCAGCACAAGGTCACGGATACTTGAGTCACTCACCAGCTGATCGGCACCGTCCACAGCTCAGAGCGCGGACTGTCAGTTAAACATGCCGCCTGGTTTCGGGAACCCAGAGAAAGTGGAAGATGGCTCCTCCGACCCGGACTGGCCCAGCCTGAGCCACCCTGACATGTTAGGAAGAAGGCGGGCCTTCGGGCAAAGGGCTCGCATTCTCGTCCCTGCTAATTATACACATAATCTAATATAGATTATGTATCACACATATTATTGCATACTATATATAATTATAGTAAGTTACAATATATCCTGAGTGTTTACAATGTTCGAGAATGCATTTTCCCGGGCGTTAAATGCATTTATGCATTTAACTTTCATTTGACTTTGGAGGGAGAGGCTACTTTGTCCTCATTTTAATGATGAAGCGGTAGAGGTACCGGGAGCCTGGGTCACCCAAGGTCACACTGCTGATGCACAGAGGATCTGAAGTGAAGTGGGCAGGCCGACTTGCAAATCTGTGCTTAATCTGCAAAAGGAATAGAAAAGAAATGACGTTTTCGAGGGCCTCTCAGGGCACGCTCACGGCTATTACCTGTGACAGCCTCCCCAGCACCTGTGAGGTGGGTGCTCACGCTTAGGTCTTGCTGCAGCCACAGAAACCCAGTTCAATGGAGCTTATGGGAAAAAAAGGGAATCGATTATGCCCATAACTAAAACTGTAGGTCAAGTTCTGGCTTCGGGAGTGGCTGTCCCCAGGCTGTGTTCCCCTCAGCTGCCTACAGTGTCCTGTGTCCATTGCTGAACCCGTCTCCAAGCCATGGGGAGGGGGATGCTCAGATTGGATGGGCCTGGGTCACTCTTGAAACCCAAACCACGTGGACGGAAGGTGGCCAAGAGAGTGTCCTAAAGGAAAACTCAAGGCGCCATTACTAGAAGAGGCAGCAAGCCTGGGGGTAGCAGTGGCGGTGGGGAGGTGCCCACTGAAAGCTGTCCATGAGTGATTATCCCTGGAGGAGGAAGTTGGGAGTCACAGACAGGAAGTGACTGTCAGTCTCTCTGACTATTTCCGGTTGGTCTCTAGCAATAGTAATAGTAACAATAATGATAATACTGTCCCTAGGCTATTATGAGGAATGTGTCACAGCACATAGTAGATTCTCATTAAAAGCTGCTGCAGAAGTAATGATTTCTGTCAGCCATGGCAGTGAGTCCTGCCCTGGCAGATCTAATACACGAGAATATTCTTTTCTCTGTTGGCATCGAGGTGAAAAATCAATCTTCCTCTCAAGGTTCGGAGCAACGCGGGAAGCCAGGGGTGGGGGTGGGGAGATTTACCTTCACACGTTCTCCTGGGTATTTTCACACCCCTAGTCATACCTCCAAGCAGAGACTGTCACACGCTTCCAAGGGAACGTCGCCTGCTCATTCCTGGGTGGGTGGCAGCAATGGTGGCACAGATTTCTTTTAAAAACGATGTCTTTACTCGCCCAAGCTAAGCGGAAGAACTTTGCCCGGATTAAACCAACTTTTGATCCAGATTTAATGAAGGCACAGACGCAGACGTCTGCTGTCCAGATCTGAGACACACTCAGGAAAAGTGAGAGCAAAGTAATTTGCTAAAACTAATGAATGGCTTTTGGCGAATGGGTTCAAAGCCAGTGTCAAAAGAAGCTTGTGAGAGGCAGGGCCGAGGCTGACTGCAAAGGGTCAGGCTCTCTATGCGGCATTCAGCTCCCAGCCCCCTCCATCGCCAGGCCAGGAATGTGGGTGATGAGGACCGAGTGGAAGCCTGCACAGGGCGCATGGCTGTTCGAGAGGGGCTGAGATACTTAGCTGGGGACTAAGGGGCCCGTCTCAGGGGGCAGGACAAATGAGGCAGCTCTAAAGGAGGCTTGGGAGTCCAGATAAAAATGAGTGCCAGATAGACGGTCTCAGGACAGTAGCTGCCTGGGGACAGGCGTGGAAGGAAGGCCTCCACCTTCCTCTGCGTACCCTTTTGTGTCTTGAAGTTTGGATGATATGCATGCCTATGATTTCGCAAACGCCCGTTACAGATACCTCAAATATGGTATTGTATATCTGTGTATGCAATAATGCATTCTATTTGTACGTGTGTGTGTGTGTGTGTGTGTGTGTGTAGAAGTTTAAGAAATGCACTTGAGAGACGGTTCTTGCTTCTAGGAAGGAAGAGGGTGACAGACATGAGTGGTGGATGGTTAAGGGGAATTTAGTTTGATCTGTAATGATTGCTTTCTTTTAAGGAAAAGTCTGGGAGCAAACAGTTACGGGGGATGGGATGTTTTTATATTATTCTTTAGGGCTTGACTGTGTTTTTCATCACTTCGCCCAGCAAAGCGGGAAGCGCCCGGGCACGGGCCTGGCACGGCGGGGGGACTGTGGGAGAGCATTAAGTGTGAAGTTCACGGTCCGATGCGGGGAGAACCATCGGGCCCACGTCAGACAGGTGGGCCGGGGTCTCCATGCAGCCTCAGCGCCCGAGGACTCCCCACCCTTAGGCCTTATCCCTCTCCGGGGCCTGGGTAGACAGATCCGGTAGGAAGGAACTTCGCCTTCATCAGAGGGGAAGAAACTTGGCAGAAAGAGAAGGTGGAGGCCACGAGGAGAAAGCCATGGCCATGGTTTGGCCTGAAGTTACGGTACCAAGAGCCACGGCAGGGGCGGAAGTCGTGGAAAAGAGGGGATCTTTTCTGGATCTTTCCAAGGCCTCATGCTCCCGGTGATCTTGGAGGGAGGGAGGGAGAGAAGGAGGCAGGTTCACGGAGACCTGAGACGGCCATGGAGATGCAATGACTGTGAGCAGAAAGCCAGAAAATACCTCCCAAGGGTAGGTGCACACGGGTTGCCCGGACCTCGGGTGGCGGGGGCGACAGATTCTGGCCTCTGCGCCCAGATCCCATTCGCGGCCGGTGAGGGGAGGGTGCGCTGGCTTCTCCTGTGCCGTTCCCTCTCAGCAAGGACTCTTTGTCCTCAGCCCTGGGATGGCATTCCAGGCTCCGGGACACTTCACACCCACTCGGCCAAGTCCGTTTGTTTTGATTACTCTCATACCCTTGTCGAAAATGGTGCCAAGGTGTATAAACAGACCAATTTCTGGGATTGTTTCAATCTAATCGTATTAAATTATTTGCTCTCTTGGCCTGGAGGGGGTTCCAAGGGAAAGTGATTGAAGTCGGGTCCAAAAATAGCCACCTTTGATTTCCAGTCCTGGCGCTAACGTGGGTGAACTTCTTAGAGCTTCTGGTGCTGACGTCAGTGGTCCAGGGCGGTCTGACTCAGGGGCCGGGAGTGGGGTGAAGCGGGCACCGCCTCTGCTTCTTTTTCTCCCAAAGCCCCATGATGAGAAGAGACATTTTAAGGAAGGCTTTTAGCAGTGCTGGCTGCAAGTGCCAGCCGCTCCCACAAAAGGGAGCGTAAATCAATGACAGGATCACGTGTTAATTGGGAAGAAAGAGATCACGACCAAGCCTAACTGGGGAAGAAGGAGGCCAGGGAGGAGAAATCGAACCCAAAGACTGACGACCTTGGACCGCAGACCCCAAAGGCAAATACACGTCAGTTAGAAGAAAGCCAGACGGGACGAAGAGCTGTGGAGTGGGACATGGGGGCTTTTGGGGGCTTTGGGGGGCACAGCAGATGTGGGTTCCGGTCCTGGCAACTTCCTTTCTACATGACCTTCAGGAAGTTTCTGAATCTCCCTAAGGCTCAGAGTTTCTGGAAAACACCAATGATAGGAACTGTGCAGGGATTTAATTCGTAGAGCGCCTGACTCTGTACAGCTTGCAGAGGGCAGGCATTTAAGTGACTGTGTCCCCTTGGGGGCCCAGGCCACACGGCTGCCCTGCACTGCTTGGTCCTGGGTCCTGGGTCCCGTCGTAGTGATTCATACACACTGTGCGTGCTCATTAAACACTGGCAGATTAGAGGGCAATTCTCAGTTCATCCTATGTTGATAGAGTTCTAGTTTTTGAGGAATATCAATCAAGACAAGACATAGTCCTCTCAAAATTCATTCCGAGAAGGAGCTGTGAGTTAAGTGCCTTGGGGTGGAGATTAGGTTAGCCAGTGAGGTCTGATGGGGACAATTCTACCCTGGTGCCTTTAGTCTAGTTATCCCTCCTGACGCTACCACAGTCCTCGGCCGTCACGATGTCTCCACCATGCTCATTCCTGTTCCTCTGGCTCCCTATTGTCCACTGACGCCGAGGTGGATGTAGTGCTATTTATCACTCGATGCCTGGTCCCCTTTAATTCATTTCTGTTGCCCATCGGGATCCCTGTAGGATTTGGAGTTTCTGAGCCGGATTTCGACTTTGGCACTCAGTTCACTGCGTATATCCTGGTCCTACCGAACCACCGTGGTCTTTCACACCTAGACGCCCGTCCCCACGCTGTTCCCCCTGCCCTTTCTTCCTTAGCACTCACGAGCAGCTTTGCTCGAGGCTCACGTCTTTTCTAGAAGGCCGTCCATCTCTCCTGTGTACCACTTACTCCCTTCCGCTATAATGTAGGGTTTGTTTGACTTTTCTCCTAGATCGTGATCACTTTGGGCGTAAGAATAATGCTTTCCATTCATCCCACAAATAGGTGCCAAGTTCCTACAATATGTAGGCCCAAGGATGGGTCTGACCTTTTGCTAGTACTTCGGAAGTATCGAAAGATCAAAGTATACAGAGAGGTCTTTGAAAAGATTACGTGAGTGATTTAGGACCCCCTCGGCCATCACAGCAGATGCCAGGAATAAAGCTAGAATTATCCAGGAAGAATCTTCGGTGGGGGGAGGGGTCTCCTGGCCAGTGCAGTGAATTCCCATCACATACACAGGAGACCCACAAGGTCTTTGAGAATTTTATATCAGCAGAAACACTGTCGACTTGGACTGGCAGCCCAAGGATAAAATGGAAGAAGGCTGTCAGACTCCCACAACCATACAGGTGGAAGAGAGTCTGATGAAAGTACTCAGTTGTAAATACTTGCTGCCCTTCAAGGAAAAGGAAGTTTAAGTCTGTGGGCAGAACCGCAAGGAGAGACAGCAGAGCCACGAACCACAGGGCACCATCCCCGGGCCCGGAGACCTCGTGTACTCCCAGCAAGATTTCAAAATTGCTTGGGACTGGGGACTCCTTTTTCTTTTCCATTTTCTCCCATTTTGGACAGGAATGTCTATAACCAATATCCTATGCCAGTCTCACCATTGAGAACAGATGACTTATTTTCTAGTTTCACTGATCCAGAGATGGAGAGAAATTTTACCCCAGGACAGGCCCTGTTCATAGTCTCACCCATCCCTGATTGAGATGATAAAATTCGAGACTTTAGAGCTGATGAGATTTAGGTGAGATTTTGAACTTGGAGTTGATTCCGTAATTAATGAGCCGAGTCACTTGGGGATGTTAGGATGGATCGAATGAATAGATAAATGCATGTGTGATGGAGGTAAGTAAATCTTTGGGATCCAGAGGGTGGACAATAAAGTGACAGAGTTCCAGGTACTGTTAACACTGCTGTAGGTTGTTACCTATGATCATCATTGAAGAAAATATTAATTTTCAGTGAGAGGTTCATAAAAGAAATGATGTAATTTCCCCCCGCCCCTAAACCAGTTCGCAAACCCTCACTTTAAGAATCCCTGAGTAGGGGGAGGTGGTCTCCGAGAGACACCATGTTCTTTGTGTTACCCCAACCTTGGCGAATAGGCAACGTTTTTTCCTCACGTCACAATATGGTTGCTGCAACTCCGAGCATCGCATTTTTATACACCAGCCTCCCAAGCTGGAAGGAAAGAAGGAAAGGAGGAGGGAGAGGGGAGGTGAAGGGCTTTTCCTGCAGGCTGCTCTTCTCCGCTGTCAGTGGTGAAACCTTTCCCGGGAGCACCCGGCAGGCCTCCTCTTTTGTCTCATGGGTCACTTGGTCACCCTGGCAAAGGACTACGGGCAAAAGAGAATTAAGCTGCTGTGTGTGATTGGCTGAGACCAGAGAGTACCAAACCCCTTTGTAAAGGGCCAGCTAGTCAGTATTTTAGGCTTCGTGGGCCACGTGTCACCGTCGTAACTACTCAGCTCGGCTATCACAGCAGGAAAGCATCCGAGGGTGACAATATGCCAACGAATGGTCGACGGCTAGAGCTGGCTAACAAAAGTACAGGATGCTCAATTACACTTAAGCTTCGTACAAACGACAAATGCTTTTTTTTTTTTTTTTAGTGTAAGTATGTCCTGTGCAATATCTGAGACGCCTTCGTACAAACGACAAAAGCTTTTTTTTTTTTTTTTAGTGTAAGTATGTCCCGTGCAATAGCTGAGACGTACTTATACTAAAAAAAGTATTCATTGCTTACCTGAAATTCAAATTTAATATGTCTTGTATTTTACCTGGCAACCATAGGGGTGGCTATCCTGGTGACTGACTTTTGCTGGAACCCTTTCTGCTTTTAGGACAAAAAGTCCAGATTTCAGGCAACTCTCCCATTCCCTGGCAAATGGGGCAAGTTAGTCACCCTACCATCAAAACGATGTGGACGTGGCAATTTGAATTTCATGTAATTTTTGCATTTATTTCACAATTATTCTTCTTTTAATTTTTTTCAAGCGTTTCAAAATATTTAAAAAAAAAGAAAAAAGTTTTAGCTCACAGGCTGTACAAAAAACAGGCAGTGGGCCAGATTCGTAGTTTGCTAAGACCTGGCTTAAAGCATTCGTGATTCATCCCCCGGAATGGGCATATTGTCAGTGCGACAAAGTCAGGGTTACGTTCACCAGGACGACAGAGGATGGCTGTTGGGAGGTGACCGAGCGGGTCTGCCAAGGACTGGACGTCCCCCTTTTTGAAGACCTGGGTGCTTCATCTGCCATGGGTGGCGGACTGTTCAGCCTTCACCCCTCGGACCTCTCTGCCTCCTCTCGAGCTTGTCCGTTTCCTTCAGCGTCTTTTTAAGCAAAGGAGGAGTGATCTAGACCCGGAGAAAACAATTCTATCCCCTTTCTTATGTGTAAACTGTGATCTCGAGCAAGTCTCCCCCTCTCTCTGGCTGGGCTGTAGCTCTCTGCGGTCCCCCAGCTCAACTTGACCAGGCGAGTCGAGAAGGCCTCTCTCGTCTTTCGAGCTGTCGTTTGCGTGGGTCGACCCGCACACGTTTACGTAGATGATCTCATCGAATCGCGGGGGGATCCCGTGGCGTGGAGGAGGGCGCCGAGACTCCAGCAGCTTCCCCCCTGGTCCCCAGCGTCCTGTCTGCTCCATTTCACATCTAATCTCAACCCTGGAGGACCCAGAGAGAAGCAAGTCATACATTCCAAAACAGTGTAGATCCTACTGTCCCTGCTCATAAAATTTCAAATGAACAGAACTCCAGATGGTGCCTGTTTATCTGTGGTTCTAACCCAATTAGGACAAATTATCATTTCTTTGGTTTGATGTGTCTCCTGGGCTCCCTAAACAGTCAACAAAAACCACACATAGTCCGGATTGTTCCAGCTTTTCCATCAGCAACTTTTACGATCAGATTTAGAAACTGGTTGTAAAAAAAAAAAAAAAACTGGCTTCAGATCCCGACTTAGCAATACCAGAGAATTTAGTTCTTTCCTGTCCAGAATTTAGAAGAATTCCCCCCTACGCAGTGAAAAGAGTTAAGACGCTGAGTTTCTTGGCCTTCGAAAGGCCTTTGTCTTCTAAATGAGTATGAAGTCATTCCATGAGTACCCGAGAGGAGCAGATTAAAACAGGAGGAAAAACTAAAGCCGTCCTCCCCTCCCCCGCCGATCTTTCTGTCTCTCTGAGTTTGAAGGCGAATGGTCCCACATCTGTGGAGTCGAAATGCCGAGAAGGAAGTTTGTCGTGCACCTCGTCCGTCCGTTAGGAGAACGGCTCAGTGAAACGGGGGGTCGCGTTGGGCGAAGCCGAGCGTTTGTTATCCCTGTCACCGGCAGGGCCCTACCGTCAGCAGGTGGGCTTCGAGGAAATGCCATCACATCGGGACACTGTGGCATGTCCCCTGCCTGCCCACAGGTGGCTGCCCAAATCTCTCCCGCTCATTTATTTCTGAAGATCTCGCTGGCTCCTTTGTCTTTCGCTGGGTCACGTGTGGGGAGCAGTCTGGGTCACCGTGAGGACGTGTCCACATCCACGCTTCCTCGAGTGTCTGAGCAGTCATCGGTGATGGGGTTCATTCCCGCTGGCTCATGACTCCTTCCCAGGATGCCCCTCGAGGGAAACAAAAGAGGGGTCCTGTGGGGTGTCAAGTTGCGACTTGTGCTTCGCCCAGAGAGAACCGTCTTCTTCACCAACAATTACCACATCATCATAAACACTCGGGAGAGACGTGATGTAAAAACGAAATTACCGAAAACATTTTTGGATTAACACTCGGCTTTATATAAACTCACAGACAATCCTATAAGGCACTCAAGCAGATTATGGGTTTGAGCAAAGCTGGAAAATTGCTGCCATTATATTGTTATTATCAACACCTTGTCATTAGCCCTGAGGAATCCCAAAGTTCTCTTTCTCGATTTGGCTTTAATGAAGGAAAATTGCTACCTTGGCAAGTTGGATGGCGCCCGTTCTGATTAACCTTAAGTATACAGGACTATTATTTTGAAAATGTTTGCTGTCATGTGATTATTAGCATTACATACAACTGGGAAGGGGCTGGGTGGGGTGGGGGGAAGGGGGAGAGGAGGAGGTCCTTTCCTCTCTTCCCCCTCCCCCCGTGCAAGAAAGGTGAATCACGGGCTGGCTTCAGCTGTGGTCCCTGCATTGCAAGATCAAGAATGAAAGCCCTTTGCGACCATGACCGCAATGCCTCGGCCTCTGCCAAGTTCCACTGGCAAGACTGTTGACTGCGAGCTTCTCGACCTGTCGATTGCATGGGCTGGTGGGGGTAATTGTACGGGTGGTTTTACTATTACCTTGAGAGTGACCCTCTGAAGATGAGATCATACAGGAGTTAGCACCTAGTGCAATAAAGCAGGTTTTATTCGCATGTCCCATAAGTCTCCAGAGGCCCCTACTGCAGCCTTCATAGGCACCGTGTCTCCAATGAAACACCGCCAACATTCATAAAAGATCCGTCTATATATTCCTCAACTCCTCCCATAGGCGGTACACTATTTTCATTACCTTCTCTGGGAAAACCATACATTAGCGAGGACTCGTTTGATCTTATCTATAATTAATTTGTATTTTGATAATATAGAGGAGGAATTTTTACATGCGACGACTTTACCTGTTCATTACTTTTCTCTTTTGAACTCCTGTGACCGCTTCATAACTCAAGCTGAAGCATGGTGGATTATGACATTTTCCCCGCCCACCTTTCAAGAAGGGAAAGGTGTTGCCTCTCGCACGGAGACAAATTGCTTCAAATAATGACTTTGTACAAAATTAGTCATACGTAATTGAAAAATTCTATAGATGAATACCGGAGCCGCTCGAGACGATCAGTTTACACAGGTGCTTGACGTGGCTCTTCCTGTGGGAAGCTGCTTTAGTGAAACCAGGAACTTGGCAGTGGGTAAGTTTTCTTCTCCTCGCCCGGTTCCCCACGAGAAGGTGAAAAAGCTTCTTTACGGGGAGGTAGGGTGCAACGTTAGTCATACAGAAGCATCGTCATCACCCTCAATGTCATGGTCGCAGAAAGAATAGTAATAGGAGCAGTATTTCCGCCGTGTGAAAGACCTGGCATCTTGGAGCTAGAGATTTCTGATGCTGATCTTCCCTGAGTCCCACTGAGAAAAATGACCAACGTTTCATTTATTTCTAGGAGCCATAGTCTAACAGCCTCCCCGCCAACTGGCCATCTTGTCTACCTCCCCAAGCGGGCATTCCCTGTGTAAAACACATTGCGGTAAAAGTCACCAACTTTGGGGAAACGGAATTGGCTCCTATGTGTTCAAAACACTAGCCTGGATCATGTGGACAGGCCTGGGTTGACCCCCGCTTTTGTCCCTGACGAGGTGGGCCACTTTGGGCAAATGGCTTAAACAGCTCACAGGGTGTTTAAGGAGAACCCAACAATGGTGGATGCAAGCCGGTGCTGGGCACATAGTAGGCGCCTCACACATAGTAGGCACCTCGCACATTTCATTTCCTTCCCCGCTGCCCCCTACAGGTTTAGTGAGCTGGATAAGGGTCGGGAAGGCTGTTCCGGCCTCTCGCCGTTGCAGGCCTGGGGAGAAGCCTTCCGCCACCCATCTGTCCTGTCTCTCAGGGTAGAGGACGGTCCATGAGTTAATGTTTATAAAAGGCTTTGCGAGCTCCCTCTGAAAGTCTCTTCAGATGTATTTTATTGGCATCGGTGGGGAAAAAAAAAATCCAACTAGGAAAACGTAGTCATAACTCAAAGGAGCGAATGAAGATCTTATAGGTGTAAATTTGCTGCCTTGATGGCTCGTTTGCGGAGCAGGTTCCGATGAAGGAGCACGCCCGTCGGGGTCCCAGGTCCACGGCACTGCCCTGGACCTCTTTGAAAAGGCACAGATGCTCTCGGGGCGGGGGGCCGTCCTGTGGGGGAGGGGTGGGGGCTGGAGGAGCCCTACAAGGTGTGAACTTGTCGAGGGGAAGGCTTATACTTTTATAGCTCCTGGGCATTGGGTCACACAGACTAGCTCCCTCCTTCATCACCGGATGACGAGAAAAGTTACACATCACCTCCCTCGGTCAGGAATTTGCCTCTTCCAGCTGGCGATTAGAGGCCGGAAACCCTTTGTCCGTCTGAAATGAGACGGCTCCTCAGGAGTAGGAGAGGTGCGGTGTGCGCGAATGTCCCCACTGCCATCGCTCAGGGCCTCTTCCCCTTGGTTCCTGACCTTCCCCTCGAAAAGACCTTTCGATACACTTTCTTTCCGAATCTTCAATCCCCACCGCTCTCCGGCGATTCCGATGTCGCAGGTATGCTACGCGTCCTTTTAATGTACCGTTTGTATATTTTTGCATCAAATATACATACAGTACAGAAGAGTAAAAATTCTTTTTCACTCTCCAGACTCCAAGAGTCAATATACACCCCCCGGGGGCCGATGTCGACCCTGCCGAGGAGACGAGCCTCGGCGCGAATGGGCCGACAGGAGCCGAGGTCCTGCCTTTGCCTCTACTTTGTTGTCATGCTCACTCCCCAAACAGGCCTTATGTATCACGGGGCAAACGTGGAAAGAGCCTGACAGTTCAAAGTCGTGGTTCGGTTAAGTAAACTGCAGTGCGTTCGTGAGCTGGAGCCCTTGGCGGCTGCACACCGCGGTCACACGCTTAGTGGTTTGCACGGAGACCCGTTCAGAGACGGTCGTCCAGGGAAAGGACAGGCCACCGAGGGCACAGGATGCATCTCGGAAAGGCCTGGGGTTGTGCCGGCCAGTGCTGCTGCTGCGGAGGGATCCGAGGGTTTCTCCCCTTCCCTCCCTCCATCTTTCTTTCCTTCTTCCTTACTTTCTTCTCTCCCTCCCTCCCTTCCTTCCTTCCTTCCTTCCTTCCTTCCTTCCTTCCTTCCTTCTTTCCTTTCTTCCTCTTTCAGTTTAACCTGTACTTTCTAGTTTTTCCTATAAGGAACATATATAATTGCATATTTAAAATGGGAAAATTAAAATATTTGGAAAGAGGCCCCGCACTGTAGATCTCTAAGAGACAGTCAGTTTCATGGTGGTGTGAGGGCTCCACACGGTGGTCCAGGCCCCTCTGTCTGGTGAGGGCCTAAGAAGCCCCCTAGGTTTTCTCCAAGGATGAAGACCCTCTGCCCATCCTCCCCGTTGTTAAATCACATGGACCCCGCTTTGAGGCAGCAGCTCAGGACCCCCCAACTCCAGCCCTTGGTGCAAGAAGGCAGTCTCGGGCCACCTGCTGGCCAGCTTCTCTTAAAATTCCGATGCGGGCGAAAACAATGAATGGAGGCAAATGTCAGTCAGAGGGTCTGGGCCTCCTTCTGGACCTTCTAGGGTCTTCGCTTGGACTCAGTGAGGCCACTGGAAGGCCAAGGGCTGGACACAACTCAGCTGAGCCCCCGAAGACGTGCGCCCATTGGCGAGTCCTTAATTGTTTCTTCTTTGCCCCGAGTCTGGACATAATGCCACGCGTGTCAAGCTGCTGGTGGCCGTGTGGCTCTTCATCGCGGCTGTTCAGAGCTCAGGGCTCCATCAGCACATGGTGGACGTAACTGTTTCCTAAACGAAGAAGCGAAGACACGGGACTTGGGCTGATCGCTCTCTTAGAAAAGGTTCAGGGCCCGCCAGAGCGTCAGCTCCGAGTAGAAATACATTTCTTGGAGAATTTAGCAAGTGAAAATAGTTCTCTTCATCATTATCCGTACTACTATCAGAGACTGAGAATTATGGAACTCATTTCATCTCCTTTTTGGCTTTGATTTCTTCATACTTTAGAGAATGTCTCGTCCTTGCTAGAGATTCTACCTGGAACTCAAGTCCCCCCAAATATTTGCTGCTCTGACTCATCCTCACCTCCATGTGGCTTTTCCAGGGGCTCCCTCCTGACCCTCTTCACCCCCCGTTAGCTCTTCTCAGATCTCACTGCGTCCCCTCCCCTCCCCGACACTTACCACAATTGTGAGTATATAGTTAGATATGCGATTATCTAATGATATTAATAACCGACACTTGCACAGGCTCCCAGCACTGTGCAAAATGCTTTAATCTTGAGTTCATCATCGTTCAATCCACATGACAATACAATGAAGTACCATTATTATTGTCCTTTACAGAAGAGGAAATCGAGTCTCAGAGGGGTTACCCAATTGAGCCAAGTTGCATGACCAGTTAGTAGCAGAGTCAGGGTTCGTATGCAGGCTGCTGGCCCCTCACACCCCAGCTTACACAAGGAGCCTCTCCAGCACCACGCCCCCCACCAAGGCAAGTCCGATGGAGAGCAGTTCAGACATTAAGAGATAAGATAATTCCATATAAAAATACGGATGTTCAGTTTCTCCGAAAGGTTGAAACACGCAGCAACGCTGGGCTGCATCCTATCACGACAACAACCGGCTGAACCGAGGTGGCTGCTCCCCACTTGGGGGCACGTGCTCTCTCTCTCCAGCTTGCCGCTTCCCACTCAGCCCTCTTCTCCTGTGGACGCTGTGCTGCTTCCATCACTTAGCTAATGCACAGTCTCCCCGAGCTAGCTTCCAGGTCACGTTCAAGGATCTCACAGTGTGGCAAGAGAGACGGACCTATCAAGTCACTTACAGAACAGGAAATAAATGCAATAGTGGGAACGTACGGCTGGCGCTGTGCACGCGGATGACTCAGCCCGGGCACATGGCGGGGTGGGGAGCGGTGTCAGGCGTCCCAGATGAGGAGCCTCTTGGATGGAGTCTTGGGGGGCAACTCCCAGGGCAGAACGAAGAGCATAACAAAGAGTATGTGTGGAAGCCATGGAGGTAATGTTTATGGGACGTTCTTAGAACTCCGAGGAGTTTCATGCGGCTGAGGCCAGGATAAGGGGCCAAAGATGGGGCACTGAGGCTGGAGAAAGGGGCAGCCAGGTGACAAAGGACCTTGCGTGCCGGAGCTGCCGTTGGGGGCCGTTCGCAGGTACTGGGGCTTTCCTCCTTGTACACCCAAAGGAAGATTGTTCTTTGCACAACTTCTCTGCAGACCTAGTGGTCCCCTCCTCCCTTCCACATCAGCTCGACAAGAACACACTCGCCTGTGGGTTCTTCAGGGATGACAAAGCTTGGGCTGCAGCCCGGTTGCTGGAATTGATCAAGGATGTGACTTGGGAACCCCAAAGGCACAGGGCCGGTCGCCTTTGTAACAGTCACGTGCACCCGTCAGCTTTGGCAGTAAGGGTGACTCACTCCAACTGATATTTATTGTCTCGGGCTAGGCTGTGTCTGAGGAACACTTGGCAGAGGCACCAATCAATGGCTGGCTCCATTAGGGATTTGAAAACTGGTTGGTCACACGGCTATCATTATGTCTGCAAGGAAGGACAAGTATGTCCTTTGTTACTACAGGGAGAAGGCTTGTAAGTGTTGTTGAGAAAGGCAAAGCCATTAGCCACCTTGTGTTCTTCATTGTCTCTTGCCTCCAGCTACAGTGCAGCCTCCCGCAGAAGGGGCTGGCTGAGGAGCTGGGACAGCCACTGTCAGTCACTCTCGGTCTTGCTGGCGAAAGTCTGTTCCCAGGATCGGGGGTCTGCGTGGCTCAGGCACAGAGCCTCAGAGGTTATTCGAGGCTAAGTTGAGCACATGCGGACACCTGGCGGGTGGCCTTGGGATGAAGGCACGGACTTGCACTAGGCATCACTGAGCTGGAAAGTCAATTACAGGGAGGTGACCTGGGTGCCTTTCAGGGGAAAGGGCCAGGAGACTGTCACCTGCTGGCAGCTGGATAGAGGATGGCTCTTCCTTAAATGACACTTTTTGAGACTGCTCGGCTGGAGGATCTGCCCTGGCATGCCAGAGACTCCCATGTCCTCGAGTCTTTTCCATGGGCCACGAGGACCAGCTGTCCCCCTTTTCCTCACGGAAGAAAGACAGACCATCATGTCAGAAAGATGGCTGACTCAGGAAGACAGCCGCATCCTCCGAGATTTCCAGAAAGCAGAGCCTATCGACTCTCCTCCACTGGAACATCACCCAATCTCCCTGACCTTGTCACTCGGTGACCTCATCACTCAGTGAAGTCCACCCCCTCCCACCCAGCTGCTCCCCGTCTTCACGTAACACGGGCCGAACGTTGATTTGTTTCTGCCTGGACACCTCTTGTTCTCTCGTGTTCCCGGGGCTCCCACTTGTGCCCGCCCCCCGGTCCTGTCCCCGGGCTGCCGGCGACCTGCCCAGCCTCCCTGCCTCCAGCCTCAACCATGTCGGACCGTCCACCTTCCACACACGCCACGTGGGTACGACTCCAAGGAGCTTCTGGAAACTGGGCTAACTCATTGCCGTTTGTTTTTACCTGATTTATTTTTTAAGCCATCCGCTTCTCTTTCGGCTTCTGTAAATTACATCCTGGAAAATATGGTGGACATAGGCTTCTTACAGAGAAAGGTAAGAAAATAGAGTTCTAAACAGGGTCGAAGTTATCATTTCTTTCATTCCCTTCATCTGAGCCTTCCTCCTGGATTTGCCGTCATTCATTCTGGTGGATTCTCACTGACTTTGTCTCTCTGCGTGTTTTCATACAAACCCGCAGAGTTTGGGGATTCTAGAAATGTAAGTGAGATCCTACCGTACGTTTCCTATAGCTTGCTGTTTCCCCTGAGACATCCTTGGGGTGCCTCTTTGTGTCAATGCACAGGCACCTCCTCATTCTTCCTGTGATTTGCCTAATATCCCAGAGCATTGGCAAACTCGTGATTTATCGAACCGAGGACATTCAGGTCGTTTATTATGAATTTTAGCCATTTAAACGGCGTCGCAGTGAACATCCTTAAACACGCATCTCTATGCGTGTTTTTGTCGGGGCGACTCCTGTGAATGGGATTCCTGGGTTAGATGGCAAAGTAGCTCTTTACGGGGTGACCGGGGGGCGCCGTTTGGCCATGTACTCCCGCGGGCAGAGCCCCTAGGCCTCGACCAGCCAGGGCCGCCCCCGTGACCTCAGTCCTTCGAGCTCTTCCAGGACGCACTGAAATGTCCTCCTGCTCCTCCTTTGCCTGCATGGCTTCCACTTCCGAATTAAGACCAGCGTCTCGTTTCATTGTCTCGGAATTGTCTCAAAAACATACAGCACAAAACGCAAGCCCGTCAGGACACTCACGGTGCTCTGTTCCCAAGCCCTCGCGTGGGCGATGGGCACAGGGCACGTCGCAGTACAGTTGTTTACTTGAATATCGCTCTCCACGCATCACTGAGCAGCTCAAGGGCAAGGCCTGGGTCTCGTCACATCTACATCTGGTGCCCAACGCTGATCCTGGCTCAGTAAAGGCTGAGCAGATGGTTGCTGAGAAAAAGCCCGGGCGATGAGTGAGCTTCTGCTCCAACGGTGTCCACGGGCACCGGGGACCCAGCTTCTAGGGCCACACGCAGTGGCCATGTGTGATGTGACCTCTGTTTCCAATGCAGGTAGCATGGGACATTGAACGACGCCCCCCCTCACAAGACGCCCACCTCCTACTCCCTAGAAACTGGGAATGTTACAGGTCACAGGTGGTTTTTTCTTTTTCCTTTCGATGTATTTTATTTTAGTAAAATCGGAATACGCACAGCACGTGTGGCGCTAACATCTAAACTGACACAAGAAGCAATTATTAAAGCTGCGAGTGACCGAAGTTCGGTCTTTATGTTCACGAGGTTAGATCAATTCTTACGTGATTTTCAAAACCGTATTTACTAACTGAACACGTTGCTTGCTGATGAAAGTTGCTCGAGGGTTGTCACCGAATGTACAAGCCACTGACCATGCCACACAACGAACGCAACCACGTGCTCCAGGGTTGCGACGTGCCACACGGTCACTGAAAAAAATACATAAATAACGCGCAAGTAAATAAAACTCACGCAACAGACACCAGAGAATCTGGACACTTCGTAGTAGCGTTTTGAAGTGTTTTATCACTGTCTTAGGACAGATGTATCAAAACCTTGGCAGGATTTCATTTGGAATTGCCAGTTTTGATTGGACATACGTCAGACTATGCTGCCAACGCTGGGCCTGCCTACTATGGCAAGAGGGACTTTGTCGAGGTGATTAGATTATGGATCTTAAAATGGGGATGATCTGTGTGGGCCCAAAATGCCTCCAAAAATGTTTTTATAAGCGAGAGGGGGTGTTTGACACAGAAGAGAAGGTGACGTGACCTTGTGGGCAGAGATGGGAGTGATGTGGCCATAAGCCAAGGTATGCAGGCAGCCACCAGAAGCTGGAAGACCCTCAGGAGGAAACCGGCCCCCGACGTCCACTCGGTGAAACTGATTTCCGACTTCTGGCCTCAGAACTGTGAGAGAATACATTTCCATTGTCTTAAGCCACCGACTTTGGAGTAGTTTGTTACAGTGGCCACAGGAAACTAATGCACATAGCCGGTGTCTCTACGGGCCAAGATGGTGCCAGGTTCCGTGAGGCCTCGTCACAGATTAGGGACACAGATCTTTCCTCTAAGATTTCAGTGTCCCCACAAGGGGCACAAGTTCAACCAGAGTGAGACATTCTGAGAAGAGAGTCACGGAATGGCATCGAAGCTAGGATTTTCAGGGTTAGCTTAAAAACGCAAGCTGTAGAAGTGAGAAGGTGGGGTGCCCTCACACAAAAGGCAAGGTCAGCTGTGGAAAATACATTGATAATGACGAGGGCATTCAGGCCGACCCGTAGGTGGTGGTCTGCGGTTGGCCAGGCTCGGCCGGATAGATCGTGTCACTATGCAGCTCTTCTATATTTGGACTTGCTGGACCAGCTTGTCTTAATGCCTAAGTTATGTCTTGGCGGTTAACTTGGTAAATGTGGACGCGTCATTGACTTACTGGCCTCTTTTATGCTACTATTATTATTATTTTAACATTCAGTGGTCCCACAGTGGTAATTTCTAGAGTTAATGTAGCATTCCAGAAGTTCTTAACATATTTTTAGCGCGGGAGGAATTTGGCCCAATACGATCGCAGAGCTATCATTTTTACGAGTGGGATTTTGCTCTCTTGGACAAATATTGCATCCGCAGTGACATAAAAATCAGCCACAAACCCGTCACCCAAATACTTTTTGCCCGTGTTCCTCTCCTCCTGTCTCTGTCTATCTGCAGATACACTCTCATCATCTCAATCACAGCTTGGATGCCATTGTGTAAATTTCTCTTTTTGTCTCGATGTTCTAGCAAAAGCATTTTCCATACTGCGACATCGTGTTTACAAAAAGTTTTTAAAAGACTGCGTCAACGTGTTTAGAATGGATGCCCCCAAACGAATGTGACAATTACTCTATTGTTGAGTCATTTGAGGGTCTCCAATTTTTTCGTTATTGTAGATTCAGCCGCAGGAAAGCCTGGCCCTTCGTTTTGGGTTATTGACTTAGATATGTTTCCAGGTCTGGCATTATGTGGTCAAATCACATGAAAATGTGTGTGATGTTTGAAGTACATCGCCAAATTACTTTTCAACAAGGCTGAACCAATTAAAGCCGCCCAATATTACGCTGGCGGGTTTCGATTTCTTTTCATCTTTACCGGCATTAAACGTTGTCATTATCTTCAGCTGAATTTATTAAAAAGTAAATTCTTCTGTGTTCACTAACATTTCTCGGAGGTCGATTAGCTTTGCACGTCTGTCCCTTAATTACCCATAGCATGCTGTTCTTACGTACCAGGATCTGGATTTTTTTTTTTTTCCGATCAAATGGAATGCACTTTTTATATCCAATTCGGTATCGATTTCTATCTAACGTCCCGATGACAATTTTTAACAACTTTTCAAGTCTCCTCTTTTCCCTGTTACCCTTATTACACGATAGGTTAGGGCACGATCACTCACGCTCCAGAGTCAAACAGATGGGGATTCACATCCTGACTCAGCCACCCCGCGATCTTGGGCGAGCTACTTATTATTCCGAGCCTCAGTTTTCCTGTCTGCAAAATGGAGACAGCGGTGTCTCTCCAGCTTGGCGGGAGTCTCCTTTTCCAGTCTCCTCTTTTGCTTTTTATATCCATCACCTCTTCCCCCGGCCCCCACCCCCTCGTACAGAAGTGTTACGTGTTTACATAGTTGACTCTGTCTTTTTTTTTTTTTCCGGTTTTTCTTTAAAGTTCCCAGTGAACTGTCTCTGGTGCATGTTCTCAGGATCACAAATGATTACGGCCCTTTGGTGCCCAAATGCATTCCAGATGGGCAAGGCTCGCATAGTAGCATCGGTTCTGGGGCCTCAGGCGGTTCCTACTGTAACCCACAGGACGGAGTCTAGACTCGGAAGGTAGAGGTTTTCCAGTGCAAAGGGAAAAAGGGAAGGGGTTACTCGAACCCCAATCGGATTGCCCATCAACGCCCCCCAAACGAAAGTTAATATTGTTCCGGCCGTGGGCAAGAATGCCAGGAACGCTTTGTAAGTTTTTATCTCGTTGCAACTCTCTGTTTTAATTACTGTCAGGAGGTGACCTACATGCTCGCCAGGGAACTTTCACCCCTCCATGTGGGCGAGTGCCGTGACCCACTGGGTCCGGGCCCCGGCTCCCCGCCTCTCTGCCGTTCCTTCCACTGTCTGATGATGGCGAGAGCTGGCCTTTGGTGCCAGACGCACTGGAGTTTGGACTCTTTCTCCACCACCTGCTCGTGATGGCGAAGCCACTCATGGCCTCCGATCCTTAGCTTTCTCGCCTATAAAATGGGCATCATGGGACCTAGCTCGGTGGGTTGGCTGAGGTGTTTCGACGAGATCACAGAAGCGGATAAGGGCTGAGACGGGGGTGAACATCATCTCTCCGCCAGGTTCATTGTAAATTGGATCATGGTTCTCACTCAAAACCTTTTAATGACTTTCCAGTTCTACAGCTTCAAGTCCAAACCGTTTAGTTCTTGAGACATGTCACCACCTGACCTATACTTCCCTCTCTAGTCGCATTTTCGGCTCTGCTGCTCATCAGCTGTGTGGTGAGGGGCCAGTTACTTTCTCTTTCTGTGTCTCACTTTCTCTGTCATAAAATAGGATAACGAGCCCTCTCTCATAGGGTTGTCATGAGGCTTAACTCAGCAGCTGTCTGTAAATTGCTCGGGAGATACCCAGGTCTAGCAGGCACTCAACAAACACGGGCGATTATGATCATTGCCATCTGCTCTGCCCCCGCTGCACCTTGGTCCGTACGGCCTCAGACCATTTTGCAGGGGCTGCTCTCTGTGCCCGGAAGTCCATTCTCTCCCTCTTTGCTTCCTGCTTCATTCCCAGGCATCCTTCAAGACTCAGGCCACCCGTGCCTCGTCCGGGGAGCCCGCCCAGGCTGACGACGGTGCCCCCTCTGAGGCCCGCTCGGCTCGCACGCTCATCCTTCTGGGCGCCTGGTGCAGGAGGCCACGCACGGGCCCTAGAGTCATCAGCCTTCCACCCCAGCACTGCCTCTTGGCAGCTTCACCGTCTTGGGAGAGTTCCTTGACGTCTCTGTGCCTTGGCATTCTCGTGCCTCAAGTGGCTGCGACAGTGACTTAACCTTTTGAGGATAAAATGAGAAGATGTGGGTCAAAAGCTTAGAACCATGCCTGGCACCTGATAAGCGCAAAGTACAAGAACCTGTTATTTCAATGAAACTTAGTACACTGTAATTATTTGTACACTTTTTCTCCTTCCCCCAAGACTAGGGGTACCTTCAGAGTAGGGAGTGTGTCTTACTCATCTTTATCCCCGTGTCTGGCACAGAGCAGGTGCTTTACAAATGTTCACTAAATGTAAATCATCTCAAAGAGTCTTTATTTTTTTAATGTACTCAGCTTTCTGCTGGATGAAACATTCAAGCTGCCAAGTGGACTTGCATCTCAGACCTGTTTTAGATGTGACTTCAGGGAGGCCGGTGACTTCTCTGAGCTTTAGTTTCCTCCTTTGTAAACGGAGGATAATTATATCAACTTCACGGAGTATCGTGAGGTTAAAAATAAGGTAGGCGAGAGGCATAGCATGTTTCTGGATGGAAAGGCTGAATATGGTAAAGATGGCAATGCTTTCAAATTCATTTAGTCAAACATCTCAATGGGGTTTTTCTTACAACTCGACAAAAGTGATTCTAAGTTCAATGGGAAGAATGGCAAAAGAAGATTTCGCAAAAGAAGAATAACTGGGTGAGAATTCGCATGAGATGGTAAAGTGAATCCGGAAGTTAGTCACTAAAATGGCGTAGCATTTGAACTGGGATGAACAAGTAGGTTATGGGACTGGAATGAACGGGCTGAAGCAGATTCTTGGGCGCGTGAAAACCGTGATAAGGAAGCGCCACCCGTCAGTGGGCGAGAGGCAGATCGCACTGATAAAAGTTGTTGGGAAGACTGGGTATTTGTGGAAAAAAGAGAGATCACCTCACACTATATTGCAAAATAAATTCCAGGTGGATTATAGAGTTAGAAGTAATAAATAACATACATATACGTTTTTTTATAAAAGGGGGAAAAAGCTAGAAGGGAAATATGTATGTTGGTTTGTTTGTTTTATTTTTTTAGTCCGATTTTATCTATTTATTAACATTTTATTTTTAAATTTTTCCCCTTTTCCCCTTTCCTCCCCCACCTCTGGTAACCTGTGTTTTATATTGAACTCTCTAATCCATCTGGATTATTCTCTATTCAGATTAGGAACTTGCTTAAGACAATGATAATGAAAGAATCCACATGAAAAAAAATATGACAATGTGATTACATACGATTCAAAACCATTTTTTACTTAAAAATCATACAATTAAGCAAAGAGAAATGTGGAACATGATGAAAAATAACAAGGGATGAAATCCTCCTATATCTAAGATGATTACAAATCAATTAGAAAAACAGAAAAAAAAAAAAAATCCAAATAGCCAACATGGAAAAACAGTTCCATCTCCCTAGAAATCAAATAAAAGCCAAATTTCATCACGATTGGTCAGGTTCCTTCCTGGTCAAAATCCGCCAAAGACTCCTCATTGTCTTAGAAATAAAATCCAGAATGGGATTTTAACCCAACATACAAGGCCTCTTGCGTTTTGGGGGCAGGACCCTGGCAGGACCCCTTGAGGGGATGGAGCTGAGACCAGAGGTGACCCACTGAGGGGACCTTGAGTGGTGACTCAGATCTGAGCTGGGAGGACCGCTCCATACATACATACAAGCACAAGGTCTTTGGAACCAAAACGGATCGGGTCTAATCCCGATGTGCCAGCTGAGTGACCTAGAGCAAGCTGCGACCCATCTGAGCCACCGTTTCTCTATCTGCGAACAGGGAGCATGGCTTCCTGTCACCTCGCCTTCCTGTAATGAGATCTGTTGCATTGTGTGGCATGTTTATTGTTTATCCTTACTTTGAAGATTATCATTATTCAGAATCCCTCCTACAGATATTACCTGGATTAAAGCGTGCTAGGTAGATCTTATTACCACCTCGGCAGGGTTTGGGGGATGGAGGCGGGGAGTGGTGTGAGACCTTGTAGCCCCTCACAACCACCTTTGAGGTCAGAATGCTTTGCTCCATGAAGAGAGAACTTAATGCTTGGGGAGGACACGAACGCTTCCCCAGTTCACGGAGCAGGAAACGGGGAAGGAGGATTCGAACTTTAATGTCTTTGGTACAAAGCCCACCCAGCTGGGGTCGGAAGCCAGGTCCTCAGTCCTGCCTCTTCTAATGCCCCACGGCAACTGGAACGTCCGGTGACAGGTTTTGCGAGCTGCCGCCTGTCCCTCCCCCGTAAGGCTTCACTCCAAGCACGGCCGGCCGTAGTAAGTGCTCAATCAATAGGCTTTGGCTGAATGAGTGAATGGACACCTGGAGATGCAGGGAAATGTTTTCCATGGGGAAAGCAAGGGTTTTCTGAGCCTTTGGCCATTTTAAGAAGAAAATCAACATGAGAGAAATAAGTCTATTTCACCGAAGGTGCTGTGTCGAATGTTTGACTCCGAAACAGAAATCTGTAGACTCTGGATCTGGGGAGCTGGGCTTGGGTGTCCGTGCAGCCCAGATGCAACTTTCCTGGAGAGCAGATGTGAGGCCAATAGCTCCGTCTGTGCCCATGAACTTGGGCCCGGGCCTACGGGATGGCTTAATCCGGGACGCCCCAGCAGACATTCTTGGGGCGGCGTTCAGGACCCTGGCAGGGGCCCCATGGCCAGACGCCTCTGTGAGACGAAGGGTTTAGGGCCAGAGTGGCTGGCTGGTGTGGCAGGCATTACGGAATCTCAATGTCCTGTTCCAGAGACACACCGCGATCAGCCAGTCAGTCAGGATTCCTCCGCTCCCTGCAGGGAACAAACACAATCGAGAAAGCCTGGCCACACAGACAGGAGGGTGGCAGGGCCACCTAGCCGCACCGCTTCTCCCCGGAGGAGCCTGAGGCCTGGCTTCTTATCCTTAGCCCTCCTCGTGTTCCCCTGGATGTGGCACCGCCCCCGATGTGCCAAAGTTGGGCCGTGCCGGGGAGAAATTTTGGAACAGTTGGTTTCTAACATATGTAGTTCCGACGTTGTAACCCAAAGGAAACCCCCTCGGAGGGCGGGAAAGGAGGAAGGGGCAGGCGTTTAATGAGCACCAACTGTGTGCCCGGTCATTGGACTTTGTCCGTCCTCACTCTCTGTCCGCTGTCCTCAGCTTGGAGCCACGTGCACCGGGGGACTTCAGAGCCAGGAGGGGATTCTCGACCCTAGACGAAGCATCGAAAGGTCAGAGACACGAAACTCTGGCCTCGCTAGATCTCAGCTTCTTCGTCTAGTTTTCGGAAGATGAACTTGGGGTGCACACACTGAGAAGCTGGGGTAACCTTGGGCCTGTTCCTACCGGCGAGTCAGCCCTCAGCCTGGCCCCCAGGCCTCTAGTGTGACCCCTACTTATTCCCCACACACCGCTCATGTCCACCTGTCATTGAAGGGGCTCCTGGACGGTCCCCGTAGTCTGGGCATGCTGTGTGCCCCAGCCCCAGTCCACAAGCACTGGTTACTGCTATGAGGAATTGCTCCCTGACCCTGAGTTCCTTTGTCCCCAACCTGCCGAGACTGTCATCCTCTCACTGATGACCTCACGGTCCCCAAAAGAGAAGTGTTTGTTTTCTTTACGCAGTGAAGATATTGTTTATGTAATCACAGAAAGAAAAAAAAAACTATAAGATTCTCGTTATAACAGTATCCTCAGGAACAAGCCTCAGCCTCCAGCAAATGCCGTGCCCTACAAGCCTGTTTGCAGATTGCCTCCTGTCCCTGACCACACACTCTTTGGGGGCCTGGCTGAGCGAGGTGCACCTTGCGTCTCAGACTCCTGTGGCCTACATACCACCGGGATCATAGGCATGGGGGCTGTGGCTGCTGCTCACCTGTGCAAATAGACCGGGCAACAGGTGAGTGAGTGAGCGACCAGGTAAAACCCCCATGAAATGACTTGCACGAGGGCTGTCATACTCTACCGCTCTGCCTGGCCTCCACGGATCCCCTCCTTGCCGAAGGTACATTTTGCTAGGCCATTGATTCCCCGCAGTTTCTAGGGTACCTCTGAGATGACTGTCCAGTGGGGTAGTGGATGGTTCTGCCCCGGTCAAACCAGCCCCCTAAGAAGTCTTTCTTCTTTTTTTTTTTCCCCTGTTCTTTCTATTCAATTGAATTATTTTCCATGCCACTCACATTATAAACCAAGATTAAATGCATATAAATGAAAACATCCTCTCCATAGCTTCATGGCATTACTATAAAGACCTTTGAATACAGACGAATTACTTGCTAGATTCAGAAACCGAGGTCACGCTTCTGGACGCCCCTGTTGCATTTGAAGAAGAAAAGGGTTTTGGAATCTAACCATTTTATCGTAAGCCGAGTATTAGCTCACGCTTACTAGCAATTAACGTTCTCAGTGGAGGGAGAGGCCAGGGATCAACCAACGGTTTCTGAGAGCCCGCCGTGTGCTGTGCTTGCCGTGGGTCGCGTTGTTTCAGTGACAAAGGCCCAGATGTGGGTGACCTTATCCCTCTGAGCCGCAGACTGCCGTTCCATCAGATGGGGAAGGGGAAAACACCCTGGCCCAGGGGCTGCTGCTGGGAGCATTCATTACGATGAGGGCAGCCACGGGGCCAGCACACACATATTCGAAATGAAATGCATAGCTGTCATTCATTAAAATCGTATTATTCATCCTCCTACGATTCAGCTAAAAATATTATCTGGCCAAAGTAAATGTGAACAAATGAGCAGTTGGGTCAAACAATTTGGGAGAAGGCTGAGCGGCGAACTGAACAACTTGGCTAAAACAAAACAACAACAAATAATGGGTTAAAAACCATGATCTCCAAATAGTTAGCTTTCGAAACCTCATCTGCAAATTCATCTTCCTCGAAGCAAAGTGTTTCTGCGCTTACGTCCTAAGATTTTCCACTGTCTCTCTGTTTGGTTTCTACCTTATTTTTTAATCATTTATTCTTACTCTTTATTGCAATAGGAACGAGTTGGGGCACAATAAATATTCATTATAAGAGAACAACCTAAATGGCCAAGAAAAGAGGAAACGGTTGAGATGAACTTTTCTACTCAGGTGATTTAAATGAATTATGGAATGTTACAAAGCAGGGCGTATGGCATGAGGTCATTTTTGTAGGAAAAAATACCGTGTCTGCATGAGAGGCCGCGGCTAGTCCGTATCGAAGGGCCGGGTCGAGGCGGGGAGGGAGGTGCCCCGTGGGGAGCCCTTCGCTTCCATTTTGCTTTTCTCCCTCCATATTTTACAATTTCTGAGATGAGAACGCAGTACATTTATACTAAGAAGCCAAAGAAAAAGCGCAAATCACGTTTCGGTCTTTTGATGAAAACATTTTTTTTTTTTTTTTTTAACTTCGAACTGTCTCATTTGTTTCAAGCCAGTTCTGTCTTTTGTGCTATTTTTCAGGGTTTGCAGACAGTGAGAAAGTTGTCCCCCAATCTGTGAAATGGGAGGTCATTATTTTTTACGTCAAATCGTGATTAGAAGGATTAAGTGAGGTGTTTCATATAAAAATTTCCTGCACAGTCCCGGGCGCATAGTAGGTCCTCAACAAGTGATCGTCTTTCTGGTGGACTTCTGGTGTGTTCTAACAGGTCTTTGTTGTGACGCGTTTATTTTGTCTCTTGCATACATGTGGTCCCGGGGGATCCCTCTCAGTGGACAGCGAGGTGTTCGGCCATCGCCTTCACCTACGAGGCTGTGACATCCTCCTAACGGGTCTCTCTCCTTCCTCCTCGGCCCACTCATCGTTCCAGGCTGTTCTGCACACAGTGGCCAGAGCTGTTCCCTTTTAAATTTAAATTGGGTCACATTGGTTCTCAGAATTCTGTGGCCTCCCGTCATATCTGGATTGAAACGGAGGCCTGACTCTGTGCGCAGGGCCCTGGGCCATCAGACCCTGGCTGCTTTCTCTGGCTCATTCCCTGCGGACCACCCACGCTGGCCCCCTAGCTGGTCTCAGACGTGCCAAGGCTGTCCTGCCTCAGGGCCTTTGCACATCTCTTCCCTGCTACCGAGATGCTCTTGCCTTGGGTGTGCGCCTGGCCCCGTCTCTCAGAGACTCAAGGTCTCTGCTCAGTGGTCGTCTGGTTCTGTCACCTCTCTTTCTTCATGGCAATGACACGTAACACTTGGTATTCGTGTGTCTGTTTACTGGATGCCTGTTTCCCTCACCTAAATGTCAGCTTCCCAAAGGGATGGGCTTTGCCGACTTTGCTCATGCTCAGATGTCCATCCAGCCCCTAGGACACCATCGCGCTGGACTCCGGTAAGCACCTGCTGAATGGATGAGTCAAATAATTAAGTCTGACCTTAATCTTCAGCACAGATAGTTGAAGTACAAATGATCTTCTGAAAACAGACTGAGAATAAACACCATCCCTCTGCTGCCAAAAAAGAAAAAAAACGAACCTTGAAGCATGGTCGACATTCTCAGAGCATGACAGCCACTTGCCAAGCTACCCGAAGAGGCACCCGAGTTAGCAATCCTTGACAAAGAGCACATGAGGAGACTCATTTTTCAGCCAGTCATCCTTTTCCCAAAGGATGTCAGGTTGGCCAACTTGCTCGTGGCCACATTGTGCTTCAGCGCTATCGCCTGGGATCAGTGTGGTGGGGGCGGTGGGGGAAACAGGACAAACTCGGGGTCCCCGGGTGAGTCTAACTGCCCACCGCTCACTAGAGGGCCAAACCTCGGTTCTCTGGTCCTGGGTGTCGGGCTGTGTTTCTATAGGAAAACCACCCTTTCTCCCCACCTTGTCCCCACCTGGGGTGTCCCAGCTCAGAATGGCCCCTTGTGTTTCTATAGGAAAACCACCCTTTCTCCCCACCTGGGGTGTCCCAGCTCAGAATGGCCCCACCTGGGGTGTCCCAGCTCAGAATGGCCCCTCGTCTCCTGGAGCCCCATAGGGCAGCTGCAGAGTATGTGCTTTCATTCACAGAAAGGTTTGAGTCAGCTTCGAGAACAGCAGAGAAATGCTATTTTTGGAAGGAGAAGGGAGAAGGTGAGGTGGATGAAACTGACGTGTTAGGGGGTAGGGGTCGGGAGCGTCCTGTCACCCAGTGTCCGGGGCCGGAGGGGGTCCCCCGTGTGAGTGTGGTGTGGGTTTGTGTCCCTGGGTCTGGGGAGCGTTCCTCTGTGCGTCTGATGGCGTCTGTTTATTTCCTAGGTACCTGCGTGAGGCTGCGGCTGTGGGTTTGCATCTGTCTATCTGCTCATTTCCTCGTCCGTCCCTTTGCTGAGCTCCGCCCCCTCGGCGTGTTTACCTGCGCATTTTCTGCCCATGCGCGGGTGCACCGGGGTCACTCTGCAAACACAGGCGTGAGCTCGGCCTTCTCCTCCTCTTGCTGGGTAGTTGGTGCCTGGTTTGGAGGAAGCCTTGAAGATAAACAAGACACCCTCTGACATCCGGCCATGAGAAGGAGTGTGGTGGGGCCCAGAGTCTCAGCCAGTGAAACCGGATGAAAGGAAATGTCCGACCTTCGCATACCCGAGTCCCAGCTTCCGAGCTCGACCCACGGGGGCCTCGCCATGGGCCCTGGTGATCTCTTCCTCTCCTGCTCTGTGCTGTCCACCACCTCCCAGACAGCCCTGCCTCAGACCTGCGCTCCAGACAGTCCTCCTTCTGTGGGGACTTACCGGAACGCCTCTTCCACGAAGCCTGCCCTGACCATCACAGAACAGTTAGCCTCCCTCCCCGAGTCACCACAGGGCCTGGCCGTGCCTCCATTGGAGCACCTCTGTCCTTGGATTGTGTGCCTGTCTGTCACCTCCACTGTCACCTCCAGTGGGACTGGGAGGTCCTTGAGCACGGGGACATGGCAAATGCAGCCTGACACACGGCTTAACTGTGGAATAAATAAACGCCACCGAGTGGGGTTGAGCCCAACGCTCCTGGGGCCCAGGCTTGTGCGGTCATGGACCAACTCGGTCATCTCCTCTGTCCCTTGGAACTCGTGTCACTCCCAGGAAGAGGGGGTGGGAGAACACAGGAGCAATGCCCGGCATACGCAGCCGCTCAGCTAACGTCGCTGGCTATTGGACATGTCACTTAAAGAAAACACCTTTTTTCCTCTCTCTTAAAATTACTCCTTAGAAAAGAGGGAGCTGGCTTTTGTACTGAGCTCTTACACAGTGTCTTGTTTGATGGGGGACCTCTCTCCCTTGCTTTATTTTTAACAACAAAGAAACATTTGGCGACATACATTAGCCTAAAACACCACCTCCAACAACATGGGTTTAGAATTCTTAACGAGATAATCTGATGGGATCCGTACCAAAAGGAGTCAGAGACATTTTACACAGATTTAGCCGTTCTTCCTTGGGGTGTGACCCCCAATTACAAGTGCTGGATGTCGAGACAAATAAGCCTTTTAAAGCTCGGCTTGAAAAAGCAATGCTGGGGTGGTTCTCTGTGGAGGGCACGTTCCGACACACACCCAGAGGAGGAATAAAAGCCTGGCCGTGCCCCTGTCATGCCAGTGAGGACAGCCAGCTTCGCACGCAGAACCAGCAAGCGCTATGGGATCTCAGGGCTCTGAGACCCAAGTGAGGAGAAGGTTCTGGAAAACGGGGCTGGATGACGCCAAGTGGGTCTCCGGGAGGCAGGCATTTGTGGGAGAGCGTGGCCTGCAGCGAGGATGTGGAGAAAAATGTTTCTAAAGGAATATTATCATAAAATAATAAATAACTGTATGCTTATTTTTAAATGGCATGCCTGAATCGTTAAGTTTAAATAAATGGCCATTGGCCTATTTTACCTCCAATCCTAAAAGTTTATATATTTGTCAACTGGGTCCAAACAAAGTGTTTTGGTTTCTTTGAATTAAGACAGGAGGGTGTCGCCTTGCAGCTGGGCTTGTGCAAAAGACAGAGCCAACGCTTTTAAACCCTACAAGAGAATCTACAAGAGGCTGGAGGCTTAGAGACCCAGTTTTAAGACCTTTATATTTTGAGAAAGATCAAGAAGGACACAGAGGAATTACCCTCCCAAGGAAGAAAGAAGAGAGGGCATTCGAAGCCGACCGCACGAAGAACTACCTCGAAACAGGCCCTCTGGGACTTCCTAAGTAAAAAGCATCATCATCGTGGTGGCTATTTTTGGGATATGCACCACGAAACAAGCATTGTTCTAAGCACATTACCTAAACTTATTACTTTTCCCCTCCTCCTCCTTATGAAGTAGGTATTGTCACCCCCCACCCCCCGCCACTTTACAGACGAGAAAATGGAGGTTTGAGAAGTTGCTCCAAGTCCCACGATGAGGACTGGGAGCTGGGATGGAAATCTGGGCTTGACCTGGTCACCGTGGCCTTGTCCCAGCTCTCACAAACATTTCCTGCCATTCCCACGAAATGATCGTCTCGGAACGGCATGAGAGTGTTCGAACGAAGGGCCCTAACTCAGTTCCTCTGGTCACTCCTTGCTCTACAGGCCTCGTGCATCTTCCTGCGCGTTTGATTGATGGAGAGGTGGGGATCTCAAAGCAAATGCCCAGAGAGGCCAAAAATGTCATGCAGAGGGCTAAGGGAGAAGTAGGGGCCGTGGAAAAGCAGAGAGCCTCTGCTCGTCTGAATTAAAACTGCAACCTCGCTATCAGCAGAGCTTTCAATATGTTCAGAAGCCAGAGAACCAGATTTGGGGGTGAACTTTTAGTTTTAAGTGCTGATCACTAGCTCAAATTAAGTTTTCGAAACCCACGTAGAGCCAATGACACACAGGTGAGTGTCGGAGTCGCCATCTGGGCTGCCATGTTGGGACCGCTGTACGTGAACCCCGCGATAGCCGGGGGCGGCCGGGAGAGGCTGGCCTTGGCACCCTCAGACTCACATCCCCACTCTGCCCCTTCTAGCGGGGTGGCTTTCCTGAGCCTCCGTTCTCCGGTGTGTAAAATGGGAAGTACGGATCGCCCTTATCTCGTGGGTTCGTTGAGAAGACCACGAACACTTCGGAGGATCTGACGTCACAAATTTAACTCATCCAACACCGAACTCTCGTTTCCCAGCTCCGGCCGCCTTTGCTGTTCCCTCTGTTGTAAGGAGAAAAGCTCTGCTTCCAGAACTTTCCCTTGGCCGGCTCGCTCTTGTCAGCTTCCTTAGCTAGGGTGGCCACCTGCCTCCCGTTACCAAGCAACTGCCACCATGTTGCTTTCGCAGTGTTCACATTACGATCTCATGTATTTACTTGTTTCGGAGTTTACTTTCTATCTTCCCGGGTAGAGAAGGACCTCATTGGTCTTGTTCACTGTTGCATTGTCAACGCCTAGAACGAGGCCTGGCACATAGTAGGCATTCAATGGGATACCTGTCGAATGGATAAATGAATGAATGAAGGATGGTGTATGAGAGGATGTGACACGATATGGTGCCATGGTTATTAGAAGCTGGTCCCCCAGAAAGCAGGACAGACAGAGGCTGAGGTCTGGACTACTGGGAGAGAGCTCGAGGTGTGTTTGAAACCTTGCTATGAGTCCACACCAGGTCCTGCCCATTTTGCTCTTTTACCCACTAAAATGTTATTGTTTGAGAAGCCATTAAGGAGATAGGGTCAAGACCTCTTGCAGCACAGATAGAACCAGAGATAGAGATTCGCCCTCTGAGCAAGCTGACTGCTCACGGAGGCAGGCGAGCCGGTCTGAGAAAGGTGGGGAGGCCGGACTGACGGAACGGTCAAGGGGAGAGGGGACGCCTTGAGGACAGCCAGGGCCCTGCCGTTGGGGGAAGAAGTGAGACCTGCTTTAACCTAGTGCCCTCCTCCTCCCCCTCCTTGACCCGAGCCTCAGAGTTCCGACTCTCTCCTGGCCTCCTGCAGTGTTGGATGTGGTGAGCGCCCTTCTCAATTTTCTGTCGGTATCTGTCTGCAGGGAGGAATGTCTCAGCTACTGCTCGCTTAACGCCGCCTCTGAAACTTGCTAATGTCATTTTTTACCAAAAGCGCCTGGGCTCGGCGTCTGCCTGCGGCTAGAGTGTCCAGCGAGACTGAAAACATTTTTCACTTTTGACGATTGGTCTCTACCTATGGCAGCTAAATTTCTGATCCCTCTGCTGCCAAAAAAGAAAAAAAAAATTCCTTTTAGAATAGACGCCCTTTAGTTTTTTTTGTTGTTTTTTGTTTTTTTTGTTTGTTTTTTGTTTTTTGTTTTTTGTTTTTTTGTTTGTTTTTTTGTTTTGTTTTTGTTTTTTGTTTTTTTTTGTTTTGTTTTTGTTTTTGTTTTTGTTTTTTAGGAAGGGATTCATCCTAAATAAAAATATTACGTAGATAATCGTGAAAACGGCATGTAGATACAACACTGACATCGGTGATGGAGCTCACCTGACTGACGGCCAGCGAGTCCTGAGCCGGGCAGTTCCGAAGGAGTGGAGCGGACAGAGTGTGGCTTTGGGTCCGTTTACTCCCTCGCCGTATGACCCTGGGCAGGCCTCTCTGCCCGCCCCCCGCCCCCCGCCCCCAAGCCGCAGCTTCCTCATCTGGAAACGGGGCCACTTAAGTGAGATGAATACAGTGTTGAACGCTGCGCCTGGCACGGAGCAGGTCTTCTGACATCATTACTCGCCGTCAGCTCGCCTGGTCTCATCCCCCTGCCCCCTGCTTGCTTTGGATGTGCCCGCGTGCAAGGACCGTTTCGGTTTATAATTTGCCCACTGACACCACATCCTCGGGCAATTTGCCCCCCAAACCTCAGTTTCCTCCTCTGTGAAATGAGGCCGATAATCTCTTCACCCCTAAGGTTTGATGTGAGGGTGGATCAGATAAGGTGGAGCCATTGGAAACAAAATTTCTGGCATGTGGAAAATGTAGACTTGTGACAGGTGCCTCTGTGTGGCCTCGGCCAAATCCCGACCATCCAATCCCCTCTTATTTTTTCGACATTTTCCCCCTTCTCGTTTGCAGCCACATACACGCTTCAGATTCCACAGTAAGTACCAGGTCGGAAGATGCAGAGGTACAAGAAGAAACACACAGCACACGCACGATGTTAAATATCCTGAAGTTCCAAGCTTTGGGGCAAAGACGTGGAAAACATGGGTTAAATTTAAGATTCATTTGAAGATAACATTCTCTAAATGTTATCCAGATAAACAGATGCTCTTAAACTGGGGAAAATCCAGGTTTCAGTGACGTGGGAGAAGTTTTCAGTTTGAGTCATCGAGCACCTTAGCCGGCACCTGCTGCAGGCCAGGGGACCCCGAGATGAAGGGAGGTGGTGCTCTGGACTCAGTGTAGCAGGCGGGATGGGCAGGGGAGTCAAGGCACTGGGGCTGCCCCGTGGTGGGACAGGTGGGTGAGGCGGTGTTGCAGGGGCAGGAGAGGGACAGGTCAGAGCATTTCCACAAAGGGCAATAGCCAAAGCCATTGAGGAAGCAAAATGGCCGTTTCTGGTCGGATCCCCAGTGACTGGCGCTGGCAGCATTGTTTAGGACTCGTTCTGGGCAGGCGCAGAAACAGACATTCACGGGCTCCCTGAGGCGGAGGAGGAATGTGCTGGGAGGATGCTGAGCAGCTCACGGACGTGGATAGGAAGCTGAACTTGGGAAAGGACAGAGACCGTGGTGGCTTTGAGAGTCCCGAAGCCACAGTGAGGGGACAGCCTCATCGGCGAAGTCCCGGGAAAGAGAGGACTTGACGGTCCTAAGCCAAGATCACATCGCATGCATCCCCGAGACTCCGAGGCGAGGGGCCGGCCCTTTGGGTGACAGCCACACCACGACCACACCAAGAGGGGCAGCGTGACTCCCTGGGTAGAGAGGAAAGCGACAGCATGTCATTGTCCACTGCAGTGAGCGAGAGAGTTACAGAGGACGGCGCTCCAGTCCGCTCTGCGTGTGTTAGCATTTCGCCTATGCCAGGCCCTGTGCCAGGCACTAGGAGAAGAGGCGAGACAGGCTGGAAAGTACCAGAACCCAGAGTGTTGTGAGGACAGGTTCTTTGGTGACAGATTCCTGCCTCTAGGAGTGAATGGTCCAGAGGGGAGGGAGGCCTGAGGGACCCCTGGCGGCCTCGGCGGGGAGGGTGGTGGGGACCGGGGTAGGTCCTCACTAGTGCTGGCTGAACTGCAGGAACCGGATGGGCCTCACTCAGCCCCTGAAATCCCAAGAAGTCACCACCCTTCCCCAGGCCTTACTGATTCCCACACCAAGTCAATCTCAAGGCTTGTCTGGCCAAGATACGTCCAGAACCAGATTATCCAAGGGTAGGTTGTTGGGCCAAATCAGGCATAAGCAGCACAACAGCCCCCCTAGAGGCTGGTCACAGATGAGGGGGTCTCCTAGTTCCTTCCCCAGAAGCCACCTGTCAGGAGCCTCCTGGCCTGATGGACGGCCCAGCACGCAGGTGTTCAGTAAATGGCTGTGGGAAGCAGGAAGAGACAGGACGAAGAGAGGAAGCGTTCGAAGCAATGCATGAAAAGGGGAGACGCAATCGTTTAAATGAACATGGACTGGAAAACGAAAGAAACAAGTGAATGAATTCGACAGGGACGGGGCCAAACGGAAGAATGAATGCAGGAAGGTTGAGGAGAATCCAGACTCGGCCACGTTCTAGCTGTGGGATCTTAAGCCGGTCACTTCACTTCTCGGGGCCTCAGTATCCTCATCTGTACAATGGGGCGAACTTTGTCACCTCTCCCAGAGGGTCATTGTGAGGACTGAGCGAGAAGATGGACCGGAAGCACCTGGCTAGGAGTGAGCGAGGGCTCAAGCCACGTCGGGAGCTATAGCTAACGAGAAAGGAGGAAAGCGGATGAATGAACAGACGGAATGAAGAGAGGGAGCGAGGGAGGAGGAGCAGACGGCCGAGGGGCTTCGTCGGGCCCTCTCTCCATCCTTTGGTGGCCAGGGAGGGCTGGGGACCGTCTGCCTCGCAGACAGAGCGGCTCTCTCCTCCCGGTGCAGGCTCGGCCTGTTTGATTTCGGGAGGAAGATAAGATGCCTGAGCTGCTTTTTCATCTCGCGCGTCTCCAGGCCCTTCCCCCAGCTCGCCGCCCCCTTGGCAATGGGGCCTTCAAAGTCCCTGCCGGCTCCAGATCTGCAGATAACCCTTTACTGTAATCCTACCCGGGAAAGGAGCTGATAAAGCCCAGATGGAGTGTGAGGGCCTCAAACTCGCTTTCTCTGCCCAGATAACGCCAGGCCTCCCAGGAGACCCCTCTCTCTCAGGGAGAGAGGCAGAGTCGTGGCATTAGCGTGGCCAGTGCTGTGGGAACGAGCTCTCGTTTATTAGGAACGCTCCTTGCTTTCTTGGGGAGTGGGGTGGATGGAGAGGGGACCCCCTACACTTTATTAAAATGGCGGCATGAATCCCCTTTTTCCGGGGTGCCGTGAGCGTTTAGGGGTGCACCCGGTGTGGAATGACCCGGGCCGGACTTCCTATGTGGCCCAGGAAGTCGCCCCTGGCGCCTGAGCCCCAGCACGCAGACTACCTTTGGCCTGGACGTGGGCCCAGGAGGTGGCCACGGGGCCCCGCCCGGGAGCCGGACAGGCCTGGCTTTGAGTTCAGGCATCTCACTCATCGGCCGCGTGACCTTTGACAGGTTGTTGCCAAACGTCTCTAGGCTTCGGTTTCCTCATCCTCAGAGGGCGTGGTCATGGTCCCCACCTCGCTGGCTGGTGGCAAAGGGTCAAACGACATAGCAGAAAAGAAAGTATGCTGCGATTAGGAAACTATGCAAAGCAAGGCGTTCACTCTACCACTTGCCAGACGGGCCCGAGCTCCCTCCAGTCAGGGGCCATGTTGTTAGGCCCCACTGGGGGATGCTGGGAAGATCCACCCGAGCACCACACCCAGGGGGGCTCGATGTGGGACCCTCTGACCCATTAAGTTGGCATCAGTGCTTGGGTCCCACTCACCACCCGCCTACCCATCTGACGTCTGAGTTTTGGGGCCTAGGGAGGTCGCAGGCCTGACCGCCCGGCCTGGGGTGTGGCACAGGGGTGTGGGGTGGATGCACGAGGCAGCTCTGGACACACCTCACACAAGGTGAGGGGTCAGAGATGGGCTACCGGGGAGAGGCCTCTGACTTAGCGTGCTTCGACTCACTTTCATGGACCCGTTATGGTAAATCCATCCAGATTTAAGATCCGACTCTACCTCCTTCTAAGAGGATTTAGGGTATTTTAAGATTAAAACCCAGAGAGAAAAAAAGACCTTTAAAGTTCGTGTGCTTCTCAATTTCTTAGTGAGAAAAAGGCCATTGAAACTACAAGCGAAGCCCTTGGCACCTATTGGGTGGGTAGAGATCTGAGGCCCAGTGACAGCCTGTGTGGGTGAGTTTGCAGGGAGACAGACTCCCCACAAACGGGTACACCACCTCTTATGAAGGCCATCGGGTTAGAGCTGTTAAAATTAAAACCTGCTGTCCTCTGACCTAGCGATCCTAGGAATTTAACCCCCCCGTCCCCCATACACACACACACTTGCAACCACCAGCAAAGGCATGAATACAAGAATATGGATCGTAGGATTTTATGTTGAGGAAAATATGGGAAAGACTTCAATGTCCATTAAATATATTATACTGTAGCTGTTCAAACACAGACGACACAGTCTAGGGTGGAACCGTGTGTCTAGCATGTTCCTTTGGGAGTGTGCGTCAAGGACGTACACAGATTCATGCATACAAACTAGCTTGGAAATTAATCCCAAGATTCATTTCCCATCTGGGAGCGGGAATTGGATGCCTGGGTCTCAGGGATGAGAGGAAGATTTACCCATTACTCTACTTTAAAACTGTTTAAATTTTTACTATATGGATGAATGAATTACTTTTAAAAATCTAAAGTTTTAAAGACCGCCCCCCCAATAAAAAATAAACAAGACAACATCGACAACCATACCAAAAAAACAAAAACAAAAGCACACACCTATAGAGAATTCGTCTGAAATTCATCACAGAGCTAGCACAGCAACTCACCTCGCCAGACCCTCGATAAACATCACGATAAAATAAATAAATTGAAACGATTTCAGGAAAGAGGAGCAAATGCTTTCGGGTGCTGGAGCTGAACAGCTTTACAACACCTGTGCCGTGTATCTCGCCGTCCGCTCGCCGAGGTGAAGACAAAATGCTAAACAGGTCTCGCTACATAGTTTGCGTTTTCTGACACCAGAAAGAGCTTATGTCAGCCGACGGAGATAACGTTGGCTCAGTCCCGGGGAAACACAGCCCTGTGTGCACGGGGCCCGTGGTCTCGTCGGGGCGAATTTGACAGCAGGGCTCTATTGCCCCCTTTCAGAAGGGAGAAAGGACCACCTGGTGGTGGAATGGGCACTGGAATGAAAGACCGGGGCTCGATTCCGTCCTGGATGAACTCGCTTGTAGCGCTGAGTGATTCTGAACAGCTGAGTCTCAGTTATCTCATCCGCAAAATGGAGCTAATGAGGGCAGGTGGGTTAAGGCACCTGGGCATGACCTCCGAACTTTAGCGGCCTCACCCGGCCATCTGTGGGAGAAAACACTCCCACCCCACCCCAGGTCTTGGCAGGGCTGCCCAGAGCCAACTGTTCTGGGCCAACCGTGTCGTAAAGCACAGTGACACCTTCTTAAAGGAACGAAGGATGCGTGCTAGGTGGCAGCACTCACTGATGTGTGTGCGTGTCACCCTCTGAGCCTCAGGTCCTCCCTGGGCAAAATGGGCAAGATAACCTTTGGGTAGCGTTTCCGAGACTAACTGGCAGCCTACGGGAGGGTCCCAGCACATAGTAGGTGCTTCATAAGCATTCCATAAGCATTCGTGTCTCTCCCTTTTTTCTTAAGAATTGGAAAAAGATGAATTATTCTGGGCCGATGACATTTACCTTCACGTCTCACTCAATAGGGTAAATTTCCAGGGCAGCCACAATGACGATCCTGTCTCTAGATTAAGGGACGATGACCAGCCCCACGCAAACATGAAAGCGCCCGATCGCATGCGGTGGCTAGGAATTACACACTGTGGAGTACTGACATTCCTGGCCAGTTCCTGCCCATAAAATACCCATCAGAGCACAGCCACGTTGACCTAGATCTCACTGAGGGGTTTCCACTCAGACGGCACTGTGGGTCTCGTGGTGCTTTGTCGTGGGAGAGTCATGTTGTAATATGAGGCATTTGGCTGCAAATGACAGCACACCTGGCTCAAAGCTTAACAGACACAGAGTGGGCTTTAGGGATGGCTAAACGTAGCCGCCAGATGACAACATCGGAGACCCATCTTTCCAGCCTGCCGTCCTCAGAGCGAGCTTCCTTCTCACGCCGGTAGCAAGACGGGTGCTGCAGATCCAGGTTCCAGCGACACGTCGAAACATCCTGGGGAAGAAAAGAGAGACCATCTCTTTCCCCGGTTCCATCTCAGGAGTCAAGAAATTCTCCACAGAGGGGCTCAGTGGATTCTCACGTCACAGCAGCCGGGGTTGGGTCACGTGCTCGCTCCCAAATCGATCATGCCGAAGGGTCATCTTCGGATCAGTCGAGCTGGCCCCCGGAGCGGGGGGCGGGGGGCGGGGGTGGATGCTGGGGAACAACCAGTGGTGCCTCGTCCACTGTCACGTGCAGACAGACCTCGACGTGGCTCCCCATGACCCCGTCTTCCCCCACACCTGGCTGTAATTCCCTCTCTTTGAGTGTGGGCAGGACCGTGACTGACTTCTAACCAACAGGAGATGAAAGGATGATGGGACATCACTCCCGCGATTATGTCACACTAGGCGAGATTCCATCTTGCTAGTGGACTCACTCTAGAGACTCTCCTTGGTGGCTCGATGAGGTAAGCAGCCATGCTGAGACGCCCATGTGCCTGGGAACTACAAACGGGTGGCCTCTAGGAGCTGACAGCCCACAGCCGGCGAGAAGCCGGGGACCTCGGTCTTCCCACCACAAGAAAATGAATTCTGCCAACAACCCAAGTGAGTTGGGAAGCGAAGCTCTCCCCAGCAAGCCTGCAGACGAGAGCTGAGCCCAGGCGACATCTTGATTGCAGACTCGTGAGCCTCAAAGCAGAGGACCCAGCTCAACCACATGCCCGTGCTGTTGTAAGCTGCCGAGTTTGTGGTAATTTGTCATGTAGCAATAGAGGACTAATATGATCAGTATCTTTCTTGTTTTAATGAGATTGAAAAAAAAAAAGTAATTTTCTTAATAGTTTGTGCCGATTAGGGAGAGAATAGCTTTGCCTGGAGAAATATGTTTAAAAGAACTTAGAAAGAAAGAGACTTTCTCTAGGACCTGGGTGGCATGGGACATGGGACATGGCCATAAGACAGAGGACATGGGAAGCAGCTCTGTCACAAATGTAAGAAAGCATTTGAGCTTCCGGGGCGATTGGGGGCCGACAAGGAGAAGGAGAGGAATAGCCCCGGGAGGCAGGGTCTCCCGAAGAATGAAAGCTCCCTTAACCCCAGCTTGATGGCAGGCGTGGAGCGGGGCGCAGTGTTTGCTGGGGCTCCTGTAGTGAAGTGCCACAAAATGAGTGTCTTCAACAATAAAATATACTGTCTCACCGCTCTGAAGCCTGGAAGCCTGAGATTGAGGTGTCACCAGGGTCCTTGTGAGGGCTGGGAGGGCGACTGGTCCAGGCCTCTCCTCTTACTTCTGGTGGTTACCGACAATCTTCGGTGTTCCCTGGCCTGTAGAGGCATCGCTTCGAACTTGGCCTTCATCTTCGCACGTCGCATGTGTGCATGCACGCAGGCACGCACGCACACATGCACGCACGTCATCGCTTCGAACTTGGCCTTCATCTTCGCACGTCGTGTGTGTGCACGCACGCATGCATGCACGCACGCGTGTATCTCCAAATTTCTCCTTTTCATAAAAACGCCGGTCATATTGGATCATTATATTGAATTAGGCGTCCGCCCTACGCCATGAAGGCCTCATTAATCTGCAAATCCCCACTCCCCATAAGGCCACAGGCGAAGATCCCAAGGACTAGGATTTCAACATATGAATTTGTAGGGGACACAATTCTCGGGGCTTAAGGAGAAATCTCGGGTAGAATCAGATTTTCGTCGGCTGTGGGAGCGGAGCTTACAAGGTGACTTTGGCCTCATTTGAAGAGATTGTTGGGCCCCCGGCTGACACGCCATAAGACATTTGCCAGCAGCGTCTGCCCACGATGGCTCAAGCGTGACATGTGCTACTCCTAGGAGAGGCTGCTTCCCGGAATTCATTTCCTCGAGACACGTCTCCTGCTTGTTCGTGGCCCTGCAATGACATGGGTCACCTGGGACTGTGTCTTTCCCATCCAATGGCAAGAGAAAAGCAGTTGGACTTTGCTCCTTTTTGTGGGGAAAGAAATCTTGCGGATGAGGTCAGGGCTGAACGCCAGTCGTCCTGGAGAAAAAACTGGATGTTGTGACACTTCCTGGGTGTCACCATCAAAGGTGTCCTCAGAATGAGGATCCTGGAGGCGTTTCCCCGTTCTTATCCTATCTAGAAACCCAGCCAGGAAGCCAAAAGCTCTAACTGACGGCAATTAATAGCCCACATGTTCCCTTAAAACACACTCTTGTTAAGGCCCTCTAGTTGACTTAATTTCTCCTGTGAAAACACAGGTTGAAAATGAGGTAGCGCTTCTTAAACGATTGACCATTTAGCTCGGAGCATGAACTGATTCAGAGACAGGCAGTGTCCTCGGAGGGGGAGAAAATACACTCAATTCTTGTATCTGGAAAAATCGCTTCCACGTAGATTGATTGATGAGTTGCTTCCTCTTCCTTCCCGCCTGTCCTTCCACTTCCTGTACTGCAGTCCCAGAATGTTTGGGCTGGAAGGTCTTAGAGGTGGATGATCTACCGAGATTCTCACAGAGACAACCTGAGGCTCAGAGAAGAGAAGCAAAAGCCATCATCCAAAGAAACACAGCATCGAGGATCACGAAGTCAGCTCGGTTCCAAGCCTTGGGGTTACTTCATGACTGTCCTGTATCATCCTGTGTGTTTGGGGAGGAGATAACTCATGTTGGGTTTTGCTATAAAGAGCTACGGTTCTCGGCTCACCGCCCTCTCCACTGCACCCCCGGGTGGTGACCTGGTCATTAAGTGGCTTCTGGCTCAGCTTTTTAAGACTCTAGCTTTGTCTGTCTGTTTCTTGCTTATTTATCTCGTTGGAATCAAGGTGCTTTTCTAAGGGGCGACCACGTTTGTGGTCCCCATGGAGTAGACCTAGAATAAAGGCAGCGAAAGGGCCAGTGGCAAGAAAACTGACTGCCCGACAACAACCAAACAGCCAGACCAAGAAACAGCAGCGGCAACAAAACCTTTGAGTCTGGTGGCGAAAGCTGATCGATCTCGGTTTCTGACCTCAGACCCTCTGGACGAATGGTTTGACCTCCGTCAGTCTGGACAGAAGCCGCTCAAAGCCACCCACAGCCCAGCGGGGAGGGCTCAGCTACTACAATCATATTACAAATTCTTTTGCCAAAACTCACTGTCACGTGGCACTGAACAGGGATCCCCAGAGCCAGGAGTCCCTGGCACGCTGCAGGGGACAGGCTCAGCGGACGTGATTTCGGAACGCGGCGTGTTCTAGGCTCACTCGTCCCTCCGTCCAGCCGTTCATTTGCATGGCTCCGCCTGTCACGCGTCCGTGCGAGTGGGTCCCCTCCCGCTTTGCTTTCGATCGCAACTTCCCTCTTGGTCTCAGCTGGAAAGGGAAGGTGATGGCAGCTGTATTCTTAGGCAATGACTTTGGAGTCGGGCCCAGGTGTGGATTCCAGCTCTGCTACTTCCAGGTGCATGATCGGACACGCATGTCTTGGCCTCCTTGTCCTTCAGTCGCCCCACCTGTTAAGCGGGGGGCAGTGACAGTACCCAGCTCAGGGGGTCGTCGTGTGGGGCAAGTGAAGTGACGGCTGGAGAGGGCTTAGCGCGCCGCCTTGACGATGGACGGGGCGGCTCGTCCCTGAGGCCCTGGTCATTGGGTCCGTGGTCTCACAGTGGCAGACCACTGGAGAGCATCCTTCCCACAGGCACTTCAGAAGCTTTACTGTGGCTAAGACGTCTCCCCTGGGGAGTGTGCTAAAAATGTAGACTTCCAGATTCCACCTCCCAGACAGTCAGATTTAGCAGATTTGGGTCGGGACCCAGGCATCTCTGTATATTAACCAGCCTCCCCACGTGACTCTGCTAACAGGCATGCATGAAACGCACTTCCAGAAACCTCTACGGAAAGCTGATCTGTGACGCTGAGAGGCAAGGGGCCGAACCGTGTCTGCCTGCTTCACCCGTGTCTTCCCAGGGGGGTTTGTGGCACATGGTGAGGGCTCCTGTGTCACATCTCCTGAAATAAAGTGACGTTATCTAGTCCAGGGGCCCCCAGTTGAAATGGTCATATGGCATGAAGGTGTGTCACATCTCCTGAAATAAAGTGACGTTATCTAGCCCAATTGAAATGGTCATATGGCATGAAGGCGGCAGGCCCCGTGGGACTGTCAACAACTGGAACTTCTGTTTCTTGCAAAGGTGGCAGCTGCTCCTCATCCCCTGCCAACCTCTGCCATCTCGGGTAGCAGGCCTGGCTCCACTTTCCACTTTTTGGCCAAGGATTCCAAAAACGTAGAAACTGCCATCGAGTCACCTAATTTTTAAGAGTCGGAAATAATTTACAACTACTGTTCTCTGTTTTCCACTCACATTGGCCAGACGAAACCTATCTGTGGGCCCGGAGCTGCCCTCCAGCTACCGGTTGGTCATCCTAGGGCTGATCCCACCTTCTCAGATGACAGATGAAGAAATCCGAGCCGGGAAAAGGGAGAGGCAGGGGTCAGGGAGCCAGGAGGGGACTCCGCTTTTGCTCTGACATCAGCTGTGCCCTCTCCGAGGTGTGAAGAGGCAGGCCGGTGCCCCAGAGCGCCCCACCGGCTCCCCGCCCCCAGGCAGGTGAGCCGGCCCTCTGCGCTAAGCTCCCTCATCCGGCTCCGCTGGGGCTGGGAGGCCGGGAGAAGGCCTCCGGGCCCCGCAAAGCCTGGCCCTGCGCTTACTCATCCCTCGTGCCACCCTCCCCTTTGATGTCTTGATGTTCCGGTTCTGGCATCCCGTGAGACAACGAGACAACGGCACCAGGCTGCCTGCCCCAGCAGCCTCCTCGCACCAGAACAGCTCCTGGCAGGCTTTCCTGGGACTTCAAAGGTAGAAAATCGCCCTGGGATAGCTTCTGGAAGGCGCCTTCCCAGCGCGAGCCGGTGCGAGGGGAGGATGGAGATCAAAGCGGGGCCATCCGTCGGTTCCAGGGCCTGCTCTCTGCGGAGCGGAGGGTGTGGGGGGCCTTGAGGCTGTCCGGGGCCCTGCCCTCAGAATCAGGGGTCCGTCTCACTCTTGTCACGGGGCTCCCTCCGGGTATAACCGGGACCCCGTCTTACTGTCAGGGGCCGGCTGCGGCCGTGCTTCTCTCGCTGCGTCCCGGGCCCTTGGCCCTTGCCTTGGCTTTCTCGGGCCTCCCCAGGCCCAGCCCTGCCTGGGAGAAGGAGGAACAGCTCTCGGTTCAACCCGCTCGGAGCCTGCGACCGCGTAAGGGCCGGGCAGCCGGCCAAGCGCCGATAAATCTCTTTCTCTTGGGACGCACCAGGCAGCTCCCCGAATGGGGAAGGGGTCTGTGGGCCGATCTGCTAATGATTTACTGCCCGGTCCTTAGGCCTGGCACCCGTGGCACCAGCCTGAGCCGACCTGTCTGGAGAATCTTCCCAGCCGGCATCAGGGCGGGCGACGTAGGAGACCAAGCTGCGAGCTGCCAGCCTCTGCGGCCGGGCTGCCTGCGCCACCCAGAACAGGCACAGGCTACGGAGCAGTGGTCTGAGGGAAGGGTGGGGAATGGCCCAGGACTGCAGTGTGTCGAGTGACACTTGGGCGCATGGCTCCAGGGCCTTGTGAGGTGCTACCGAAGTGAGCTGGAGGCTCAGTGCGGAGCATCTGCACGGGGGCGGGGGCGGGGGGTGGGCAAGCCAGCTCTGCTCACCGCCAGGCTTGCGACGCGAACGAACGAATGAATGGTTTCTAAAAGTACCATGGGCCCATGGGAAAAGTTTCAAACAAGCTTCAAATGAACAGGAAGAGTCTTCCCATTTCCAAACTCGTCCCCAAGAAGTAAACAATGTCAAAACTCTCGTGTTCTAGAGGATGTGTACCTACTATTTTAAGCGAGCACTTAGTAGGCATGCTAAGTCTTCATTTCCCTTTAGCATATCTTTCCATCCTCAGAGGTTTCAGTGTTGGGGGCAGCTGCCGGCACTCTCGTGTACGGGTGGGCCGTGGGTGACCTTTTCGGTGGCTTCTAGTTTTTCAGTTGACTAACCAAGCGACAATGGACATTATATACCGCGCAGAGATTTACTAGTTGGAGCATGTCTGTGGATGCCTTTTAAAACTTGTATTGGACGCATGCTGATCAGCTTTAACACTTTGAGGGAGGAATGATGGCCCCGTTTTACAGACAAGGAAAATAAAGCTCAAACACTAAAGTGATTTTCCCCAGGCCAGTTTTCTGGCATTTAGAACAATAATTCATTCAACGGACGTTTCTAGACTATGGTGACTGTCCTTTCCAGGCACAGTGCCCTGCCTTCTTGCTGCTTCCTGTCTGGCGGTGGAGCTCGCATAGGTACAAACTGCGCTGAATGCATTGAAGAAAAAAACCATCGAGTGACAAGTGGACTGACTGTATATTGTGTCATCAGAGAAGGCCACGTTTAAGCTCGCATGTTGTCATAGACTGAATGTGTGTGTCCCCTCCCTCGGATTCATACATTGAAACCCAAGGGCCAAAGTGATGATATTTGGAAGTAGGTCCTCTGGGAGGTGACTGGGGACCAGTGCCCTTATAGAAGACACCCCAGAGATGCCCCCTGCCCCTTTGGCCATGTAAGCATGCGACCGGGGACCAGGAAGTGGGGCCTCGCCAGACATCAACAGCTCACTGACTACTGGCTCTTTGACCTTGGCCTTCCAGCCTCCAGAACTGGGAGAAATGAATTTCTGTGGTTTCTAAGCCAGTCAGCCTGTGGTGTTTTGTTACAGCAGCCGGAACGAACTAAGACAGATGTGAGGGAGGGGCCAGGGTCAGCAAGGCGAGAATGTGAGGATGAGACGGGTCCAGGCAGAAGCCCGAAGGCCCAGAGTGGGACAGTTTCTGCTCGCGGTGTCCAAGGACCGGATAGAAGACCAATGTGGCCGGGGAGGCGCGAGTGTGAGGGACAGTAGAGGAGAGATGGTCAGGAGATGGGTAGGCGCAGGGCCGCACAGGGCCTCGAAGACCATGGAGAGGTAGTCTAGACTTGTTCAGAGGCAGTGGGAGATTAGCAGGGCCAGAGGGACTATTTTACTAGGGAATCCTAAGGACACCCTGGTGGAGCCCAGAATGAAGCTAAATTTGGCATCCGGTGGGGTCGTGACCTTTTGAATAAGAACAGTACTGATAATGCGTTAACACTGGTCGAATAGTGTGTACCTTGTGCCGGCCACTGTGCTCATCACTTCTTATATGTTGCCTATTTTAATCCTTATACCTGCCCTTTGAGACAAATGCTGTTGCTATCATCCCCTTTTTATAGAAGAGGAAACTGAGGCCGGAGATTAAGTAATCATCCAGTTAGTTAAGGAACTATGATACAGTTGTCAAGAGAGACCAGATTCTGGGCCATAAAACAAATTGTAGTAATGTAAAAGGATCGAAATCATACAAAGAGTGTTTTCTGACCACAATGGCATTAAATGAGAAACTAATAATAATAAAACATCTGGGAAAACCCCAAATATCTGGAAATTAAATGATACGTTGCTAAATAGTTCATGAACTGAAGACAAACTCACGAGAGATTAGAAAATATTTTAAACTAAAAAAAAAACCCGGCAAAAATATGATCTATCAAAATTTGTGAGATGAAGCTAAAGCAGCGTTTAGAGGGAAAGTTATAGCTTTAATGTTTATGCTAGAGAAAAAGAAATACCTAAAGTCAATGACCCGAGCTTCCACCTTCAGGAAATAGGGGAGTGTGGGGAAAGG
>NW_006431919.1:18756609-18758157 GCF_000325575.1 Pteropus alecto | reverse complement strand
CGTGACCGTTTGAATAAGAACAGTACTGATAATGCGTTAACACTGGTCGAATAGTGTGTACCTTGTGCCGGCCACTGTGCTCATCACTTCTTATATGTTGCCTATTTTAATCCTTATACCTGCCCTTTGAGACAAATGCTGTTGCTATCATCCCCTTTTTATAGAAGAGGAAACTGAGGCCGGAGATTAAGTAATCATCCAGTTAGTTAAGGAACTATGATACAGTTGTCAAGAGAGACCAGATTCTGGGCCATGAAACAAATCGTAGTAATGTAAAAGGATCGAAATCATACAAAGAGTGTTTTCTGACCACAATGGCATTAAATGAGAAACTAATAATAATAAAACATCTGGGAAAACCCCAAATATCTGGAAATTAAATGATACGTTGCTAAATAGTTCATGAACTGAAGACAAACTCACGAGAGATTAGAAAATATTTTAAACTAAAAAAAAAACCCGGCAAAAATATGATCTATCAAAATTTGTGAGATGAAGCTAAAGCAGCGTTTAGAGGGAAAGTTATAGCTTTAATGTTTATGCTAGAGAAAAAGAAATACCTAAAGTCAATGACCCGAGCTTCCACCTTCAGGAAATAGGGGAGTGTGGGGAAAGGCAAAGTCAACCAAGAGTAAATGTAAAGAGAGATATGATAATGATCATAGCAGAAACTGATGAAATACAAGACCGATAATACAGAAAATTAGCAAAGTCCACATTTGACTCTCTAAAAATACTTAGCAAAATTGACATATTTCTAACTAAATTGATAAAAAAAAAAAAGAAATTATAATCACCACTATCGGAAATGAAAAAGGGATTATCACCACAGGTCCCGTAGATATTAAAAGGAAAGTAAGAAAGTACTACGAACACTTTACGTCAACACGTTAAATAAATTAGATGAAATAAATGAATGTTTTGAAAAATAACTTAGCTCTGTCCCATTATTTCATCCTATTTGCTTCATAGCGTAGCAGTCATCAAAATTATTTTTTTTTATGATTTAAACTTTTTATTATGAAAAATTTAACTCTATAGAAAATTGTAAGAAGAGAATTAACCCTTCACCTAGATTCATCACTTGCTAATATCGTGTCACAGGCACTTTGTCTTCTATGTGGATGTATGTAATTTGGGGGGTGATGTGGCCGAACCCCTTGAGAGTTGGTGGCAGACATCAGAGCACTTCACCCTTAAACATATCGGGGTGCTTCTCCAAAGAACAAGGGCATTCACTTACAAAACCACAATGGTATCATCACACTCAAGGAATCTAACTCTGAAACAATATTAGCACCAAATACTGGTACCATGCTCTTGTCTAATATGCAGGCCATATAATGTTTCACAAATCGTCCCAATAATGTCTTCTGTGGCCATTTTTTCACGTGTGTCTTGTCACCCCATTCTCCTTTAATCTAGAACCGTTCTTAGTCTGTTTTTGTCGCCCATGACCTTGGCCAATTGTTTTGAGAAATGTCCCTTGATTCAGATTTGTTTGCTTATTTTCTCACGATTGTACTCAGGTCATTTGTTTGGGGTAAG
>NW_006431919.1:18742147-18756579 GCF_000325575.1 Pteropus alecto | reverse complement strand
GGAAGCGCATGCTATCAGGTTGTCCTATTAGGAGAAAACTCATTTTTCCAGAGTGCTCCATCGCGAAGGTACTATTTTTACCCCCTGGTAATTCATAACTAATCTATAGGGAGACCCTCTGAGACAATGCCACTATCCTGTGTTTCATCGAGTTTTCATTCAATGGTTTTAACATTCATTGGTAATTATGCCCGAATCACAGAAATGATTTTTTCTCTTTATTTCTTTTGATTTTTATTAGTTGACATTCTACTGTAAAGAAAGACTTTCTATCCCCTTTTTATATTTATGTATTTGTTTCTTTGACTCAGCACAAACTCAGGGATTTTATTTGATATGCTATATAATCTGTTACCGTCAATATTCATTTTGATACTAAAATTAATCCAGCTCAGGCCAGTGGGAGACCCTTTAAGCGGATGTTCTTTGGACTCATCCTTATCAATCTTTGAGCTTTTCTCACTTTTTCTTATTTTTCTGGCACAATAAGATGCAGGCTTATCTTAGTTTATTTGAATGAGCATTAGCTGTTTCTCTCTCGATAGAAGACAAGCTCTTCTCTCTCTACCACCATTCTTAGCGGTTAAATTCTTAGGTGTAAATCGGCCAAGAGAAGCCCCAGAAATCTATTTCTAGAGCTAATAAGGAACATCCTGCACGAACAGCAAAGAAAGTTAAAGTTCCACGCATTTCTTGGTGGTTTGTCGTAATAAGCGTGCAGAGCCTGTGAAGCAGAGTGAGTGGTTAAGAACATGGACCTTCCCAGGCAAATCTTCCCAGGTTTCTCTCCAGACCTCCTTACTGCTTAACTGTTGACCTTGGACAAGTCATTTCTCCCTGAGCCTCAGTTTCATCATCATCAGAATGGGGCTCCACGAGTAGTACCTAGTCACATGGGTGCCATAAAGACTAACCAAGAGACGACATGTAAAGTGTTTGATGCGGTGCCTGGACCATGGTAGGTGGCTGATAAATAGTAGCTATTGTTATTATACGCATTTTCTCATTTAATCTTCCCAGCAGCATTGTGGGGGAGCTCCGTTTGTGGATGAGGAAACCGAGGTTCAGATGGTTAACTAGAGGACCCACATGACACAGCTTGATGGTGAGGGTGTCCATTTAGGGACCAACGGAGAGGCTTTTCCGGTTATAGTCGGAAGTGAAAACTGGCCCAGGAGAGGCAGGTCCCTTTATCCACCTGTCTGCGCAGCCCTCTCCCCCAAATTCCCCTGCACAGTATAGGGGGGAGGGGGTGGTCACTGCTCGTGCAAGTGCCCAGCAAAGGAGGACAGCCTTCTTTACTACCCGAGGCTCGTCAGTGACACCAAGGCCACATGTCGCTAGACTGAGAAAGGCAGCGGAGCAGTGGTTGATGAGATCAGGGGCCAAGTTAGACCTGGGTTTTCAATCTAGGAGACTTTGGGTTAGCTACCCGAGCTGTCCGGGGTTTAGTTTCCTTACTTATAAAATCGGGGCTTTTGCACTGGCTGTTCCCTGTCCCCGCCATGCTCTTCCCCACACCCCCGTGGTTAAGCCCTTTATCTCCAGCATATCTTCAGACGCGTCTCCGAGTCCTACCTCGACCACTTTACTTAAAAACGAAATCCACTCTCGGCCCCCTGCCCGCTTTTCCTTACTCTACTTTTTCAGTGGCTTTTGTCACCATCGAACACTCGATCATTTACTTATTTATTCTATTCATTTCTCGTCCTCCTTGCCTCACTAGGACGGATGCCACCTCCCCCGGAGCGAGGATTTTAGTCCGCCTGCGTCATCGCTGTGTTCCCAGCCCCGAGAAAGGTGCCTGGACACAATAGTAGCTCAATAAATATTCCCAGTTGTTGTACTGTTCACAAACTACGCCGCCTAACACGGCTAAACGTGTACAAAATGCTCAAGACAAGCAATGTTATCAAGTCACGTCGATGTTGAAATCCCTTTGGAATCTGATCACGGTTTTAATGGCAAACTTGTACCTGTTTTAGTTCTAGCCTAAGGCCCCAAATATGTCTGGCGCTGCCTCCTTTAGGTTCTGCTTTCCCATGGGGCCAGCAGCATAGCCTTCCTGGGGAGCTCATGGAAATGCAAATTCGGCCCCCATCCCAGCCTGACCGAGCCCGGTCACACGGCGGAACGAGACCCCTGGGAGACCCTTGGCTGACACGTGCACGGTCAGGTTGGAGAAATGCTGACGTGTGTCACTTCCTTCTTCTCTGGACTCTCTCTCCCTCTTCCGGCTCCCCAGATCTTCATTCCTTATTGATCCCCTGGCTTCTAATTTGGCTGAAAGTCTCTTTCTCAGAGTTGCTTCCACTTGTCTGAGGGGGAGTCTCATACCCTTCTGTCCTTCCTTGTAGATACGTGTTTACATATCTCATCTCCTGGAGGGCGACTTCGTCAGATGGTGAGACCCTGAGACGGGGCCTTCCCCGACTTATCTCCAGTCCCCACTGCCTCCCCCTGCCTTAGCGGAATTATGGTCCATTCTAGGAGCAAGTGAATCTTTTCACGTCTTTGTCTCTCAGTTTAGTCTATGGATTTAAAGATGTTTGACACAGGATTACTTCGTGGATTCTTAGATCTTAAGCTGCATGCTTCCTGAAGTCTCCCCAGGTACTCAAAGTAACTTTTTGTTTCATTCAATAAATGTTGAGGACACTTCAGTTCCAGGAAAATAAACATGACTGAGACGCAATCCCGGAAGTAAGGGACAGACCCTACTCAGAGGGGACAGACCCTACATTCGGATGAACTAACAGTGCCTTCACTGAAACATCATCTGAATCAGCGGAAAGCAGTATAGATGTCCACCTAGAGGAGTAAAACATCTATGGCGCCATCATACTGAAAATTCTATGTAGTAGTTTTTGAAGAAAATGAAATAAATATAGAATTACCGCCAGAGGAAGATCTCCAGGGCATGAGAGCTTGCAGAATATGTGCCATTTGATACTGATTATGTCTTAAATATAAACATATTTATATTTAATGTGTACAAAAAAGATGGAGTAGATATACTCAAATTAATAACAGTGATTAAAGGAAATTTTAGCCTTATCGGTAATTTTTTTAAACGTAGAGAGTATATGTATTATTTGTGCAATTATAAAATTTATAATAATTTAAAAGCAGGGGTTTTGGAAACTCCTTTATACGACCAAGTTCTCATTTTATGGATGACTCAACTGAGACCAGCAGAGGTTAAGTGACTCATTTAGAGTCCCATAGATATAAGACAGGTTGGCGGGAGCACAGGCACCTTGCACTAACTGTGGAGTGGTCTCTGAGTAGAGGATGACACAGGAAAGCACCCTCCTCCCTTACCAGGTTAGACATGGCGTCCCCACCTGTCCCAATGTGCCTGAGTCTGAGCCCACCCTCCTCCCTTACCAGGTTAGACATGGCGTCCCAATGTGCCTGAGTCTGAGCTGTATTAATTGTTTTTTAAAAGAAGGCTTTTGTCCCCTGTTCCAATGCTCCCTTCCCTAAAATGATGGAGACATGGCAGTTTCCTCTTGCTCTCTTGCCCCAAATTTTATCATCCTATTTCCCTCTGCCTCCCTTTGGCCCTAACTTGACAAAAAGGACTCTACAAATTACCCTCCGTTCCACCCCACCATCATGAGCTATAGCCCAGAGATCTAGATGATCAGCTCCTTCTCCCAAGTGCTCGGCCTCACCATAAACTCCAACCCCGTGACCACACACGCAGGCAAGACCGATCTCTTTGGCACAGGTTGGATGAGGCGCCATCTCTGGGGAGCCAGGATCTTTTATGTTGTGTGATTCTTGCACACTCCAAGGAAATTGCACAGAATTCGTTGGGAAGGCGAGCAGAGCACATAACGTTAAACATTAACAACAGCGACGACGAAAGACCTGATTTCCAAAACGTCTCCAGACTCACTTGGGAAGACGATAGCGCTGAAAATTATATCCTGGGCAATAAACATCGAGACGTGATCAAGCTAGAACGAGATGATGGGGTGACACACCTTGCGGAGCGCTCGCTCGGTGCACGGTGAACGTTGGGGAAGGGGGAAGGGTCTTTGAATGAAGCACGGTCCTCCACAGTGCCCTGTGTGCATGCTGAAATGAGCTGAAGGCAAAGAGATGGAAGAAGGTGCCAGCGGTTCTCAAAGCCAGGGCATCGAGCACCGGAGAGATGATGAAACCTCCGAAGGTCATAAAGCCTGAACGTGTAAATCAGCCCCGCGCATTGCACGTTTATTATCGAGAGCGAGGGCCCTCGGTGTGGAAGAACCAGATTTGGGAATGGCACCTCTAATTTCATTTGGCAAAATTTGCCAAGCATAATAGATTAGGAGCCTTGATGAGTGTACCCAAGTAATTGCATTTAATCGTTTGTGCAAATCAGATGGTCTATCAGCAACAAGCCCAATTAATTAAATGCAGACACACAAGGCAGATTGAGAAGGAAGGAGGAGGGCTGGGCTCATTTCAAAATTAAGCTGTGTTGTTTTAGTTTATTGTGAAAAGCCGCAGAGAGGACACACCTAAGAACAGCAGCTCGTGTGGAATATTCCATCAAGATGTGATAAGGACTCTTTACTGGGACTTCCTGGGACCCCGGTCCCAGCCCTGAGCTTCACAATGCTGCAGAGAGAGGGAGAGGAGAGAGAAAACGTCTTAGAAAAGCAGAGCTGGTCGTCACCAGCACAGCCGAGGGGAAGGGAAGGCAGGCGGAGGACAGGCCTAGTGCGCTTTGAAAATCGAGTGAAGATCAAGTTCAAGGCATTTCCAGAATGGAAGCCCTAACTGTGTCCGATCTTTACCTAGGAGACCTCAGACCCTATCGGGCAGGACAGAGACAATGGATTAATTTCTGAAGACAACTTTCCTCACGTTTCCGCCGTTCAGGAATGATGTCGCAATTTCTGCAATAGTTGAGTGTCACGTGTCCTACTGTTTACTTTATATTTTCCCTTTAAATTGGTAAAGGGATTTCCGGAAGTCTTCCCATACAGCGAGGGCCTGCGCGGACATGTTTCCATTTTTTTTAAACAAAACACAGAAATATGCAATGCCTCTATTTCTCACTGGCCAGTTTTAAAACACTGTCTTCTTTCAGCCCACGTATCCGGCCATCCTTAATGATATCCCAGAATTATTATTCACGCAGTCATTCATTTTACAAACATTTTCTCCTCACTAATCCTTCTCATCCAGAGCTGAAACTCAGCCCAGCTCTCCCACCAGAGGCGGAGGGGAAATTGCTAGCAGGCAAGGGGTCACGGGGATGGTGTGCACTTGAAAATACACACCTGTGGGATGCTCTGGCAGGTTCCCAGGTAGGTTGATGAAACTAGAAAAATGGCAGCCCTGTCAGAGCTGATGGAGGCAGGAAGAAGCTGAAATGAGTGGGAGCAAGGGGTGAAATGTCAAGGACCACACTAGGATAAAAAGACCCCTCCTGACACCCACGTCCATCTGCTCCACCAACTCCCAACCTCACGACTTCTTCCCCAGTTCCAGGGTGAGTTCGGGCCCAGAACCCACCTTGTTTCGGGAATAAAAGGGAGAGGTGGTAGAATATGACCCAAATGAAAGGAAGGGCCTCATTAAGTCACAGCACCAGATGGAGAGGTAGCTTAATGATTCAAGCCCAGATGATGACGCAACATAATCTGAGAGTTCTCGACACCTGGATCGGCTGCTTATTCATTTTAACATGGGTTCCTTTCTAAAACCAGTGTCTCCTGTTCACCCTAGTCGGAATCTGCCTGACGCAGGCCACCTGCTACTATTCCCCGGCCTCGGTTATCAAGAGCCTAGAATGAGCCAGGCCGTGTGCTAGCCATGCCCTCAGATGGGTCCGTGTTTAACCTCGCCCAGTGTTTCTGGGTGTTGGTTCTACACCCGCCATCTCCTGCATTACAGAGACCTGAAGATGATTGGGGCTTTTTGTTTTTTAACAGCTTGGTTTCTTTAACGGTCTATAGGTCAGGTTTATCTGCCCATGTGCAAAAGACGATCCAGTAGCCGTGTGTTGCTTCTAAGCACAGGGCACCATAGGGACTCTCCGAACGAACTACCACTCTTGGAAGACGTTCTTGGCTATAAATCCAATATGCACAAACATGCGGAGTGTAGGAGGTAAATAAACAGAAGCCTTGGGGAGAGAAAGTTCTCTTCTGGAATTTCTGCTTCTGCCACTAACATGGTTATGACTTGGAACAAATAATAACTATTAAATTTGAGCACTTATTACGCTTTCCGTGTACCGCCTCAGTTTATCCTCACAAGAACCTGTGACGTAGGTATGATTATTAGCCCTAATTAATAAATGAGGGAACTGAGACAAGAACCCAAGGTGACATAGCTGTAAGTAGTAGAGCCAGCGTTACTTTTAACACGACCAATTATGTTTAGGTTGACCAACCATCCTGGTTTGCCTGGGACTTAGAGGCTCCTGGGATATGGGACTTTGAGGGCTAAAGCCAGGAATGTCCCGAGCAAACTGGAATGGATTGGCCACCTTAATTATTTTCCCTGCATATTTTATCTAAAACACTTGGTTCATTGATAGGTATTTTGTTTATATCATTTTATTAACTATGGCTTTGTGTTTTCTTCATTGAATTCAGTTCTTTTCCTCATATTTGGTAAGTCTCGACTTTGCTGGCTTTCGATTTAGGTGCTGTGTTTAATTTGTTTAGGTATTTTTCTACGGGTTTTCCACAAATCATGAATTAAATTTAAAATTTGTAATTATTTCTTGGCTAATACATGATAAAATCACGTGCAATTCTTGTCAGCGATCCTAGGATCTTATTGTTCATCACGTGACTAATCTGATGGGTCCAATAACTTGCCTACTAACTGGCCACATTATTGACGGTGCAAAGAGCAAATAGCACAGTCAAAACAGTATAGTTAAACTCTCCTGGGATCAAAATAGTGAATCAAAATGGTAAGGACAGAACATGACTTTGTAAAGAGAAAAACCTCCATACTTTTAAAATGTTGTATTCTTCTAACATTCAATGAATATTCTAAATTTCTCACTTTGTGCCTCGTATTCTACAAGATTTAAGGATCAGAGGTTAACGAGACCTCTTCCTCGCCCTCATAATCCAGAAGAGTAAATTTTAACAACTAATTATATAGTTAATGATCTGATTTTGGTGATGATTCCGACTGCCTAGGAGAAGGGTGGGAACTACCAGGGCCTGTGGATGGGGCACTTGGCTTAGACAGGTGACAAATCCAGGAAACAGCAAAGATGAAATTAGAACTCCGTGCCTGCGTCAGGGATGGGGTCTTCGACCACAGTGTTCTCGGGGCCACTGCCTTGGTCAAGGTGAGATCAGAACGGGGCACCCCGCTTCCACACGAAGGATTGTGATGAGGGTGGAGGGGAATCTAGAGGTGGCAGGAGCAGGGTTTGGAACTGGGGAGGGCTGAGGTGTGGCACAAGACATGGCCGAGAAGACCAGTGCCGCCTGACATTATTACTAGTTGGAGAAGTGTGACTGGCCTGAGGGCCCTGGGAAATGACCCTCGTGCCATCGTTCCTGGGGAACTAAACCCCCACCCAAGTGATGACATGTACGTGTGTATATTTAGGCAGTAGACATTTTTATTTTGCCCTCAACACAAAATGATTAGCACTGCTTTGTACATGAAGAAACTGAGGTTCAGAGAGGGGATGCCAAAAAAGTCACCCCGCTAGCAAATAATAAAACCACAAACTAGAAAGAGCGTGGACATTGGGTCATTCATCTCAGACACCCTCAAATATTCAGAGCTCCCAGTTTTCTAAGGTGGGAATAATAATCCCTTCTATTAGAGTTGTTCCAGTGGGGGAAAAATGAGATCATGTTTGTTCACTATCGAGTAGCTTGTAAAGCACATAGTAGGCAGCTCAGGAAAGAGCAGTTTCCTGTTTGCTGTCATGTCTCTTCTATGCCTCTGTGGCCTCACTAGAATTGGCTTAATCCTAGAAGTGGTTTTTCTTGGCACTGCAGATGGATAAAAACAGAGGGGAGACTCCGAGCTGCGATCTTTGGTGGCACGAGCGAGCTGCAATCTGTTTGGGGAGGCACAGGAAACAGGCACCTCCAGGAACCTTCTGCTCAGTCCTCATTGATGGACTGAGCCCTCAAAGATGCAGGAACCAGGAGGGAGTACCCACTGGGGGCTGGGCGATCAGGAAAGGCTTCCCCAGGAGGCGAGAGTCACATCACTTCCTGACCAACCTGCTCCAACAAGAACTACTAACACAGGGTTTTAAGTCGTGCTAGAAAAATGTACACATGTGACATCTCATTTGGAGGAAAGAATCTGAGTGTCTTCCGTTTGTCAATTTTTTTCAAAGCTAAACAGTAGCAATATGAAAAAAACCAGTTCTTAATATTAAAGCATTGTAAACACACGCGCGCGCACACACACACACACACACGTGCACACACAGACGTACAACCAAACCCCCCAAACCTACTAGTTTTGGGAGTCAGACCAGCTCAGATTTGGATCCTGGCTTCCTCACTTCCAAGCGGTGGGACTTAGGCAGCTCCTGTAATCTCCCAGCCTCGGTTTCCCTCTTTGTAGAATGGGAAGGATAGTACCCGCTTTGCAGGGTACAGGACTGTGTGAGCGAACACGCATCAAACACGTAGCTCAGAACGCAGCACGTGGCAAAGGTTCATTATCTCATGTTCAATATTTCGACGTTTAATATTCTGAGCATTTTACCTGGCACTGGAACATGAGTTCAGCATTCTCTGGGTAAAAAAAATCCTCCTAAACTCATAAATTGCTTGTTTGACTTCCTACTATGGAAAATTGCAACTGTATAAAGAATGAGAGAGAATAGAATGTGAATCTCCACAGGCCCGACACCCAGGTCCAATATCTATCAGCTCATTGGCCAATCTCATTTCATTGTTTCATTTGAACTCCTTCCTGACACTCCCCTATATATGATAATATATATATAATTAATTTTTGATTGAGATATAATAAACATATAACATTATATTTATTTGGGGTGTACGACTTAATGATCTGATGTATGTGTATATTGCAAAATGGTCATCGCGATAAGTCTAGTTAACACCCATCGTGACCTTGGTATATTTCGAAGCCAATTACAGACATTTATCAACAGATATTGGAAGTTATTTTTAAGTCAATTCCATAGTTCTCTCTTTGTCCGGGGAAATACTCTAGATTCCTTTTTTGTGGATGAGGTTTATTAAGGTAAAATTCACATACAGAAAAACGAACCCTTTTGGGGGTACAGTTCCGACTTTCGACAAACCCAAATTCTTTTGACGATTCTTCATCATTCCTTTCTCAGTTTTATAAATATGTATTCTAGCACTAAGTAGATGAATGAATATGTTTTGCTGTCCATCCTGATCTCAACGGAGAAGAGGAAGTAGCCTCTCTCAGTGGTCCCCTTAACCATAGTTCATTATGACTTGGACCCAACACGTCTGATTAGCTAGAACACAAGCCACCCGAGAATAGCTTTATTAGCGTGAGTATTGTTTAGAGCAACAGAGTTTATGTTGATGCTTTCATTCCAAATGGCCATAATAAAAGCTTTCAAAGAAGCTCGATTATTATTGGGTTCACTAATAACAAACACTAACATGCCTCAATTGGGACTGTGATCAATCCGAATAAAAATAACTTTGTTAATTAAAAAGAGATTTTTTTTTTCTGGTAACTGCTATACACTCAACGATACAGAAACAAAGAATCAAACAAACAAACAAACAAAATCCAGTGCAGATGTCAGGAATAATATTGCTTCCTTCTTGGGTCCTCTGTGACGACGAGACTGTCACAGAGCAACATACCAGCAAGAGCGCCCTCTACCGATTCCCTGTTACTCTGTGATCTCTTTGTCTCTCATTTCGAAGGCTGCCACAGAACCCCTGCGGGCCACTTCATAATTTGTACGTGTACGGGGGTATGGTTCAGAGTCCCTTCTTTTTAACGCCATCTATCCAAGGATACTCTGGCTTACAGTAGCACTTGTCAGGGGCTGTCAAAACCGAATGTCGCTTTTCATTACAACAGTTGGCTCTAAACAGTTGAGCTGCTTAAGAATCGTGAACCTCGAGTGACCTAGTACCCAAGACCCTCTTGGGTACTAGGACGTAACCAGAAACTCTTTCCTAACCAACATCAATGGAACTTATCTAACCGGCTATGCACAGACCTGCAGATTCACTCCGTTCTATCCACAGGGCGAGTTTTCAATGCTCACTTAGCCCACAGCCATGAACTCCCCTTTCTCCACCACTTAGAAATCCCTGACTTCTTTTTTTCTGGAGAACCACTCAGTAAGTGTCTTCACTGGGTTCCCTTGCTTGGCAAGTGAATAGATTCGTTTTTGTGTGTTTGTATGGTATTGTTTTTGTTTTGTTTTATTTTAGTTTTTGGCTCTGGCGGTCCAGTTCTTTCTACCCTCAGGCACAAAGAATGGAGGTTCCACCAAGAATGCCTCGGCCCCCCCGACCCCGTCCCCCTCACTCATGGTACCCCCGATTTCCAAAGCAGAGCATAGGAAGGAGCCTTCCCATGCTCTGGTTTGGTCTTCCTGCACTGGGGTGGGGGCGGGGGAGGGAGCCAGCTCCGAGCGCATGAGTGTGCGCATCGCATCCTCGGCGAGTTTAGTGAGTTTAATGGAGGTTGTCCAAGTGACTACGTTCTGGACTTGTTTTGTTATTCTGGTCAGCAGCCTCCTGCGAGACTTTGTCTTAACTGAGAGTTTTTTTCAGCAGCACTTTCTGTCTTGGGTTGTTGTGTGTTTATTTGTCTACGGTTTGTCTGGGGAAGAGAAGCAAACACTGTCTTTCCTTGAGCTTATTTAAGTCTGCCTTTTGGTGAACGAAGGAATCCCTTCCATGTCTGTTTTTCGTTAAACGTAGGGACTGCCAAGTTCAAAAACAGTTAATACATTCCCCCCACCCCACATAAACTATCTCATTTTCTGCAGTGGTCAGTCTTTAGTTGACTGTAAACTCTGTTCTTATGTCATACTCTCAGATACGTAGCCCAGATAGGAGAAAATGAATGAATCAAATCAGACATTCTTAAGTCTATGGGATCCCTTAAGTTAATTAGAGACTTAAAAGCACTTGTATAAATTTAAAATATGAGAGCTCGAGGATTTCTAAAAGGCAAAACAACTTAACTGCTAATGCTTTAAGTAGTTGAGTTCATATAAGGAATATTTTCCTGTTGAAATTGCAGCTCTGGAAAAAAAAGCTTGGCTGTGAGCTGAAGGTCTTGGTTACCAAGATACACGCTAAGACAGAATGCCGTTTATACAGTGCATTTAAACAATTTAAAGTTGTTGTTACATAACGTAAAACAGGAGAAATATTCATGATCAAGGCGAATCTTTGAAAATTAGCCTATTTTGATAATGGCTTCTCTCTGATTTTATTACGATATAAAAATGCTGTCAGCATAATATTCTTGTTCATGCTAGAAAGCTTATTGAATCTGAATTTTCTAAATTTCGTATACCCATTTTAAGCTAATGTTGCTTTCGTAAATGTTTCAAATTATGAACATGTAAATAGATTTGTTCAATTAGATTGAATTATAACAACCAATGTCTTCATGAAAAAGGATTGCATTTTGTAGCTTTATTCATGCCAGGAATTACATGAGCTACAGAATCACTCTTTCTAAACTATTGACGTGAATTCTAAAATGGTGTTTCTCTGACATTTTAAATATCATGAGAGACTGTATTATTTCTGAAGGATAACTTGGATTTAATTTCTAAGATCTCTAACGGACTTTGAAACCTTTAGAGTCAGCCATGAATAATTTTTATTTGCGACTCCTAAAGCAGAGAGGAAAATGCATGCAGTCATGAGGACGGCAACCACACCAGCCGAAATTCTCCAGCAGGTGTCTGCCGGTCAAGGTCATTGGCCAAAGCCTTACTCACCGGCTCGCTAGCCGTGACACTGGACAATCGAATCACTCTGGGTTATTTACTGACCAAACAAGGCGGCTTTTGTACATGGCTCCCACCTCCTGTGGCGTTTGGATTAATGTTTCAGAATAAGTCAAGAGGCTCCTATTTAAAATTTAAGAACAAGGAATTCCTTGTCCAAGGTGGGACAAACTGACCAATGGCATCTTTCCTCACGACCTGTCTGTAGAAGGGCCCGATGAAGGGGCATTTAGTGCTGGTTAGGTGGTGCCCACTCGTAGCCGTGGTCAAACATGTTATGAATAAGGCCTGAAATGCCGTTACACAGACGCCCTCTTGTTGGTTCATAGATCAGATGATTCTACGTCCAGGGAGACTTAAGTGACTCAAACACAACGGCATCTGTGGGGATGAAACCAACATGGCGGTGCGGGCCTGCAACCCCGACCCTCCTCCTGTCCTTAATAGTCTCGTCCATCCCTTCGGGTTGAGGGAGAATGGTTTCGAGAGAAATTTCCACTCAATGGCAGCGTCTGCCTAAGCCATCACAGACCCGGATGTCGGTGTCATGACAGTTGGCTCGCGACAGTGAAAGCTGATGCGTGATGCAGAACTTTGGTGACCCCTGTGCCTCAGACCCTTAGCGGACGGACCTAGAGACATTCCTAACCAATGACAAAGGGACTGGCATTCAGGCCTGTGGCCTAACCCTGTCCCGCCCAGAGGGCTAGTCTTCAACGCTAAATGAGACTAACCATCGGAGCTCCCCCTTTTCTAGAACTTACAAAACCCTGAGCATTTCCTCACAGAGGAGTCAGGCTAAGTTAAACAAAAACCAGAGATTTATCGGAAAGTTCTGGGGGAAGCTTGCGAAATTGAATGAGAAGCTGAAAAACCAGATTCTGTAAAGGGTGGGAACCAGGACACTTCTGAGGCTCAGGGGTGCATCAAAGAGCGGACAATCTCCTTAGGACAGGGGTCCCCAATACTCAGGCCACGCAACAGGAGGTGAGCGGCGGGTGAGCGAGCGAAGCTCCATCTGTGTCTGCAGCCGCTCCCTGGCGGCAGCATCGACACCTCAGCTCCGCCTCAGATCATCAGGCCTTAGATTCTCATAGGAGCACCTGTCCCTGGTGCCACAAAGGCTGGGGACCGCTGCTTTAGGAGATGCTCACGGTCCTTACGCTATGACCCTTCCGCCTTTGGTTCGGGGTTAGCATTAAGATGCATCCCTCTTTAGTTTCTGGAACGCCACGCCAGGCCTTTTTGGGGGGAAATATTGCAGAATTCCAGCCTCAGCCCTCAGGGCTTCACTCACTCTGGGTGACACTTCGCTTCTCTTAGGCTCCGTCTCTTCGCTTGTTAAATGGGACGCTTACTTCACGGTGTTTGGGAAAAATAGTTTGGGAAAAAGCAAAAGCCACTATGGTGGAGCGGATATCAAGAAAGCCATCGGGGCCACATAAATCCGGGTTCAAATCCTGATTTAAATGTATGCTAGCTACGCGTCTAAGCCGTTTGTTACACTTCCGTTTCCTCTTTCGTAAGGGGGGATGATACCAATATTCACCTTATTGTAACTAACCTTGTGTCTGGTGCGTAATAATGGTGCAATCACGTAAGCCACACAAGGAACAGAGGCAGTAGGCGCGATCCTAACTTTGCGAGGTCACGATTACCCATCGTTCCTTCTTGGGGGTGGGTGGTGACGCCGCCTCTCCTCCCACAGATAATTAGATAGGACAGTTATGAGAGATTTCGGTTTTACAGCAGGCTTTCCGCATACGAGAGAGGAAGCTGACGGGGCTGGATCTTGCCTCTGTAATCAACAGGGCTTCGCCCGCTCCGGCTTCCAGTCTCTCCTGGAGCCCGAAGTGTTCCCGGCACATCTTTTGTTAAAGTCAGCCGTGCTTTCTTCCTGTTGCAAATTGCATGCACATTTCTGCTCCCTGCCACCAGCCTCCATTTCTCAACCGGTCCTCGCCCTCCCCTCCCTCCCCCTCTCCTAATGAGAACGAGTTGACTTATAATTAAGGTCATATTTTATCTGCCGGGAAAGGCAGTGGCTGGCGGGGCGGAGGCGCTACGGCTCCGCTCGGCGTCCCTCTGGTGGGTTCCCCGTGTGCTGATGACCATCGGTTGTTGTTTTGGGCTAGAGATAGAAGAATGGTTTTGATGGCTCGAAATTAACAACCAGATTTATAGCTCGTAAATAGTCCTTGTGGCAAGATGTTCCTTCCTTGCTCAAATCCCCTCTTCCAGTTCAGACCTCATTTGTGAATCCCCTGCCAAGAGTATTATTCTCAGAATGGAAAATCAAGACTTTCTAGCATTGCGAGCTGCTTCTTCTGAGAAGGCCCTAAGGAGCCCTCATGGGTCTTCGATGGGCACCCGTTCTACCCCGTGGGATGGGAACGGCACATTGGCCCATCACAGCCTGGCTGCCCAGGGTCCCCCCCACCCCTCCGAGATGTTGATCACTCACCTCACACTCTTT
>NW_006431919.1:18708725-18741956 GCF_000325575.1 Pteropus alecto | reverse complement strand
CACTCTTTCTTTTCTTGGCTCAGAGCAAGAGAGTTTCTGACCCCTTCCTGTTATTTTTAATCTATCTCCTACCATAATAGCCCCTGCGAAAAGACAGGCACCGTTCCCAGACACTCCGGCTGTTATGGTGATGGAGGGGCTGGTTTGGAAAAATGTGAACTTCCTCCAAACCGCTGAAGTCAATCTAGGCTATTAGAGGGACGCTGAGAAGCCTGGCTGACTTTGCCTGTTTTCAACTTGCACTTGCTCCCCTGGCTCAGACAACTCCGCAAAGAGAAATGAGCAGAAGTCACTGGAGAGATTCCCCTCTGGGAAAGGAAGTTTCTTATTAGAAGCAGAAGAAAGAGCGCTCCGTGTCCGGACAGCTTTCCGTGGTCCGTGGGCTCCGAGGCTGGTGAACGGGCCAGCGGACCAACGTGGCGGGGAGGGACCCCGAGTTCGCTCTGTCTAACTCACACAGCCTCTGCGCAGTCGGCGGGATGACTCACCCCTAAACCAGTGCCCCAAGGGTCGAGCGCAGGGGACGTGGGGGCCGAGCATACTTGTTACGGACAGGAACACACGAGTCCCTCACCTTCCGCCCTCCTCCTCCCCCCGATGTCAAACCGAAACGTTTTAGATTAATATCAGGGTTTTAAATGTGAACGGCATGTCGGCGAGCCCCCGAGACGATGTTATTTCGTCTCCTGACGTAGGGCGTTTGTAGTGGCTGCACATTGTACCGGCACCTTCCTCCGAGTGACATTGACATCGCTCTGCTCGAATAAGTTCATTTTCCCATCAGGGACTGATTCATTGGGCAGAAACCACAAGTTCACATGCCAGTGCGTGGGCTGACCTCCGTGACCCCCTCCGCGGCAAAACTGAAAGTATATCATTGTGTTTTCTTGCAAACAGCGCTGGGAAGCAGTTCGCTTTTATTTCGTGAGGGTTTCGTTTTTCCTTTTCATGGCAACGTGACATTTTCTGACAGCGGACGACAATTGGCTCTTTTTTCGTGGCACGCTCGTCCTGGAATTTGCCTGTTCTTACGGCTAAGAGTCATCGAGCTCATTAGTGTGTCGAATTAGGCTGGGCAATTTCCATGAGCTATTTTATTTCCTTTTAGAGCCACTTATTGGAGCAGGCGGTATCGCCGTCATTGAACTGAAGGAGAAACGGAAGTTTGGAGAAGCCAGGTCACTGTCTCACTCACAGATGAGCTAAACTGTAAAAGGCACATCCTCACCAATCGCGTACCGGCAGGTCAAATGTTATTTCCACTTTTCTTCTCTACACCAAGATATTCTTCCTCTCCTTTCCGGAAAAGTCTCTGAGCAGGTTGCTCAGGAGAATGTACCCCGAGGCTTGAGATAGCTAGACAAAATAGAGGTCACGCTGATGCCCCAGGATGCTTCTGCCGCTGGGACTCAGGCTTTAAGACAGCAGGCCTGTCACTTGCCCTTTATCATCCGCCTGAGTTCAAAAGAAAGAGATGGCCGAGCGTGCCCAGTACCAGGGAAAAATGAATGGGCTTCGACGACGTGAACCCACCCACCAGGCCTTCCGCTGATGATTTCGGCCCAGCCCCAACCAAATGCTGCTCTTTGAAGCCTGCAAACTTTTCCTCATTACTCATCCCTTCTGATTTCCGGCCAACTTTCCACCATGGAAGGGCCTAAGGCTCAGAAGAAAAGTGGCTTCTTATTTTCAGGGAGGAAGTATCCTGGGGAGCTGTGAAAACGCCTCTCAGGAGATCCCCCTGCTGGCTTTTCAGATCCACCAGCTTGAATCCTTGGGGAAACATCCAAAAATTCTAGGCTCTTCTCCAAATGGAAACGCAATCCCGAGTCTTTGCAACCGTGTCCACACGCATTTCAGACCTCTCGCTGTGAATGCGGTTGGGCTGTGGTGTGAAGCTTTGGACTAGGGGTCCATCATACTGCTTTGGGAGAATATGAGATTTCATGCTTTCAGATTATAACGTCCACATTGCTTCTACCTCCCAGATGCCGCTGCCTTTTGACGAGTCTTTGTAAAGACTCTCCCGCAGAATCGGCAACGTTAGATCACTGGCTTGACCGCTGGAATCGATTAAGTGACTTTATGTCCAAAACCCAACTCAAAGTGGCGTTTGGAACAAAGAGGAGTTACTGACTCAGGAAGCTGGAAGGTCTGGATGCAGTTGGCATCAGGTGAGGCTTGATCCAGGTGCTCACAGGGTATCATCACGGCTCAGCTCAGCTGCATTGCTCGACTCTGTGTTTCAAGATGACGGCTTCATCTTTCGGTCCCCCATGGTGGCCTCCAGCAGTTGCAGGCCCCCGCCTCCTACACCTCCTGATGCAGGAGGGGGCGGGGTTGCCTACCACACTATACAGTAGGAAAAGGAGAGATTCTTCTAGCAGTGCCCAGGGAAGAGAGAGTCTCACATCTAGAAGCCCAGAGCCAACGTCTCCTCTCACCTCCTCTGCGTTGACTGTGTTCTGTGATCGTCATCAAATCAACCCCTCTGGTCAAAGTGAGGATATATATTCATTGGCTTAGAGCAATGAGAGCTGGAGGCGGGGTGGGGCCGACCCCACTCAGGCCTCATGGCTGAGAAGGGGGAGGAGTAAGTCGCTGAGGGACACTCAGGACATTATTTCCAGGAAGAGTAAAGAGAGGCGTGCTGGGCGGGTGACGGACAAACGCCCGGAGCAGGTGCCCGTGTGCTGTCACTGTCTGGGTTGAAGAGGAGAGGGAATTGCCCACGGTGTTTGGAGCCACTCGGTCACTTCTGCTGCTCTGGGGAGGGATGGAAGTGTCGACCGCAATCTGCCGTCTGTCATCGGGCCTCCCCGTGGGCAGTTTTCTCTGTCTTCCCTCTTCACCTCATTCACTTTTGCTCAAGTCTCAACCTCCAGGCCCGTTCGCAAGGCCACCTAACCAAGGCCGCCCTCCTCGGGTACCCGAGTCTGTGCCACCCCCACCCCGACTAAATGAGTCCATGTATTCGTTCTTTCGAATAAATGCTAAGTGACCCCCTCCTGCGTGTCAGGCCCCATTCTGGGTGCCAGGAATAGAGCCATGAATGAGAAAGGCCCCGTGTGGCCCAGAAACTGTGTCCCGCATTACGTGGCTCCAATGGCGAAGCAGGGATTATTGGGCAATTTACGCTGCAGACCCCAACGTGCACACAACGGAGCAACGTGCGGAAGATTACGACCCTCTGCTAGGGATTCTGGGCGCTGTTACCAGACCCAGGAGTTGTTTCGTATTAAAAATACATGATCCTAAGGCCAGGCCTTTTGTGTAGCAGGAGATAACACTCAGGTGCAGCCGGCCCGTCCCCTCCCTCAGCACCCAGAGCCGGTTTCATTCCCCAAATCCTCTCCTTACCAGCTCCTGGATGTCTCCCCGTCAGCCCGCCCCGCGCTACAGCACCAGCGGACGCCTCCCCAGCTCCCTCCTGTAAACTGGGATGCTCCGTGAGCTCCTGGAGGCAGGAACTTTGTCCTGTTTATCTTGGTCTGATGCAGCTGGTGCCCCTGACGCCAGCTGGTACCACGAGTCGGTGGCTTCCCTTCCTCCCTCTGTTTCCCCTTCTGGTCCATGGATGATCGAGTCCTGGATGATAGGGCCCCCCGGTGAAGATGTTAAAGACCACTTTGCAGCAGAGGAAACTCAGGCTCCAGGAGTTGCAAGGTCACACGCCATGGAAGAGCCGGGACACGCCTGGGTCTGGCTGGTGCCATGTTCAGCGTCTCTGTTCTACACCCTGTGACCCACAGCAGAGGTCTCTCATCCCAGCCCGGGGCTCCATGGTTGGGCACCAGGAAGCCAGTGAGCTCTCCGGATCCCTTGCAAAACGTGAGCCTGTGTGCAGAAGACATCACAGCTTTCATCAGATTTTCAAAGCGATCCGGGACCAAAAAACCATTAAGAGTCACTGGCCTGGGGATACTTTCTTTCTTTCTTTTTCTTTTGACTGACAGAAATGTTGACACATCACCGCCCCATAACCGAATCGTGTTAATAGCGGGTTTCACACGGAGCAGGGGCCTCTGTCTTCCTGGGGCACCACCCCGGCCGACCGCCCTGGGCATCCTCTGCCAGTCCAAACAGCGTCCGCTGCCTCCATCCCATTCCTGAAGACTCTGAGCTTTAGAAGGAGTCGGGGATACAATGAGGTAAATTTCCAGACAAGATAAATACAGACAGTCATATAATCCCTACTCGAAGAATAAGGCTACTGTTGGAATCTCTATGCTAAAAAAAAAATCCCCCGAATTACAGGGGCACGCCCAGTTGGAATTCTGGTTTTCACAGTCTCTTTGCTTGTCAAACTTAATATCAAGGAAAATAAGCTAATTTGATTTGGCAAAGGCTCACGCAATGTGGAGTTGATAACTGTGGCAGCGAGCGACCTTTCATGTTTTGTATAAACAGCGTTTTCCCTGCTGTAGAAGTGAGAGTTGAATAATAAACAGCGTCTTCCCTCCTCCACTCGCCGCCTCCCCCATCACGAGGGCCGGAAAAAAAAAAAAAAGGTAAGAAAATAAATCTTTTCTGTGGTTCGTAAAACGCATGGAGGCAACATTTGTTGGCTGATTTCTCAACCTCGGCACCGACATTCGGGGCTGGATGATTCTTCGCTGGGGGCGGGAGCTGACCTGTGCGCTGGCCTCTGCCCACTAGGTGTTCGCGGCAGCCCCTCCCCGCCCCCCACACTCCACTTGTGACGACCAGACGTATCTCTAGATCTTGCCGAAGATCCCTTGAGGGGTAGGATGGCTGGTCGAGAACCACTTTCTGCCTTGAAACTCTGACTCATCATCCCAACAACCCCTAAGAGTCCCTGGGAGTCCCTTTGGTGTGTCACCTCTTGCAAATCCCTCCTGCCCAGCACCCCCCACCTTGCTCCCGGGGGCTTCAGGTAAGTCTGCCCACATTTGCCTGGAAAAGGGAATATCTTGATTATCTCTAACTCCTTGCACATTTTGTGCCTCTGAGCTCATGGTGGCCTCTCTGCCTTTACCTATTTCCAAAGTTCAAAAGTTGCCCGGTCCCTGAGCACACACTTTGTGCTCCCTCCGTGTGCCACGGCGTGTGGTCAGGTAGCATGGCAGAGTATTTACCTGGCGTTAGGCAGGTTCCAGGCAATGATGTTTTGGGGCGGGCTTGCACCAGCTCCTGAGAACTGGCTGTTACAGCGTCAAGAATTCCGTACGCCGTCTGTACTCATGTTGGTAGCCTGAAATTGCCCACGATGAGAGCGTTTACACCACAGGGGTTGGCAAATGCCACAGGTCAGAGCTCTCCTGCCCCCTCGCCCACACCCTTAGTTCATTGTGTATTGGGGCACCGGTAGCTTGAAAGCGGGAGAGCAGACACTGCTCACTGCTCCCCCAATATTCATTCTCCCTTTGTTTCTGATTGGAAGAATTCCAGTTTTACTTAGCCTGGCAATGACTCCATTTGTATAACTGCCTTTCCTGCCTCTCTTGCAGTTAAGGGTGCTCAAATGATGTGGCTCTGGCCGACGGCATGGAGCTGCAGTCCCGTAGGGCTTCTCAGAAACTCTTAAAATGGGGCAGACTAACTAACCTGTGGCTTTAACCCTCTGCACTCCCCCTATGCCCTGCGTAGATCATGGGTGCGAGGCTGGGTGTAGATCCAGTAACCACAAGGTGACAAGCAAGAAGATGAAGGTCGCGCACTGGGAATGGCTGAGCTGAAAGATAAGAGGCTCCTGGTCTCTGACGACACCAGGGATTCAATGTGTCAGCCTCAGACTCCTGCCCCTGGCTGCTCGTTGGTGGGTGTCAGTAACATATTACCAAATGTGATCCCTAACTAGGACCCTGAGCAAGTCAACTCAACCTCCGTTAGCTCCGGTTCCCTCCTCTATGAAATAGGAATAAGAACCTAACTCATGGCGTTGCTCCGAGGTTGAATGAGATCACGGATGCGGAGAGCCCAGCATACATACCTCTGGCGCAGGAGAGACATCTCGTGAGTGCAAGCTGCTGCCGTGATGATCTCCACAGCTGTGCGTGTCACCCTGGCAGCCACGATGTGCTTGCTGTTCACCTCTCTCTCTAGCCTTTGTCACTTCGGGGCACCAGGGCCATGGGTCATTCATTCTCCATCCTCGGCTTCCAGTGTGTGGCACAGCGAGCATGAATTGAACTCAGCTGGGGCTGAAAGACGGGATAGGGATATGGGTTATACTCAAACGAGGAAGAATCGATCCATTTTTTACTGTTCGAGTATAACCCCTGTCTCTAACCTGCCCTTCGGCACCAACGGAATTCATTTCATGCTTACTGAGCACCACGTTGTCTTACTCACACAAAAGACAACATGAAAATGAATAAAACAGTCATGTCTCCACCGTAAAGAACTTGGACTCAAGTTGGAAACGTAAGAAAGGTCCCTACGTAGCTGTGGTGCAGGACGAGAGGCACGAGGGGTCTCAGACAAGGACCAAAGTGCTGCAGCTGGACGGTGGCCGTGACGGGAGGGACGGAGAAGGCTTCCCGGGGCAGGAGGCGCTTGGCACCGGCTGCGGGGGATGGTGGGTTGGGGTTTCCATTAAGAAGACATGGCGGGCATCACAGAGCATCACAGATAAGGGCCGGGCAGTGGGAAATGCTGGCTCTTGCCCCGGGAATGGAGAGAATGGAGAGAAAGCCGGGTGGGAGGCATCTCGCAGAAGCTTTGCCTGCCAGGCTGAGGCATTCACCCCTCACTTTTTGAGCAGTGGGAGCCACCGAAGGTTTAAGAGCTGGGAGCGACATCAGAACTGGGGTTTAGGTAGGTTAATCCAGCGGCCCCATGGAGAGGGAAGCGGGGAAATAGAAAACCAATGAGCAGGCCGTATCCTCTCGCTGTGAGCTGCTCCTTCACAGCACGTGAAACCACTGCAAATTTACATTTCTTTGGCAATCGTTCAATTAATGCTTGTCTTCCCTTCTAGACCGGAAGTCCGGGAGAGCAGGGCCTGGGGCTGTGGATTTCATCACCTCATTGGCAGATGCCCCATGAATCGCTGTTGAGTAATTAAGTCAGGGTTCATGGGGTCTCCCAGAGCACCGAGGTGGTCTGTCAGCCTTGGGAAAGGCAGACAGACGCCAAGAAGACCCGTTGGTGCCCGGCCCTGGAAGGAATGGTGATGAATTTCAGGTTGGGACCAAAGTGCCAGCTCCACTGCAACTTGTCCTGAGACCTTGGGAAGTCACTACCCACCTGCAGGCTCCTCCCTAAAATGAAGATGTTGACCTTGAATGTCACCCAGAGCTTCGTGCATCTCAGTAGGGAGAAAGGAGAGAATTTATGGGGCACGTGCCACCTGCCAAGACACCGAGCCAAGGGCTCTCCCTGTGTTAGCTCATTTAATCCTTAGAAGCCTGAAATTGGTCAACATCTCTCAGTAACTCAGAAGGCAGAGAGGCTTATGTTCCGAGTCACTCAGGCCTAGCAAACAATCCAGGCTCCACATTTTCTTAACTGGTGCCCTTGGGATGTGACTTCGCTGTTCTGTGCTTTGTTTTCCTCATTCGTAAAAAGGGCCCCCAAAGTGTTACTGATCTCGCCGAGGAATTAGAAGAACTAAATGAAACAATGCACTTAAGTAGCGTATGGTCCCTCTGCTTGATGCTTGGAGGTCAATGTCAGCTCTTAATACCGCGACGTGCCCCGTGGAAATCCAAAGCCATTTCCAAGCGTCGTATGAATTTGCAGGGGGCTCTGAACCTCACGATCACCTCCCTGTAACTAGGTGCTACTATTTCCGGAATATGATTTTTTGAAGCACCTCACTTTTAAAAACATCGATCAATCCGTTTCAACAGCATTTCAGATGGCTACCGCAACAGAAACGCAGCGTCTCTCGGGGTGTGAAGAAGGTAACGGAAAAATACAAAACAAAACGTCTGTCCTTCCAGCTGGATCTGGCCGCCTGCAGAAGTGTGCCCGTGTCCCCTGCTCATTATCGATGGGGTTCTGCAGTGTCGGGGAGGGGTTAAAACGTAGTGGCACCGGATCGAAATAGAACAGAGAAGGGACTAACTTCTTCATTTTGTGATCCAGTGTCATTTAATGCTATGCTAAATCCTACCTACAATCAGCCGCCAGCGCCCCTCTCCTGCAGTTTGGGAAAATACTCGTCCTGCTTCTGGGAGCTTCTCAGATGGAAAGCCAGCTCCCCAAGTAACATAGGGCGATGCTCGCCGCGAGGCAGCGATGTCGCGTGGTCATTGTTCCCTTCTTCCCTCTCCTTCTCCCTGACCTTTCTCGAGCCGGTGCGTTATTATGGGAGCGAGAAAAGCAGCCTGTTCCTTTAATCTGCTGCCTCGTGTATTTTTAGATCCTATAATTTTCTTTTCATCTCTATTACCCATTTTAACTACTTAATTTGCCGAGTTCCTGTGAGCTGCCTATTGATAATTGATAGATTGTTCCTTCCTTTCCAATTTCCTCTATTAGTCATCCCAGGAAGTTGATTTGTGCCGTGCGTGTAACCCAATAGGTAGCGGAGTGCCGGTGTGTTTGTAGGCCTGTGTAAACTAATACTGTCCAGAAGTGGGGAGGCGGGGCCAGCAGCCCCTCCGACCAGGATGCTATCGGATTGCACCTCGGCAGGCCCCTCTTCATTGAAAAGACCTGTGGACCTGTAGCCTACGGCCAAGACTTCTCTTTGCTGGGACGGCTTTGAGTAACGGTCTGGGGAGACCATTGATGCCAGGTCAGGCCGTTCCCTCTAGATTCTATCCGCAGCCCTCTAACATGGGGCTTTTACAAGGTGGGGGTGGGGATAGCTTGCTGAGAATATCCGGTTTAAGAGATCTCAGCCTTGTCCAGTTCCTCCCGTTAATTTTTCTCTTTTTTTTTTCGTCTGGGTTTATTGAGACAAGAAACGTTAACTATAATGAAGCGTCCCGAGGTGGGATTTAGATGAGGGGGGGCTGGATCAGTACCTGGAAGTCGCAGGCGATTATCCACAGACTGTTTTTTATTTGTCTAGCAGCTGAAAACAAACACAGCTGTGAGAATCTGGAGACTGGATTCGGAGCCTCAAAATTGGAATGTTTTTGAAAATTTCGAGCCGATTTTCAGATTTGGGGCTCCTCTTGAGAAATTAGGAAAGGCTTGGTCCACATTCGCATGGGAAAAAAGTGAAGCTGTTGAGAAGGAGAGCTTCGTGGCTCTCACAGACGGCTTCCCAAAACGAGCAGCATAACTCCACGCTCTAGTACCTGAAACGAGTCACACTCAGGCATGACCTTCTGGTTTCTTAGAAGTGACTGGGTTTTAGACTCCTGGTACATATGGCCCAAACCGAAGAGACATCACTCTTCTAGGGGACAATTGTCAGATTTTTTACTTGATTTTATTCCATTCCGCGGTATCATAATCATAGCACGCGATCTCTAGCCTGAAAGAAAGGAAGTCCCTGGCCTTCTCGTCCGGTCACGTAGATGTCACGAGGGACCACTCTCCGTCGGGCCCTCTGCTCACGCGCGGGATTCTGAAAGCGAGTCACTCGTCGCCTGCTTCCCCCAGTGGAATGTGAGTGGCATGGGGACAGGGCAGGAGCTTGTCCGTGAGGAACCACACTGCTAAGCCCTGGTACCTAGCACAGCACCTGGCTCGCCGAAGAACCGATGAGCGAGGGAACGATTTTGTAAATGAATGGCATGGTCCTGGCCTTCACGGAGCTTGCCACCTGCTCTCACGTCGCTGTCCTGCCCTGTGATGAGGGCCGTGAAGAGAGAACAAGAGACGGTAGAAATCGTGGGAGGCGTGGCCTGACCCAGCTCTCGAGGCCAAGGTCAGACGAGGCTCTGAGGAGGAAGCAGTGACGTAGGAGCGGGGACTCGAAGGGTGGGAACCGCGGGGTCAGCCAAAAACAAGGGGGCAGGTACGGGGAGGCGGAGGGATCCGTTTGGGCAAAGATGGGGGAGCGAGACCTTCACGCAGCTACACGTGGGCACGCGGCTCCCTCACTAGTCCGTGGGCTCCGTCCTGTTCACCCACTGTCCCCGAGATCTAGCACAGCGGTTAGTATGGAGTAGACACCGAGTAAAGGTGTGTTTGCACTCCGAGGATGAGAAGGGCCGGGTCCAAGGGTGGCCTGGGACCGGGAGTCACAGTGAAGGTGGGTGGTTGGGTGAGCATCGTGGGCAGGCTCTGGCTGTGTTCTATCCCCTGGGTCGACCGGGCTCTGCCATGAGGATCCCAGAGGATCCCAAAGGGTTCCCAAACCCAGCCCTGGGGATCTTCCAGCTCGATCTCTCCCTTGGGCATTGTTCAGCTGGGCAACAGTTTCTGGTTCATTTGTATTCAAAAGATGATCTCAGATTTTCCTTGATTTGAGCCTATCGACTCAACTTTAGACGCTGGGGACAAATGGGGGCCAACTGGTATCTGCCATGTCACTCTGACCCTATTGGGCAGGGAGGGTTTATATTAAGTTCACTATCTGGCTTAAGTTCTTGGGTCCCCATTTGCCTAGGGATTATCTGCTCGTAGAAACGAGCACAGTTCCCCTGGCTTGTCCTGGCTCCCCACAATGCTGACTGGTCTTCCGGCCCGTCAGGAGAAGCCACTTGGTCACCTTATTGCTGCCCACAGAAGGAAGGCTTCGGGTTAAAAAGTGTGTTGTCCTTGCCACTTTCTTTGCCATTGAGAAAAAAGAGAAGTTCTAGAAAATACTAAGAAATAGAAATTGCAATTGAAAAATGCAAACTAGTCTGTGTTGGCAGCAAGCAGATCAGTGATCGCATGTGCTTGGGGAAGGGAAGTAATAGACAAGAAAGGAATATGAAGAAACTTTCAGGGGTGGCAGACGTGCTCATTATCTCGATATCGGTAGTTTCACGGGTGTGTACGTATGTCAAAACTCACCAGATTGTACTCTCTAAATATGTGTAGTTTATTAGCTGTCAGTTATGCCTCAATAAAGTCATAAAAACGAAACGAATTACTTGCTTTGTTTTTTAATAACATGTATCTTAAATAAAATGGTTTCCATGTTACCAGCTTAAAATATAAGAATGGGAGCGAGGTCTTCAGCCAAGAAGAAAAGACAGGTAGGCATGGTTAAAGCCGATGAGCCTCTGGAAGCACGAAGATGTCCTTGAGTAGGTGAATGAAGGAATAAACAGTGGTCCTACTAGGCAAAGGAATATTGTTCAGCACTAAAAAGAAATGAGCTCGCAAACCATGAAAAGACGTGGAGGAAACACAAACGTATGTTACTAAGTGGAAGAAGGCAATGAGATTCTGGAGAAGGCGTAACTGTGGAGACAGTAAAAAGATCCGTGGTTGCCAGGGGTTACGGGGAGGAAAGGATGAACAGACAGAGCACAGAGGATGTTTAGGACAGCAACGCTGCTCTGTATGACAGCGTCGTGATGGCTGTATATCGTTCTACATTTGTCCAAGTCTGTAGAGTGTGCGACGCCAACAGTGAGTGACCCCTAATGTAAACTGTGGACTCTGAGTGATAATGACGTGTCCATGTAAGTTTCTGTATTGTAACAAATGTACATCCGGTGGGGCATGTTGATAACGAGAAAGGTGTGTGTGGGGATGATGGGGCCATACATGAGAATCTCTGTTCTTTCTTCTCCATTTTGCTGTGAAACTAAAACTGTTCTAAAAAATAGTCTTAAAACCAACCAACCAAACAAACAAAAGACCAGGGTTCTTACCTGTCTTGCACCCTGTGACAGTGGGATGTGGCAGCGTTCTGGGAAGCTGGTGATTTGCCAATATAGTCTGGAATTGAAGGGAGACATGTTGGGGGTCTCTCAAAACTCCTTTAGCTCTCACGAGGTGGCTGGTCAGAGGAATCTCTAACCCAGTATCTCTGTATCTCTCACTCAATTCCAGATCCAAACTCAGAGAGGGAAGTGACCTCTAGACTCCTGCCTCCCCCAGCCGCCAAGGGATCGCCATTCTGACCTCCTGGCCCGTGTTACCCCTTTGAACTTTATGCTACAAACACATCTCTCCCTCTCTCTGTCTCTCTGTCTCTCTCTGTCTCTCTGTCTGTCTGTCTCTGCGTGTGTGCATGTCTCTCTCTCACACACACATACATACAGAGAAAATACATACAGCCATGAGGTTTTATTAGAAAGAAAATTCTGCTATCATCCATCCATCCATCTATCCATCCATCCATCCATCCATCCATCCATCCATCCATCCATCCATTCATCCATCCATCCATCCATCCAAGAAACCTTTCCTGCGATAAAGTGCACGGACCTGGCAGAGCAGACACAGTGCCTGCCCTCAGGGACATTCATGCTAGGGAGCAGACACGGCAATCACTTCGTCAGAAACTCAGGTTGAAACTACAGCCAGGGTGAGGGCTAGAAAGCGGAGATAAATGGCCAAACGAGCAAATAACAGGAGGTTCGGCTCATTCATAGAGACAGGGAAGGCAGCCTTCCCCGGAGAGGTGACAAGCGAGGCAATCTGAAAGAAGAACAGGAGTAAACCAGCTGAAGAAGGTTGGCAGGAATATTTCGGACAGAAAGCGCGGTATGTGCAAAGGGCCTGTGGTGGGAGGAAGCATGACATAACCAAAGAGCTGGCCCAGGGTCTCAGTGGCTGGCATTCAGAGAGCAAAGGGAGAGAGAAGCCAGCGAGATGGCTAGAGGCTAGAGGGCACATGACTTTATAGGCCATGGCAAAGAAATGCTGACTATCGACTCCCCCAGAAAAGCAACCTTCGAACCTTTGGACAGAACAGAGAGCACATCGATCAGGCAAAGCTGAGTTTCCTGCATCTTCTGCAGTGACGGAGAGCACAGCGTGACAGAGCTTTGGGGACGTCTCAGCAGCCGGACGTCAGGGAAGCTGTCACAGAGGCTCAGGGCCTGGGTCCCATGCGTATAAGGCTGGTTTTACCAGGCAGACAATTCGTTGGGATTATGCGGCATTTATGACTCAGATTTGTTCAGGCCTCGGATTTGTGGGCACGGTGAGAAGAGGGTGAGCTTTGCTTTTAATCTTCATGCGTCAGCAATTCAGTTGGTCCACAGACTTATCTTCCGAAGGCGAATCTTTTTCAGAACATAGAGTTATCTTTGCTTAGTCTCAGTGTTGCTTAAAAACAGACAGGAAAGTATGCCCGGACTTAGCAGTGTTTAATAATAGACAAGGGGTTACGTTGCATGCAGCTCGGAGGTCCGCCTTTATCCTAAGTGCAAGGAGAAACCATGAATGGGTGTTTGCTCCCTCTGACCCGCTGCCCTGCTGTAGGGGGATGGGTCACCATTACTGTGTCACTGGGCCAACGTGCTCTCTCATCGTGGGACTCAGTGTTCCCATCTGTGCGGTGGGAACACAGAAGGTGGCTCGGAAGGCCGTTGCCGGCATTGAAGGCTCCATCCGCACCTGTCCCTCGCGTTAGCAGGGCTGAGAGGAGGCACTGTGGAGTAAGGCAGACTTAGAGTCCTCGCCCGGCTCTGGTGCTTGCCATTTCGACCCCTCTGCCCCTTCTGGAACTTCTAGGCAGTGTCCTCATCTGCCGAGTGATGGTAATAATGGCATAAACTTTATCAGGGCAGTTCTGGGGGTTAGTTCAGACGCGTGCAGACCTTTTAGGGCTGCCTGGCACGTGACAAGTGCTTGAGGGTTAATGACTATGGTCACTCTCACATTTAACTGCTGAGCCGAGAAGTTCTCCAGAAGCCCCCGTGTTCCTTCCATGCCCCTCTAAATGTGGCGGCCGATCTAATCCGCTGGGGACCCTCAGCATCCTTGTCACTGCTGTCCTGCTCCCAGGTCTCTATCGCTGTGTTTGGCCGTAACCATTCCCTCTTGTCCTCCACACCTAGGACCTGGACCATCTTCATGTTCCTTCTGGGCATGTGTCCTAACCGTGTCCACTTGTGCCGGTCTAAGTGTTTAGGGGTCACGAATAACAGTGTGTCAATTGTACACGTAGGCGTCTACGGCCACCTCACAGAAGAGGCTTACGGAAAGAAACGACTGCAGACTTGGGAACAGTTTGGTAAAGCCATCAACGAGACCTCGGAGGCTTGGGTGACGGAGGTGGGAGATGGAGGGGCACCGTCTCTGTCCCAGGGCTGAACTAAGATGGTTTGGAGCCAGGCGAAAGAGCTCGCGTTGATCAGTTTCAAAACATCCCTGGGCGGTAACAAGAATGTTTGTGGAAAACCATCAACTCCCCGAGGATCCGAGCAACGGGTTCTGCCTTCAGAAAGCACCATCCTACGAGCGCGTCCTCAGAAAATAGTTGGCCTGAGGCCATGCTGAACTCGAGGCCGAGCGGTATCTGACTTATCGTACAACAGATATTCATATTAATTCTTCAAATTAAGTGTCAGTGGAAGTCAAAGGTAGTGGGCATCGGAAGGACCTGGGGAGACTGTTTAGAGAAGCGTAAAGGAAAAGGTCAGTCGATCGGAGCTGGAGCCCGTGAACCTACCTTTTCGACAAGCACCCCAGGTAAATCTGATGCAGGTAGTCTGAGGACCCTTGCTTTGAGAATTACTGAGATGCTCAGGGCTCTGTGGACAGAGAAAGATTGGGAACGTCTGGATTCCTCTGTTGCGACATTTAATTCCCTTTCGTTCTTGCACGGACACTGTTAGGTATTGTTATTCGCTCCCTTTAAATTTAGAGCAAACGGAAGCTCACACAGAGCAGCCGCCCACAGCTACCAGGGGCTAGAGGAGGAAGTGAGTTTGAATCCGTCTGACAGGATGTTGGTGGTTTTGGAGACTAGGCTTTGCTCTCGGATGCTCAGGATGCCCAATGAGCCCGCGCGTCCTGGGCGTTAGGAAAGCTTGGTTTTACCATGTTACTAAGAAGGCCACGTTATCCTTTCATTCTATTAAAAGCGCTCCGGCGTCTCATCCTCTGATTTGAAATTCCTTAGTGTCTGGGAATTGCGGTCCCGTGAGTCAGATCTTTGCCCTCACTGCTGTGATCACGGACAGGAGACGGGGCCCTGGGGACCCGTGCAGTTATGTGCCCCCGAAATATGGTCCTGGCCAGGTCCTTTTCCAGGCACCAAGGAGGGATTCTTCCCGAAGCCTGAGGAAAGCTTGGAGAGAATTCAGAAGGACGCGGCCCCTGTGATAGCAGCGTGGGAATCACGGAATATTCCAGTGTGAGGAACCAGTGAATCGGCCCCTTCAGGACCCCAAGGAGAGAACAGTCCCAGGAGAGTCCAGGCACCTGTCTGAGGCCATCCAGGGAGTTGGCGGCAGAGCCGGGGTGAGATCCAGTGCTCTTGACATAAACGGTCGGGCAAGAATAAGGGTCAAGAGGAAAATCACGGAAGCCTCGGTTGACTCCAGAGACCGTCTATGTCCGCCTCCGCCAGCCTCCAGGACGCCCCCCCAACGCCCCCTCGCAGGAGCTGAGATGTGCGATGCCAGACTCTCTCTGCTACGCCTCGCGTCTCTTACCCCGGACAGCCTCACTGAGTGGCCGTGTTTAAAAGACGAGGCCACATTTGCAGGGTAGGGAATCATGGAGGTGGGACTCAGATCCAGGTCAGACTGACTTTCCACGACACAGTGACACAGTCTCTCCCCGCTCTAGCTGGGGGCGGGGGAGGGGGCGCCATGTAAAACCACCAGCTGTCATCACCGACAGCACCTAGTGGCCACTGGACTTCAACTCTGCACACGCGGCCAGGTTCCAGATGGGAGGCTGTTCAGGTAGGAGCGGTCAGCCCTCGCCTATCTAGCTACCTGTAGCTCAGGAGTTGGCAAACTTTTTCTGTAAAGGGCCCGACAGTAAGTATTTTCGGCTTTGCAGGCCTCTGCCACCACCGCTACTCAACACTTCACTCAGAACACACGGGCAGCCACAGGCGACGTGCAAATAGATGTGGCTGTGCTCCAGTACTCTTTGCAAAAACAGGTGACACCCCAGAGTTTGCTGCCCCCTGCTATAGGTAGCCCTATAGCTAGCAAGCAACGTTTTCTTCTGTTTTAGCTTCAAAATAGTCCTTGTATTTGCCTGAAACACGTCTCAGCGCTGAGGCCTTTATACTAACGGTTCTTACACTTTGGTGGTGGTGGTGGTGGTGGTGGGGTGATGGAGGCTGTCACGGGGCCCACCGAGAACCCCCTAAACCCCTCGCCTAAGGAAACACAAATGTGCATATAGTCTTGCACACACTTCTAGGGGCCTGTAGACACACGTCCTCTGTCCTTAGGAGCTCCGGGGATGCCTCTTGGCTTCCTAAAACTGGGGACAGATGGTTGGCATAAGCACACGAGGCTGAGAATGCCAGAGCTTGAAGAAGATTCGGTGCCAAAGTGTGGGTATTGTAGAGCATTAGCTCAGCACCGTCCCCCGCCCCACCGCCAGCTAACGAGTGTATGTCCCAGCTCCCTTGGTGGCTAAGACTAACCAGGTGTCCTTGTTCCCACCGCTGGGAGGAGAGCAGCAGTGATATGCACCACATCCGGGCCCTGCTCTTCGCGTGCGCTGCCCTGGCTTCTTTCTCCTTCCCATCGACTCAAGGGGGTTAGAAGGAGACAATTGCTTTGGAGGCAAAGATGCAGAAGCCACCCGGCTGTCTGGGCTGTCACGGAAGAGAGAAATCAACTTCGGTCTCGTGTAAGTCCTTATTTTTCTAGATCTCTTTGTTACCACAGCAAAACCTATACCTAGTACTGGTTACATAATCGCAGGGCCCCGTATATAATGAAAATGAGAAGTGCCCGTTCAAAAATGATTAAGACTTTCAAGACAGTAACAGGAAAGCATTAAATCAAGTACAGAGTCCTTCTGAGCCTGGGGACCTGGGCAGCTGCACGGGTGCCATGCCCACAAAGCCAGGCCTGCCCGTGACAAATGCGGGGGGAACTCAGCTGAGGTCTAGGGGGTTGGGTCATCGAGGCTGGGTCAGTTTCGGTGGCTGGAAGAAGTCGTGACTGTCAGGAAGGGAGCAGATGGGGGGCCGAACCCCCCTCTCACGGTAGGGCCCTGGGGTGTCTGCCCTTTGAGACATATTCAGAGTTCACTCTATTCCTGGGGCACAGCAAGAGAATGCAGATTTCTGGGGGTGCAAATCAAAGGTGACAAATGCCACAGGTGTCCATGGTCGCCTCAGGGCCAGACCTCGGAGTGGGACTTTCATCAGATGTGGCTGCAACAAGGGCAGGACGAGGGCGTGGATTTGGTGGCCCCCTGCGGTCCTCCACGGTCCAGCAGCTACTCTTTCTTTGATGCCATAAGGAAGGGACTATTACGATTGCATTTTGCAGTCTAGGAACCTGAGGCCCTGCCAGTTAGGGGCAGCCTTGGATTCAAGACCAGGCAGCTTCCTGCAAGAGTTTAGGCTTTTGATCACCACCCGAAGCTTGACCTTGAATAAGCCACGCACTTTGCACGCACGACCGCCCATCCTCCACCCTCCCGGGGGAGCCGGCTGATTCCCATTTCCACCATCTGTAATGTGAAGCCTCTGGAGTCAAGAGGTTACGAAGGCAGGTCGTGGAGGAAGCTGCCCAGGTTCACGTTCTGGCTCCATCCCTTACTCACCGGCTGTGTGACCTTGAGCGAACCTCAGTTTCCCGGCCTGGAAAATGGCCATAATAATACAGACTTCGCTTCATCGATTTGGTAAGGTAATGAAGGCAAAAGACTTGACCTGGAGCGAGCCGTTTATAAATGTTTGCTCTCGTTACTGACATAAAACACATGATAAAGTAGACCTTTCAAACTCCTTCAGAGATTTATCTGCTCTGCATCTTCTCTGCTCTGCCCACGGCCTTCCAGCTTCTGCCCTGGTCTCTGAGTCCTTCTTTTCTACTTCCTTTTCTTCCTGATGCAATGTTAGACCGGGCAGGTGTTTTTTTTGTTTTGTTTTGTTTTGAAATCAGGGCAAAATGGTTATGTTTAAGTGAGTCTAATTTATTAAAATAATTGTCTTAATGAATACTAATTATTAAATGTTCATTTAGTTATATGCTTCCCTTTGCTGGTACATGCTCTTGATATTAGTCATTATGGAACAAGACATGCAGCAAACTGTGTAATTACAGACAAAGCATTTAAGACACAAACCAATAAAAATCAAAGGTAGGAGGAAAATGCTTTGAAGAGAGCTGGGGGCTAGTTGGGACTTCCTGTGTCATGCCAGAAGGCGGGGGTGGGGCAGGGTGTGGGGTGATCACCCCAAGATCTGCCTGCCAGGCCTCTCTCTCCAGATAGAGAGGAAATGAGATGCCGTTTATAGAGAAGACCAAAGAGTCTCCATGTCACATCTTTAAACAGGTCTACAGAGATGGAACACGGGCCCTGCGGAGCCCTTCTCTCGCAGAAGGGTGGGAGGGCGCCTCATGCGACGGGGGTGTGTTCTGGCCTCCTCCATGCCAGCGGTTTGCTGGGTGACTGTCCTGGGTCGAATCGTGTCCCCCTGCCACATTCATGTTGCAGTCCTGACCTCAGGATGTGGCCTTATTGCGAGATGTGACCTTTGCAGAGATAATCAGCTTAAACCGAGGACAGTAGGGCAGACACTAATCCAGTAGGACCATTGCCCTTATAAGACGTAGCACAAACTAGGTGGCGTAATCAACAGAAAAGTATCGTCTCACAGTTCTGGAGGGCAGAAGTCCAAGGTCGAGGTGTCGGCGGGGTTGGTTCCTTCCGAGGGCTGGGAGGGAGGATGCGCTCTGTGCGTCTCTCCTGGCTTCTGGTGCCTTTATGGCAATCTTTGGCTTCACATCTATCTTCGCCTCCATCATCCCTGAGCGTTTGTCTGTATCCAGATTTTCCCTTTAATAAAGACATCAGTCCTATTGGCTTAGAGCCCAGTTTAATATCCTCATTTGACCTCGATGACCTCTGTAAACACTCGATCTCCAAATCAGGTGAATTCGGTGGTGGGGAGGGGACAGGGCGCATTCCAGCCTATAAAGTGTCTTCCTGAGCTCAGTTTACCTATCTGCAAAAACCCTAAGGTCCTATGTGGGCCAAACAAATCTCAGCCCCAGATGCAAACACGCCAATTTACAGCCAGGTCGATAGGGCTGGAGCCTGCCTTCCAGGAGGAATGATGTCCAAGGCACACTTGCCCAACCGAGCCCTGACAACCCCTCCGAATCTGCCTGACCAAGCAGTCTGCTGAGTCGGACACAGAGGCCCCAGACCTGTCACCGGGGACCAATCACCAGTGGGGCAAGAGCCTCTGGGAAGAGGGATTAGATCACACCCTCCCACTGAGGTCATCAAAAGGCAATAGCTTTAATGGCCTGCGCTCAGCTGCACCCAGTTCAAGCCTGAGGCCCCAGCATCAACCCTCTGATGCCTTGTTTTGCCCTGCTGATTCCCATCACATTGTCCTGGCAACAACCCCCATCTTATCTCGGGGCCCTTCTGAATGAATACCGGACATAATAATGGGAGATGGGGTTCCAGGTAGGCTATCACGGTAACCTGAGGATGCACGTAGAAGTCTGGTTGCTTCCTTTCAAAGATGGGTAGTGTGGTGTCACTATGAGGAATAGAGCTGGGACTGCGTGAGGCTATCTAACTTAGCCAAGCCAGGTCATCGGTCAAGGACCATCTCCACCCGAGTCCACCTGTGCTGCCTCTTTATCCTGCCTCATCTATGGCCACGTACCAGCTGCACCTACCCTACGGCGACTAAGTGTTCTGGTTTGCAGCACTGAAAGTCCTTCGTCCTGGAAACCCCCTTAGTCCTGAGCAAAGAGGGACAGCTCGTCACCTCATCCCGCTGGCTCCTGCCTCCGTCCGCACACGTGCACGCACAACGAGCCTGCGAACACCTGCAGTTTCTGAAACAGCCGGATCCCCTACCTGAACTCCCTTTCAGATGATGTCATGCCCTTTTGCAAAGTTGTAATTTGACCCTCTGTCCTCCCCAGGCTACCAGGGCCTTGCCTGGGATCCCACCAAGCTCCACCCGCCTCACTCACCACCCTCACTGTCAGCTGCTCAGCCTCCTCCCTGCTTTCGTCTCTCTGCCTGTCTGTCTCACCCACCAGATTGGAAGCGGCTCCAGGGCAGCGGTCTGGAGAAGGCCGGATGCCAAAGATGGGTTAGCTGTCAAGACTGAAAAGACAACCCCCCACCCCCTGCAGCTGTCTCCACGTGACACTGCCACATGCCTAGACAGGGCAAGCTGACACAGAGAGCTGTCTGATCCCGAAATACAGCGTGTGCATCGAATGATACGTAAGCAAAAGTCGGCTTCCCCTCCATTCTTACTCCCCTGCCTCCTTCGCCGATTTCTTGTGTATTCTTCCGGGAATGTGGTACAAAGGCAAACGCACACACGTGCAAATAGGAGCGGAGCAGACACATTCTTCTACATCTTGCTTTGTTTTTCTTTGACGACCCTAAAGCTTGGGTGTCTGTCATTTGGTATCAGAGCTTACGGCTCTGCATCTTTATTTGTAATGACTCTCATTTCCTCAGGGGCATCGGTCCAAAACTCCTGACCCGGTCACCTTCTCTAGTATGGGCACTTTCTCAGCACCCTGTGCCCCTTGTCCTGATCATCGCGTGAATGAATTAAATGATGGGTCGTGCTGTGCCATTCAATACCTGAAGCCTGAATCCTGCGCCAGATCAGTGGAGTGTACGTCAGGATCATCCAGAAGACTTGCGAAAATCGGGAACTCAGAGTTCCTGATTCAGCAGAGCGGAGCTGGGGCTCACGAATTCCTATTTCTAACAGGTTCCCAGGTGATGGAGATGCTGCTGGTCCAGGGCTCCCACTTCGAGAACCATGGCACCAGATCATTTAGGGATGCTAAACTATCCCTAGTGCCTCGCACAGGATAGGTAGCAGTCAATAAATATTCGTTGAATGAAAATGTTAATAACCGTGTGCTCGCACCCCAGCTGTGACAGCTCCTATGCATCAGTCCAGGGTGCAGCCTAGGCTGTCTTGTTAGAGGAAATTCGAAAAAGCTGCCGAATAAATCAGAGATGGGGCCTCCGGTTCAGCTGGTCTGACGGGTTGGCTCACCCTGTCCTCCCCCTGTCCCCAGGGCCGACCTTCCATTCCACTCAGTCTCCATGCCCTGATCCTGATCGCTGTCATCAGAGATAGAAGCAGACCCCTTCTTTCTCCCTCATGGTCCTGGTGAGCAAACTGGGGGGGCCTGAGAGGGGAGGTGACTTGTCTGGGTTCACGTGGCACTTCCGATGACAGAGGGGAGCTCGCCCGGCCAGCCAGAAGAGTTGACAATGCTGAGACACTTCGTGCCACAGATAAAGGCAGAATGACAGTCTATCTCTAATGAAACCTTTCAGTCGTGCGTGAAATTTCACGTAGATTCTTCATTCATTCATTCATTCATTCATTCAAGAGGATTTACTGAACACCTCTGTGTCAGAGACGCGGGTATCGGGAACACAACAAAGTTCCTCTTCCATAGGACTTCCGTCTGAGGAGGGGGTGCAGCTACCCCAGGAAAACAAGTAAATAATTCCGGAGAGTGATGATCGAATGAAAAGAGGAAGGAAAAACAGCCCGAAGACAGACAGAAGGCACATGTACTGGCTATTGCCCACCGAGGGGTTTTGCTCTGTGAATAGCTTTGCTGGCTTCTGGAAAGTTCCAAAGTAGAGACGCTTGGAGATGCGGGGTCTGACCCGCAGGACAGAAGACCAGCAAGGCAAGACCATGAGGGAGGAACTTCTGTTGGGTGTAGTGTGACGGGCAAGGCCTTCGGAGCGAGGGACCTTTGGGTGTAAATCCCATCTCTGTCGCCTTTCGGCTACGTGACCTGGAGCCAGTCACGCACCTTCGGAGCCTCCGTGTTCCCATCCGTGACATGGAGGGACTGACAATGCAAACTACTGCTGGGAGTCAGAAGGTCAGGGTTCGAGTCTCAGTTCCGCCAGATAGACGTACTGAGACTTCGGGCCAATGACTCGTCCGGGCCTCGGAAAATGTCTTCGTCTCTTCATTTATCCAAATGAGAAATATAGATTTATTTTTCTGAGTTTTGGCACACGCATTCATTCGAACGCTAAAAAAAAAAAAAATCATCTTGAAAACAGGCACCATCGTTTACGTGTCACCGGGATGTTGTAAAGATCGTACAAATCCGTACACGGCAACTCCATTTAAAGGCGACGCACTCGCGAACCGGCTGTGCCTGTGTTACATATTCTCAGACAGAGGAATCATCCTCCTTCCTCAGCCCTCTGGCTTCTCAGAGTCTGACTTCTTTCCACGTTCCAGTGTTGGCTTCTCCTCCAGCCACGCAGGCAGCACAGACCTCCAGAGTCGAAACCAGTCAGTGACACTTTTGAACACATCTCAGTGGCCAGAACCCGTCGCGTGCCCACGCCCAACGGGAGCTGTTGTAACCACTGGACCAAAATGGAAAGATCACTTTTCATCGGTTCGAAGCAGCCGCATACTTGAGATGTCATCCCTTATTGTAGGAGTGACAGTCTCAAGGCGAGAGATTCCTTAAATCGTTTTAATATCGTGAAGAGAAAGTCCCTTGCAGCTGCGTTTCCCCAGAAGCCCACCCTGAGACAGGGATCTGAGTGCAAGTTGCTTATTTGGGAGGGGACCCCAAGAAGCACATTTGAGGAACAGGGAAGAGGGCCAAGGAAGGGAAGAAATCCAGTGCAAGTTGACTTAAGGAACAGGTGACTGTCCTGGACACCTGAAGTACAGTGTCACAGCAGACCTCTGGGACACTGTATAGAGTATGCCTCAGAGCCCCACCCACCCAAGTGGCACGGAGCTGTGATATTTACACCGACGTCCATCGTCATTATTTGGCGGTGGCGCTCCCTAGAGCTTCTGGTGTGTCCTGTGCTCGGAGCAGCAGCTTCTGCAGCCAGGAAGAGCCCTCAGGAAAAGGATCCCCAGGGCTGGAGGGGAGAATTTGCCTGGCTGCTGAATGCTGAGGGGACGGGAGGGCCACGGAATTGAAATTAGATTTACACACGTGGACTCGTGACCTGGTTTTGTCCCTTACTGGCAAGGCAAGTCCCTCCAGCTCCCCGTCCTCAGTGTGCCAGTTTGTAAAGGTCTTGTCTGCTCCAGAAGCCCTGGGATTTCATCCTCCGTGAAGACCTTTGACTCAAGATCGCCGAGGGCATTTTTGGGGGTCAGAACTCAGTGTCCAGACGTTCTGTGGAGATGGCTCCCCGTCCGTTCTCTGTCCACGTTTCACACCGGTCGTCGGAGCTGAGGCGCTGCAAACTCGGATTGCTCTTTGCGGCTGATCCGTGCGTGTCTCAACGCAAGTGTGATTCACACTTTGCCCGAACGTGGTGTTTATATCATTTGATACTTTGATTACTTTGTTCAAAGTGATCTCATTCATGTACGAGCATCTGTTAAGTCCCCAGCCCCCTCGAAGTCCCTCCCCTCGCCTGTCCTCCGAGCAACTCACTCTGCAGACAGAGTGGAGTCTCGTGTGGCTGGGATAACCCAGGGGGCTAACGCAGCCTCATCAGTGAGTCACGGGCTTTAGTTCTTAACACAACCAGAATAAAAAGGAAGAAGCAGAAGGCGACGACGTTTTGGCCAGTTGTTGCCAGTAGCTGTCGGCTCAGATTTGGGCCGCCGTGACTCTGAGTGACGATGAAGCAGCAGCCTTTCCCAAACTCGTGCGGCCACAGGACATTTTCCATGGGCCTGAAAATGCTTTCTGGGGTCGCACATCGGAGTTAAAAGAGGCGGATGCTTGAGAAGGCTGGCAGTTAGCAAGGGTTCCACGGCTGCCCCAGGCTTCCTGCGCAGCTACCGTAAACCCCTGCCCCTCCCGCTTACTAAGCGCCTACTATGTGCCGTGCCGGGTGCTTTTCCATAGGGAGCAGCCCTGTCAGGGAAGACGGAAGTGAAGACACCTCCAGGAAGAAGGCTTCCTGCTAAGGCAGCTGGAGAACCAGCATCTCCTTGGAAGCGTCTCCTTGGGGGCTGGGCAGGACTCACACCCCAAACCTGCCCTCAGCGCCGGGGCCGGCTACGTAATTGGAGAACTCAATGCAAAATGAAAACACAGTGCTCCTCGTTCAAAACTGAGCATCTCCAGGTGACAGCGGAGCATGAAACCCAGCACGGGGACTTTCTAACACGAAGACGACGGGGCACAGCTCGTACCCGGGGCCGGAGCAGCAGCGCTGGCCCCCGTGGAACCGATCCCGTCCCGCCCACTGCCGCAGGGGGCTGCTCGGAGGCTGGCTTTCTCCCATGCTGGTTCTGCCAGCTCCTAATGAGTCAGCGGCTGATTAAGCAATATGTTAGCAGATGACTCAGAGCCAGCATGAAATGGTGGCTGGAATCGGGGAGTTCGAATCCCAGCTTTTTGCCCCTTTACCTCTCAGGGACGTTGGGCAATGTCACGTCCCATTCTGTACCTGAGAACCCGCTCCCTTTGGTAAAAGGGGTTGAAAATAATGCCTGCCCTGGAGAAGGGATGATGTGAAGAGCCAAGGAGGATAATTACACATGTGTCACCTTTTGCGAAGGGGCCATGCCTCCCCGTGTAAGGTTTTGCATTTCCCTTCTTGGGGACTCAAGGTCACCCCTCCATCGACTTATGGATCCATTTATTCAGGCGGTATTTGGAGGGTCGGTAGCAATGAGCTGGGCAAAGAGAAAGGGGGTCAATGGTCCAGGAGGGGAAGGGTACGTGTAAGACCCCGTGACTGGTGGGGTGCACCCATGGGAGGAGCTGGGATCCAAACACCCACACAGCTTCCCCCGCACCCCGCTGCGGCCCGGGTCCGGAGAAAGTTGCCTGCAGAGAAGGTAGAGGCTAATAGTAGACAAGGGCCATCGGGTCGCCTGTGGGTTTTAATCACCCTGGTGTCCCCACTGCACAGTAGCCCCAGTAATTGACAGTTGGCCACCGACCAACCTCAGGAGGCTCCAGCCTCCTGGTGCCACCGACGATCTGCAGCAATTCGTCTTGGTGTGACGGTCGAGTCGTCAAATGAATGGAATTAATCTCCCTGATTGAAATCCATTAATGCCTGTGATCTACTGGTTCAGGCACTTAAGAGCCACTTCACCTCACCCGGCCTTGCCCAAAGGGTCACGGGCTGACTCATAGTTTAATAGCGGGGAAGACTTTCATGGAGGGGAGGCTTTGAAGACCGGCAGGGTGTGTTCCGAAGCTTGAAGGTTTAATGCATTTTTAATTAAATGTGCTTTAATAGGATTCAGCACCCACTATCATGTCACTGCAGATAGATTCATTATATTTGTTGAGTTAATTACGCGTGTGTTATTACCCAAGTGTAAACGTTGATGACCTGGAAAGAAGCTTGACTTCGAGGGACACCGAAGAGTTCTGCTGGCTTTTCCAGGAGGAGATTAACCTGATCCCCACCCTCCAGTCCTTATATTTACCCTTATATGCACCCACACCCACACATGCGGGCACATGTGCATACACTCTGAAGACGCTTAGACACGTGCGTGCAACAAAAAGTGTTTCCAGATCGAGCTTCATCCTGATATCGGCTGCATGTCTTCACATGAGGCACCGAATATTTCTGCGCCTCGGTGATTCTCCTCCGTAAAGTGACAGTGACAGCATTAGCACACAGTGTGGCTATGGGATCCCAGGAGATAACACTTGTAGGGCACTTTGCGAAATGCCAGGAGCTCTGCCTACGTGGCTTGGGGGTGGGGATGGTGACCAGTTCTACAAGAAGGCACCCAGTTAGGCTCAGGGCAAGGGATCCTGCTTCCCACCAAGTGCTTGCACTCACTCAGCAGATGTGCCCTGAACACCCTCAGCTAGGACTTCCTGAGGACCTACTATGTGCCTGGTTCAGGGTCCCAGGCTTCCACATGTTTGTCATCTGTGCATGCTTCTCCACCAACAACCAGGTGAGTATCTACAACACATGGATGGGAAGCCAAAGCGTAGATAGATGATGGATTTATTTAAAACTGTTTATCAGATCCTCATCGTGTGCCGGGCATAGGCCCCAGGGGTTGGGGATAAAGAGGAAAATGAAACAGACGTGGCCCTCGCCTTTCGTGGCCCTCATCTTCTCCCAGGAAGTTTTCGAGAGCTCGCAAGGAAGTGCTTGTGTCCTGAGGTCCTTCGGTTTTCTCTTGGTTCCGATCACGATGTATTAGACCGTATCTCGCAGCGGGATGGATGGAGCATCTCACTGCCTCCCTCCGCACAAGGCGGGCTCCACGTCTGGGGCACAGTAGAGGTGGCTGGGGGTGCTTAGGAAGAGGATGTGACACACCTAGAGGAGGCTCTCTAATGCAGGATAAACCTCACAGGTGGCACCTCGCAGACCTCTATGTGCTTACGATTTTCCCGGCGACCTCGTTAAAATGCAGATGCTGATTCTGCAGGGTTGGGGGTTCAAGGGTGTGACGGTTAATTTTATGTGTCAACTCGGCTAGGCCATGGCACCCAGTGAAATACCATTCTATATGTCACTGTAGAGGTATTCATTAGAATGGTTTAACGTCGAAATCAATGGACTTTGAGTAAAGCAGATTATCCCACATAATGTGGGTGGGCCACATCCAATCAGTTGAAGGCTTTAAGAGAAAAGACTGAGGTCCCTTGGGGAAGAAGAGGTTCTGACTCCTGCAACGTCGACTGTTCCCTGGGTTACTAGCTTGCCGACCCGCCTGCAGATTTTGGACTTGCCAGGTCCTCATAAGCCAATTCCTTAAAATCTCTTGATATAGATAATATAGATAACATATATAATCATGCCGATAATATATTTTAATTTCAATTATTTATCATTTTAATAATATATGTCACGGGCAAATTAATTTTAATAATATATTTTATTTAACGGAAAATATCCTATTATTATTTCAACATGTCATCGATATAAACACCACTGAATGAGCTATGGAAATAGATCCAGGTGTATGCATAGATAGATGCCTTGTATGCATATATACCGGTTCTGTTTCTCTGGAGAACCCAGACTAACACACAGGATGGCAGATCCTGCGCTTCCTACAGCTCTCGGAAGACGCCGGTCCTGCCGGCCTGTGAACCCGGCTCCCAGCAAAGCCATAGGTAAAGCCGCCGTCTGCAAAGAGTCCGAAAAGCAAAGCGAGTCTTAAAGTTGCCCCGCAGACCTTCAGAGGCTAGCTCTGGCCAGAGTGGTTCTGCCGCGTTCTCTCCGGTGATGACATTCTGCCCGGTCATGTGACTCCAGCAGTTTGTCCGAACTGCTGAGCCGATGGAATCTCCCAGAACGTGCCCTGACTCCTTTCCATCTCGGGGGCTGCAATTGCATAAACACAGCTTTCCCCACACACTCTCAAATCACACAGCGTCCCCCGTGCCAAACAGCTGGATGGAAGCTGAAAAGGCTTGGTGCAGTTCTCCCACGGCCCAGATGGCTGAAATCCTGCAAACACCACCCCGGGCCTCAGCAGCCCCTGCCTTCCCCGACACTTTCCGAATGCCAGCGCGAGCTGGGCGTCAGAGGGGTGCGAGACAGAAATAACGAGCGAGGATTTGCAGCCGTTGCAAACGCGATAGGGGGAAACAGTTGGCTTGAAGTGTGCTTCGTGGTTTGCGGCAGAAGGCACGGCGGCCAACCCAGATACAGGAGGAGGAGGCTGGGGGGAGAGAGGGAAAGATCTCACAAGCAAATGGTCTCTTTCTCTCCGACAGGCTCACTGTGAGCAGGTGACAGCAGCCACATTTGGGTGGAAGGTGCTGCTCCAAGGACAGCTCCGCAGGGTGCAGGGTCCTCTGACGATGATGCTCAGAGGCCAGTCCAGCACCGACCCCCGGGTGTAAGAAAGCCACCTTCATTCATCTACTTGCCCTCCATCGTGTTATAGAAATACAACACGAGCCACACACGTCACTTTCAAGTTGCTAGTTGCCACGTTAAGTCAAAAGAAACAGGTAAATCCATTTTAATAATAAATTTTGACCGAAAATACCCTAGATATTATTATTTCAATGTGTCATCAACATCAACACAGATAAATGAGGTATTTTACATTTACTTTTTTGGCACTAACTCTTTGAAATCGGGTCCACTTAAGGCACGTCTCGGCTGGGACGAGCCACCTTCCAAGTGCTCCGTGGTCTCGTGTGGCTGGGGGCTGCCCTGTTGGACAGCATAGTCCTGGGTCTTTAACAACCAGTACCCTCAAGTCGGAGCGGACCCTCAAGTTGGTGTCTGCTGCCTGCCCTGCACCCTCCCCCCAAAATAGAAGAACGAAAAAGAGAAACAAAGAGAGAGAAAATAATCTCTGGATAATTCGAGATGCCAGGCCGTGGGTGTCGGGTTAATGCTCACAGAGAACTGAATAATAACAGTGGTTCCACTCAAGCAAGCGCCAAGTAAGCAAACATTCTTTAAATAAACAGAAGTGGAGTATATTTCAGGAACGTTTTTACTCCGTGGGTCACACAGGAGGTTAAACAAAAATTTGTTTAAAAACATCTCCCCGAGGACACCCTCTGCTCCCTCCTGCCCTGTTGGGGGAAGGGGGAGGGGTGCGTATCAACCGGCTGGTGGGTTGGGAAGAGGGGTTTAGGTGGACACCTCTGTCTGCCAGGGCCATACCCAGCCCTTCCGGTCAAGTGCTAACCTCATCGCAGAAGCTCTCAATGGGAGGGGCTCTCGGAGACTTCTGATTTCTGGTGGGGACTGTGCACACCTGTGCGGTACAGATTGGGAGGGGGCTGCATCCCATCCCTGTGAGATGTTTACCCCTTCGGTTAGCTACTCACTCCCTCCTTCATTCGTTTGTTCGTTCATTCATTCATCTACTCACTGCGACTTGGGTTGGGTTTCCCGGGAAGCAGAAAGGAGGTTTTTTAAAAGGGTCTCGCCATCAACACCTGTAGAAGGGAGGGGGCGAAGAGCACCTGGAGCTGTGATGTGGTCTCAGCCCACCTGGGGGTGTTCTGAAGATGGATGAGCCTTCGGAATTCTCCCGAGCCGGGTGAAGGGGGACAGGCCCTTGTACCCCCAGGCTGATCACCCCGTCGGACGCGGGCTGCACTGGAAAGAAGGTGCAATGGAGGGCCAGGTGGCTTTCTTCCCCCGAGAGCTGAGGGTGGTCTCCTGGCATCACCGCCAGTGTCTCGCTGGGGTGCTAAGTCCTTTATCCCTAAAGGGGCATGTGAGTGACACATCACAGTGTCCACCACACGTACCCTTTAACACAGTGATAGGAAACAAAGAGCCTTTGCAACCGACTCTTGGTTATGACTCCATGGCAGCGGAACAAGGAATTTCGCCAACAGGTTCGTGAGAAGTAGTAAAAAAGCGAGTATGATAAAAAGACAGGTACGGTCTGATCGCAGCTGTGTCGAACGTATCTGCTCCTGGGTGAAGACTAGAATGAAGCAGGTGACAGTAAAGAGAATTAGTCTCAAATACTGGCATGTGGGGGATTTTAAGTTTCTTCAAGTATTCCTTTGATACTATATCACGTTTCTCAGTGTGGAAAAGACGTTTCCCTCTGGGCAGGCAGGGCAAGGCACATAATCCTGACACCTGATAAGAAGTTCTATTATCTGTCTGTCTATCTATCTATCTATCTATCTATCTATCTATCTATCTATCTATCTATCTATCTATCCATCCATCCATCCATCTATCTATCTCATCTATCTATCTATCTATCTATCTATCCATCCATCTATCTATCTCATCTATTATCTAGTTATAGTTATAAAAGACTTTTGTATTTACCCAAAAAGATACATTTTTTCCCCTGTGGATCAGAGTTAAACTCTTTCAGTCTAAAAGACATCCTGTAGTATCTCTTATAAGCAGGTCTGCTAGCAACGGCTCTCCTCACTGGGAATTTGCTCATCTGGAAATGGTATCATTTTTCCTTTATTCTTGAAGGATAGTCTTCCTGAAGACAGAATTGTTAGTTGACCTTGTTTGTTTTTTTTATCCCGTTAACACTTTGAATATATCATTCCACGACCTTCTAGCCTCATTGTTCCTGGAGAAAAGTCGGCTCTGAATCATTTTGCTATCCCCATGGACTTGTTCAGTTATTTTACGCTTGTCGCTTTCAAGATGTTCTCTTTTTCTTTATCTCTCGCTACTCAGACTATGACGTGTTTAAGTGTGAACCACTTCGTGTTTTGTTTTTTTTAAGCTTCTTGAAATGTGTAGATTAATAACTACCATCAAAATCCGGCCCTTCCCTCCCCGCTCACTCTGCTCTCTCCTCCTTCCCCTTCCATTCTCCCCTCTTTTTAAGTGGTAGGTAAAATAATGGCCCCAGAACCTATGGCTGTTCCCTAACAAGGCAAAAGGGGCTCCGCTAATGAGACCACTTTTAAGGTCTCGAGCTGGTTTGATTATCCCGGATGATCTGGGCAGGTCTGAAGTGATCGCAAAGGCTCTTACAGGCAGCAGAGTCAGAGCTGGAGAGGTGATGGCGGCAAGAGGCTGGGGAGATGCGGGGCCACCAGCTAAGGTATGCAGGTGGCCTCTCGGAGCTGGCAAAGGCAAGAGAACAAATTCTCCCCTGGAGCCTCCAGAAGGAATGCCAAGCCATGCAGATTCTGATCTCCAGAACTGTAAGTGAATAAATGTTTGCTGTTTTCAGCCTCTAAGTTTGAGATAACTCCCCCGCCCCCCGGCCCAGTGGCAACAGAAAACTAATGCAGTGGATAAATCAAAGCTGAGAAAGATGAAATAACTCGTCCAAGGTCAGTGGCGCAGTGAGGAGTGATTCAGAGTTTATAAAATGTCAACTCGTCGCTGCTGCCACGGCCACCTCTCTACGGAGCATAACTGAGGCTGAATTTTTTTTTTTTGAGATAACTCCCCCGCCCCCCGGCCCAGTGGCAACAGAAAACTAATGCAGTGGATAAATCAAAGCTGAGAAAGATGAAATAACTCGTCCAAGGTCAGTGGCGCAGTGAGGAGTGATTCAGAGTTTATAAAATGTCAACTCGTCGCTGCTGCCACGGCCACCTCTCTACGGAGCATAACTGAGGCTGAATTTTTTTTTTTTTTTGCTACAAATTATCTACAAGGTTCTAGATATTTGCAGGCATTTACCCGCCGCCTTAATTTTTAAGAGTTTAATTCCAAGGATTGGGCATCCACGCAAAAGTTTCCTTTTTCCTTCCTCGCCCCTCTCTTCCCTCCCTCCCTCCCTCCCTCCCTCCTTTTTTTCTCGCTCTTTTCCTTCTTTCCCCCCATTATTTACTGAGCACCTGCTATGCATCAGGCTCTGTCCCAGATTCTGAGAATACACTGGAAATGAGACAGACCAGGTGTCTGTTTGGGGAGAACTTATGCTGCAATTTTTCCTAGATTCTGCAAATATCTAGAATTTTGTGGGTGATTTGTGTTACAGAAGCCCAGTTTCAACTGGACGCCTATATGGGACGATACGGATATGGGACTGTACGGATATGGGACGATACGTAGTCCCATATAGCAGCGGGGAGGCATGAAAGTGTTAGAACTATGGTCTCTTTTTCTTCAAATGAGTCCTATGTCTTCAGTGAGATTCTAAAGGATGGGGAAATTGCTTCAAGTCCACGAGAGGCAGAAGACCTGGATTTTCTCCTCTGAGCACTGATGCTTCCCAGTCTCTTCAGGGGAGTTTGTGTCTCCTGGGGTTTGAGGTGGACCCCAGGCTTGTGTACTCAGAATGTCCAAAGGGCATTTACCTGGTAAGAGGAGAAGCGGACACCGCATGCCAGCAGGTGGAAAAACACAGATGCAGAGAGTAGCCTTGGAGAATGAACACTGAGTCAGGAGTCTGGAGCTTGAGTTCCGCCTTTGCCTCTCGCCCACGCCCCCTGTGGCCTTGGGCGGGTCAGGACACCACTCCGGACCTCAGTCTCCTTATCTGTTCGATGGGGCTAATCATACTACTTAAGTCCCCTCTGTCCCAGGGTTAGAAATACAAATGAGAAAATAATGTCAAGGAGCCTGACGCAGTGACGGGTAACGGATGCTTGTGCAGTCTGGAGAGAGAGTGAGCAGACGCATGGAAACATTTACGGCCCGTTGCAGCTGTACAGATCATGTGGATAAAGATCACTCCCGCCATGAATGGCTGTAAATATTGGTACGTAGCGCTCTGGTTCTTTATCATAACGTGTCCACCTACACACACACACACACACACACACTATGGTGCAGCGGAAAAAAACTACACAGTACAAAGAGGCATGGGACCCAAGCCCTAATTCTTCTCTCTGGACCTCCTCAGTGTCCCCATCAATAAAAACTTCGGTGGTCACGAACCAAGGGCTGTGTGCCATCCTGACTACAGGTGTGGTGTTTAAATCAGCACTGGAAAAATAAATAAATAAATAAATAAATAAAAAACCGGTTTAAAAATAGTTCCCTACATGAAAACAGAGATTTTGACTAACAAAAAAAAAAAAAAAAAGGAAGTTTCTGGATTCTCTTGGAACTCCTCAGTCCTGGCAAACCCGGGTCCGGCATTCACTCCCGATGACCACACCTGCCTGGTGCTGGTGACAGCTGCTCCCTTCAGGCCAGTGCGTTCTCGCTGTGAACCACAGTCCCCACCACACCCGAAAGCGTACGTCACGCCCCCTGCCTGGCCCTGCGGTGACTGTGCCTGCCAGCCCATGTTAGGGACGTTTCATTTCTCAGCCTCTGGGCTTCAGGCACAGGCCTAGCCCCGATAGGCAGAGATATACTGGGAGATAAACACAGCCATGATTCTAGGAGATTAACAGTGGCAAGTGAGTAATACCTGGAAAATTCCACTTTCTTCTGCGACTAGGGTTCAGATCTCTCCAGAGACAGGCTTCGGGCAAGTCCTTTCCTGGGTCTGAGCCTCTGTGTCCCCATCTGTAGGTGCTACAGGCCTCAGTTTGCCCACCCGTAGATGCTTTGGGCCTCAGTTTCCCCCTCTGTAGGTGCTGGCGCTGGATTATCTCCAAGGCTTTTCCAGTTCTTGGGTTCTCTGGGTCACATCTTGCTCTCGTGCACATACACACGCGCGTTACACACGCACACATCTACACATCTTACTGAACATGTTTTTTTTTTTTAATCTGCTAATTGAAAACCATGCTATCGCCTCCGATCTGCTCCACTCCTGACATCGCTCCTTCCACAGGCCTCCTTTATGACTAAATCCAGTCATTAGGCTTCAAATGAGTTACCTGCTGGGGCCGGGTAAGGGCGGCGAGCAGGATTAGTCACCTAATCTCCTCTCTTATCGTTGGTGTCTCTCCCGGCCGCAGACAACGCGAGACTGTTCGGCAGGTACCAGGAGCTCAGAGGCAGAGGGCTCCCATCCCGCCCACG
>NW_006431919.1:18703408-18708251 GCF_000325575.1 Pteropus alecto | reverse complement strand
GGTGCAGAGACGGGGCATAAATTGAAAGCTGTGCAGTGACATGATCTCCTGTCGTCCAGTGTGACGGAAATGCTGCCCCGATGACCGAGAAGTCTGAATTTGAGGCCCTCGTTGAAGGAGCAGCTTGGGCTCAAAGGCCACCTAAGCCTGGCTTGGGACAGGCCAGAATTTCACTGCCTGGACCTGGGAACCGACATGAGGAAACTCCCTGCGAAATGTCTCACAGATGATCATGACCTTCCCTTTATTTAAGTTGCTTTATTCAGAACCAGACTGACAATGAATGGGTGGTGTCAGGCCAGGATCCTTCTACATAGGCTGAGGTCATGCTGCTCCTCTCTGTTCTTCATTAAAATCAAAGTCTTCTTGGGAGGATCTGCAGAAAAGCAGCCACCAGCCAGTCAGTCACCTTTTAGTATGAATTAGTTCATCAGCCCTGTGGCAAGGTGGCTGTCAGTTGAGAGAGGTTCTTTGTGAAGCGTGCCCGGGGTACAAGACACTGGATGGTGAGGCTCAGTTGGGTGGAAAAAGCTACAGACTCGGGGACCAGAATATCTGGAATCTCAGTCCTCTCTTACTGACGTTGAGCCCTGGGACTGTGGGCAGGCCATTTTACGTCTGCGACGTGGAAATGACAATCCCCTCCAGTGACCCTTCTAGGTTTCCACTCTCACAGGTTAGATTGGGGAGGCAGACAATTGAGAAGTCACTAGGCGGTGGCAATGAAGATAACACAGTCGAGTACTTGGATCGTAACTGGAGAATCAAGTTCCTTCGGAGGCAAGGACACAGACGGGGCCGGAGAGGCGGGTGAGCCGGCAGACGACACGTCCCTTGTGCTAAGGAATTTACATTTTATCCTTAATGACTAGGAAGCTGCCGAAGTGATTTTAATAGATGTGAAAGTGTTTTGTAAACTCGAAAGCACAAAGGCAAAGTACTATTATTATCATATGTGTGAATAACAGCTTTCCATTGTAGTCCAAACTATTAAATTGGCAGCTCGGTCCTTCGGTTCCCTCAAAACTGGCAGTGACAGCATCCTGAAGCACTAGGTGAGAGTGGGTCCCCGGGCCACCTCTTGACTGGGCCGCCTCTCGGGACACAGGGCTGCTTAAAGAGCAGGGAGTGTCCAGAGCCTGGGCACCAAGCCCCAGCTGGAACATGCCGTGCAGTCAGGATGACCTGCATCACGACGATGCAACACAAAGAAATGACGTTCCTTTCCCAAGGAGATTTCAGGACCTCCATCGACCCGTCCTCGCTTTCGAAGGAACAAATGCATTCAGTCCGCTACCCAAGGAGCTTGCGGGGGTCTCCTTGAAAAGCCTCCAAAAAAATCAGCTGGAAAACAACAATTTGTAGTTGAGATTCCTGAACACACATGCAATTAGGGAAGGAGACAAAAACAAAAAAAAACAAAAAAAAACTAACAAACGAACGAAACCCGGAGGACCTCGGATGTGACGCGTCTAATCGCGTTAGCCTCAGGTCCCTCATCAGCTCCTTGCGGGGCGTGGCATCTGGGCTGTCGCTGCTCACGGCCGAGGTTGTCACTACCCACACTTTCTGTGGACAGGCGCTGTCCCTCTAGGAGGATGGAGTCAGATCCTCAACACATACTCCGTGCGGGCACAGCCGTGTGTGCTTATCCCACGGGAGAAGGTCGAGCTAAAAATGCAGACTCTGGAGGTCCCAAGTGAGCCCGATGCCTGGGGACACGGCCACACCTAAAGGGGCAGACATTAGCCACCTTCGTTTGGTGAGGACTTTAAACGTCTCTCACCTCCGACCTCTCCACCACACCTGGCTGAACTTCAGAATTACTTAGGAAGCACAGAGACGTGGCTTTGCCAACAGGCTCGCTGAATCTGCATCTCGTGGGGTGGGGGCCACAGGATCCGAGGTGTCAAAGCTTCTGTGGGTTGGGGGACCCCCGGTTTAGAGAACCCCATGGAAGCCGAGGAGACACATTAGTTTAGGAGACAGGAAACCTGGCTTCGAGTCTCTTCTCGGCCACCGCGTGTCACCTTGGTGGGGTCGTTTCTCCCCTCTGGGCCTCGGTTTCCCGAGCTGGACAAAGGAGGGTGGTCAGAGGTGTGCGCCCACCCCCATCCCGCGCTCCTGTGCTGTGACGCCGGGGGCCCCAGCTCTCCTGGCCTGTTCCCCATTTCCAATTGGCCATGGCATTTCTGTGACTCAGGGGGCAGGCCCGGGAGGCGGGTGCCAGGTTTTCCGCCCCGCTGCCACTGGAGCCGGGCTCCCAGCTCAGCTATTGTACTCATGGGAGGTCTTAGCTGCTGGGGCCGCCAGCCCGACTGCTCAGGCGCCAGAGTTGTTTCATTATTTCATCAAAGTTCATTATGCCGGGGAGGAGACCAGTAATAAAACATGATTGCAAGTGTCTCCAATGAGCACTTAAAGACATAATTCGGGTGCACATTCTGCTGCATCCCTGTTTGTGGTCACACAGCGCACGGAGATTTGCACCTCTGATACACACCGGTCTTCGTGTTAATTGCAGTGGGAAAAAAAAAAAAAACGCTCGAAGAACCTGATTCAATTTGTCTTGGGACTGAGCTGGCGGTTTCTCATGGAGGCGAGATTTGCCGTTTTTGAAAACACACAGTTAATTATGGGGACGACATGGAGACACGGAGGGACCGCCTTGCAGCCAAGCGCATCAGGTGTCATTAGCAAAGAGTTTGGGGAGAAATGGCTTTTTCTTTCTGTCTTTCCTTTTTCTTTCTGCCCCCTCCCTACCTCCATCTCTTCATGAAAATAGCAGCTGGTGACAAATGCCAGGAAGGTGACAAATGCCGGGAAGGTAATAGGTGACACTTTACATGCCAGAACTAACCAAAAAGTATCTTGTCCTGGCGTTTTTTATCTGGGTCGGTGTTGTCATCTGGGAATAATGTTTTGATTGACACTGACCGTTGGGTTTGTGAGCCCTGTTTTTCGGGGTGTGCATTGGAGATTGAGAAGGCAGGACAGTGTGGGGACGAGCTCCTGTGTGTGTGAGGTGACGTGAAATTCTCCTGGGCTGTGGCCCGGACCGATCACTTCTGTCTCTGGGGCTCTGTCTCAGCCTCTAAGGCCATGGCCAGGCCCTGCCCGTGGGCAGCAGCGGGCCTGGCCCAGGCTCTGGGTGGGAGGCCTGGCTGTCAGCTCCACCTTTATCCCTGGGTGACCCGCGGCCATGCCCTTCTCTGTGGCCACGGCTTCTAGTCCTCGTAAAATGGCAAGGTTGGGCCCGGCATGCTACCCACATTCGCCTCATTTCAGGAATCATCAGAGAAGCTTGTTAAAAACGGATTTCTCTAGCCCTACACCAGGGACGTCTGATGAGAATCTCCCCGGGGAGGCCCCGGAATAAATCTTCAGATGACCCATGAAGTTTTTCACTTAATTTTTAGGATGTCTAAGACATTCGCATCACTGACAATCGACACGGTATAAATGGGAGGTAAAGAGTTTTCACCCACAATGTTCCAGCTACTTGGTTACTGCTTCCGATCCCAACCGAAGTTAGTGTCGCCCTCCCTCCCCCTTCCCTCCCTCCCTCCCCTCCGTCTCTCTCTCTCTCTCTCTCTCTCTCTCTGTGTTTTCTTCCAGAGAAGCCTGTGATGTACAGGCCACTATGTATATATGTATATGTTATGTTCCTTATCCTTTTTTTACTTTAGATGGCAGCGTACATGCACGCTGTTCTTCATCTTCCTTTTTATCTTAATTTAATACATCTCGGAGATCTTTTTATATCTCTTCTCAAGTCCAAGTGTAGTTAGTGGCCTCATGTTGATACCTCGAAACGGGCCATGGTAGAAGTGCTTACACCACAGACACACGCTACAGTCGAGTGTCCTTCTCTCTGTTGTGCGGATGAAGTGTATGTCATTGAATCGATCCCCCGTTGATGGACATTTAGGTTGTTTCCGATCTTCTGCAGATGCGAGCAATGCTGAAGTAAGGAATTGTGTACACACGTCATTTCACAGATGTGCGTGAGTCTTAGAAGTGACCTGGCTGGGTCAAATGCTCACATTTGTCATTTCGATTGACGTCGCCTCTGAGAGGCTGCAGCAGTGCACACTCTGCCGACGGCAGACGAGGATGTCGTTCATGTCACCGGCTTTTAATCATCTCCATCTCGGGTTAATGCTCTTCTCCCCAGGACGAATGAAGCTGAGCGTCTTCTCATGTATTTAAGAGGCGTTGGTGGCTCCTTTCTGGGGACCCATTGGCTGTTTTGATCAGGAAGGTTTGGGAAGATCAGACTAACCTAATCTTCGCGCATACGTGAGGACTCTGAAGTCCCAAGAGGAGTAAAGAGTCAATCAAGACCCCACTGTGAGTCATGGCAACGAGGGGATCACAATGAGGGGTGAAGGACCCTTGAAGTCAAATGTGGGGGGGAGGCTCAGAATAAGCAGGTCGCCATTTCAGAGGACGTGTAATTACAAATGGTCGCACGTTACAAAGTAAACCAGAGACTGCACAGCGGTGGCCCACAGGCTGGACCGGGCTGTGGACACTGTCTATTTTGGGCCTGTGTGTCTGTGTGCGTGTGTTTTAATTTAAAATAGTTGCCAAATTTTAAAACAAGGTTATTTGACATACAAATTCTTATCTCTCATTTCTCTTGGGAAAACAAAACAGCCAGAGCCCTAGCATCATGGGACTGATTACCGTGGTAACAGCAGCCTTCTGCATGTGGGTGGCAGCTGCCTCTCTGAGCCAGGCACGGGTTCGTCACCGTTCTCACTGTCCCTTAGTGTTGCCCCCCTGCTGCCACCACAGGTCACATGTCACATATCATCACATCTACGTTATCTTTTTC
>NW_006431919.1:18693351-18703364 GCF_000325575.1 Pteropus alecto | reverse complement strand
ATAGGAAAATTTAAAAAATAGGTCTAGTGAAAACTAGACCCAGAGAGCCGCAAATTTAAAGACAAATTTCAGTAGCATCTTTTAAAGCAAAGATCATTTCCATGTGGTTAATATGTTGAAATGAATGAATGAATGAATGAATGACTCAAACATCTACATGGACTATAATTTAAGAGAATGTAAAATAAGCCATGGGAAGAATCTCTCCTCTTCCATTATTAATATCATTTGTCTGATCTTGAAAATATTTGGGGGGAGGGGTTGATACTCTTGTCTCAAAAACCAGCAAGGGTCTTTTCCGAGAGGTGTCCCTAGCATGTCTCCATAAGAAAGGTGGAGTGAGGACCACATAGTTGTGCCGGGGGAAATGTCTTGGACTTGTTACAAATGCACGCTGATTTTTCTCTGGATTTTCTTTTTATTAAGGATGGCTTGGGGAAGACTTTTGAGATGGCGAGGGGGCAACTTAAGCCCCCCGTGGCACCCTATAATGTCCCTTCGTCTTTCCATCTGTAACCTCTGTAGACCTGTGTGGTTGCCCAGCTTTTACAGACAGAGACTATCTGTGCAATCTCCAGAACGCTGACTCCTTTGTCACTGGTGTCCTATGCCCCACCTGGGGGAGAGGTGGCTTCGAGGGGGACCCATTGCTTGGGGGCCACTCCTGGGGGTGATAAGATGAGGAACACTTTGAGAAAGATGGTGAAACAGTTCAGTTCAAGTAAAATCTCTATCCTAACTTGCTTCCCCTCTTCGATTCCGCAAAGGCTTGGGTGCTTTTCCTCCTACTATGTTCCTGTGAGGTTACGAACCACCCATTCAGAGGGATGGAGTCTCAACGCTTCTGACTCATTCACAGTTGGGTCAGCGCAACACGCATCGGTGGGGAGGAGACCTCCCAGGAAGTTATATAAGCCTCCTCGTGGAACCGAGAATCCTTGTTCCGGCCAAGCTTAACTAAATCAGCTGGGGCTGCTCTTTGATTCTAAAGATAGAGCTGGGATGGGGGGTGGGGGTGGGGGGTCCCCTTCCAACCCCAGTCATCCCTTCTGCTCTTAATTATACAAACCCCACCCGCCGGAAACAGAAACCCTCATTGACATTAACCGAAGGAAGACCGTGATCTGTACACCAACGCGCCTTATCTCAGTAATTTCAGAAGAGACGCGGAAAAAAAAAAAAAAAAAAAAAAAAGAGATGGATCTCGAACAACTATTTGTCTAATAAACAGCCCCTGCCCCACCCCCTTCACTTCCTGCAAAGAAAGCTCTGTTGTAGCTAATCCATCTTGGCCTCACTCAGAACACATTATCATTTTTATCGGCCTCATAAATCGCCTTTCCAGATTACACAAAAATACACATCGCCCCACTGTAATTATTCCAGAGCCCCCCCACTTTCTCACTTTTCATTTTGATCCCAGGTAAACCTAGTCATTACTCACATCGGTGTGGCTTTCCCAACACATCAAGATTAAAACGGACCATGGAGACTTAGGAAAGACTGAGTCAGCCGAGCAATTTGAACCAATAAATATCAAAGTCGTGTCTAAGCAGAGAACAATTCATTTGATACCACATCTGTCAACAGGCTTGTGGAGGCTTTTCCTTCCTGGGGCTCCACCCTGGCGGCCCCGCTGGCTCTTCTTCCCTATACTTCGCAGGAGCTGGATTGGGCCTCACAGGAGGATGGCGCCCCACGCCCCAGAGAGCACCCTGGGCCCCGATGGGTTGGGGGCGGGGTGGTCAGCCGCTGTGCTGCCTGCCCTCCGCCCGCTATCAAAACGGCCTGTTCTAATGCCTCAGCTAGGCAAGCACACTCTGCAATTAGCAATTCTTTTTTATTGGTTGATGTGGGCCTTGGGCCAAGAGGAGCTGGGATTGAATCAATATTCCTTTTATTATGTCATCGTAAGCAAATGAATTATGAAAACAAAAGCTCAATATGAAGCTGCCAATGCTAATTACTGGGTAGGATGCGGAGGCACAATAAACAAAGGGCGCTCTGTCCAGGCGGGAGCCGTGGGAGCTGCCCTCTCGCCCGTCCGGGCACTGCAAGGCCTTCCTCCCCCTCCCCCCATGAGCCCCGGGCTCCCAGAGGGAAGTAGGAAGGGGCCTGGCCTGCTGCCCCGGGCCTGGCCATCTCGGAGGCCAATTTTAAACCTGATCAGTACAATTCAACGCAAGGCGCGTTTATTGAGCACCTACTGGGTACCGGACACTTTTCCGCACACGACCGCACTGGTTATTGCTGGGTCTAGAGGCTGGTGGTAAAGAAGGTGCATCTTTGGAACCGGACACGCCTGGTTCGAATCTCAGGTCGGGTGCTATTTACAGTGGAACTTTGTCTTCTCTGACCCTCGGTTTCCTCATCTAGACAATGAAGATAATAATGTGCGTGGGATGGAGTTAGAGGGTTGACTGGGAAAATAGGTGCCAAATGGATAAAGACAAATGCCGTATGATTTCACTTACACGTGGAATCTAAGGAGCAAAATAAAATAGAAACAAACTCATCGAATACAGAGAACATGTCGAGTGTTGTCAAAATGGGGGCGGGGTAATGGGAAAAGGGGAAGGGATTAAGAAGTACAAATCGGTAGTTACAAAACAGTCATGGGGATGTAAAGTTTAGCGTAAGAAATGTAGTCAGTAATATCGTAATAACTATGTATGGTGTCAGATGGGTACTAGATTTACCAACGTGCTCACTTCATAAGTTATATAAATGTATAATCTTATGTTGTACACCTAAAACAAATATAATACTGCATGTCAACTACAATTGAAAAAAATTAAATTATTTTAAAAAATAATTTAAAAAAAGAAAATATGTGCCAAATGGTTGGTGTGAAGTAAACACTCAACAAATGTTAACTGTTCTTCTCCCTTCCCCTTCCTCCACCTCTACCTCCTTCTCTTCATTATTATTATACTCATCATCATCACCACCATCACCATCATCACCACCATCACCATCATCACCACCATCATCATCACCACTATCATCATCGTCATCTCCACCATCATCACCACCATCACCACCACCATCATCTTCACCACCATCATCATCATCACCATCATCATCTTAATCACCATCACCACCATCACCACCATCATCACCACCATCATCATCTTCACCACATCATCATCATCTTCACCACCATCACCACCATTACAACCACCATCATCTTCACCACCATCATCACCATCATCACCATCACCATCATCACCATCATCACCATCACCATCATCATCATCTTCACCACCACCATCACCATCATCACCTTAATCACCATCACCGTCATCACCATCATCACCATCACCATCATCATCATCTTCACCACCACCATCACCATCATCACCTTAATCACCATCACCGTCATCACCATCATCACCATCACCATCATCACCATCACCATCTTCATCATCAACGTTCAATGAGCATCCCTAGTGCCCAGAGTAGGGCCTACTTAAAAATTGTTAGTTGATTGCATGATGGAAGAATGGGAAGCAAGAAGAAAGGAAATTGGTCTTGGCAATGTGGAGTTGATAAAAAAGAATTCACATCAGGACCTTGACCCCCAGAGCTGACGGCCTAACGGGGAAACGGACACTCATGAAGTCAACCATAAGCAGTGGAGGGAAGGGCGCTCCCTCCCTCCACCCACCTCCCTGCTTCTGTCTTCCAGACCGAGTTGGCAGAATCAAACCCCTTCTTCGTGAGGAAGGCTTTGCCTTCTCCTCAAGTGGAGAGGCCTCTTCGAGCCTGGCTTGTGCTCCTTCTGTCAAATTACAAGGGACAGCTGACAGGGTGGTCGGGGTGGGTGGCAGTGGGCTGGGAATGAACCGTCACAAGCCTGCCATGTGCAATGAACATTGCTCACACCCCCTCATGTGACCTTCTCAGTAATTCCCCAAGGCCCCACCCTGCACCCCATGTGACAGAGAAAGTGACTGCCCGAAATTACGTGATCCATGATAAGCCCCGGGGGGCTGAGTTATCACTCGGCCATGTGATTTTAGGAAAGTCGCTTACCTTCCTCGTCGGGAACACGTGGATGGCAACTATGGGACTCACACACGTGGGCACTGTAAATCCGATGACGAGATGGGTGTTGCCTTTGGAGCCTGTGCTCTCTCTGTCTCGCCAAGGCCTCTGAGGCCCGCGGGAGGACATGGCCACATCAGATTCTTTCGTTTTCTTCTTCTTTTCCTTGCCTGGCTCTGGGTTGGGCCAGCACTGTGTGCCTGGACAGTCTTTACAAAATAAAGCAGAATCATCATAATAACCAACTTGTACGCCATGAGTAACAGCTTCTAAATGATTCTCCTTTCCCACGGTCACAGGAAGCCTTGTGGTGGGTGGGGATTATCAGCCCATTTTCAAAGGGAAAACTGAGACTCCCAGAGGGGACCCGAGGAGCCCATTTTGCACAGCTAGTTGGAGCTTCCAACCCGGTCCTCTCTCCCATGTGCTTCTGGAAGAGAGAAGAACATCAGCTCTTCCACTCTTGGCCACAGGCCGATGCCGGATTTCTACAGGCGCTCCAGCCCCCTGCTTGTTTAGGGAGATGAGCGCACCCCAGCCGATTTTGAGGGGCTCTCATCCCAAAGGCAGAGCAATCAAGATCTTAGCTGCTAGTTAATTGGAGGAAAATAGCTCTGACTTTTCATTTGCAACCCAGCATTGTGTGGCTCTGGATTGAATTAGGTCGATCTCTTTGAACCCCAGATTGGACGCATCCCCGTGGTGATGGGCTCCTGGAGGGGGTGGGACCCGAGCATGGGGAAATCAGCTTCCATGGACCACGGAGGGAGGGGAGAGGGGGAAATCACATCCCATTTTTCTACTAAGGAACAGCCTCTGCGTTTATGAGACTCGGGGTCATCCTCATGAGTACATAACCAGAAGTCACATGGGGCCCTGCGCTGAAGGTTTAATGACCTGTGGCCAACATTCTGTGAGTCTTAATACGTTTACCTTTGAACTTGTGTTTTGTAGTGAAGTCTGATGGGGCAACGATGCATGAGCTCACACCCAGTCCCACCTCTCATTGCCTCTCAGGAGTGATTCTCAGCTGCTCATCTCTGCTCCATCCAGTGACTACCGTGCCTCTCTGCACCTGGCCTGGGAACGGATGCAGAAAGGGCTGGGGTTGGGTGCATGTGCCCCATTGGATGAGTTGTGGGGCACGGCTTCTGGCATCTCTGAGGCCTGCATGCACGCTACATGTATCCCTATGCCCAAGAGAACATGACATTGAATAGCCAATAAAAACACCACGATGATTTGAGAGAGAGGTCGTGGACAAAAGAAAGAAATTTCCTTCTGCTTTTTGAGTGCTGTATTTTTATTTTTCACTGGGTCCTGCCAATAAGAGAGCTGGCCCCGACAGGACTTCATCGGGAGTGGACGCGAACAGAAGCCATGCTTGTTCTGGTTCATTGCCAGTATACGGGCCAACGGTGGCTGGTAAGGGGGAGAGGTCTAGGTCCAAGACAGGACACCCCAGTAGATATAGACTTTGCCATCGGCCTCTGCTCCTACCACTGCGTGACCTTGGACAAGTTACTCTGCTTCTCTGGGAGTTTGTTTTCTTATCTGTAAAATGATGATAATCATAGGATTGTCGGGAACATTCGATGAGAACATGCAAGTAAGAGCTCTTGGCGATGTGCCCGGCTCAGAGCAAGCACTAAGTAGATGTTAGTTGTTATTGTTTCATCCTGAGTTGTGGTTCTGCCACCTGTGTGACCTTGGACACATTATCACCCTGTGAAAACACCTACCACCATCACTGTGCCTATGCCCTCGGGTCTTAAATAACAATAGTACACTCCCATATGTGGTCAACTGATTTTCCACGAGAGTGTCAAAACTACACAGTGGAAAATCGTCGAACAATGGTGTTGGGAAAACTGGATATCCACATGCAAAAGAACGAAGCTGGACCCTTATCTCATGCCATGTGCAAAACATAATGCAAAATGGATGGAAGACTTAAACTTAAGAGCTAAAACTCTGAGAAGAAAACAAGGGGAAATCGTCATGACGCTGAATTGGCAGCGATTTCTTGGATATGACACCGAAAGTACAGGCGACGACAAAAAATAAAGAAATTGGACTAGATCGAAGTTAAAAACCTTTGCGCACCGAAGGACACTATCAAAAATATGAAAAGACAACTCGCAGAATGGGAGAAAATACTTGCCAATCATATCTGTTAAAGGATTAATGTCCAGAATATATAAGGACCTCCTACAACTCAATAACACCAACAACAAAACAAACAGACAACTGGACTCAAAAGTAGGCAAAGGACTTGAATAGACGTTCTCCAAAGAAGATATACAGATGGTCAATAAGCACTGGAAAAGATGCTCAACCACTAATCACTGGGGAAATGTAAATCAAAACGACAATGAGATACCACTTCACACCGCTCAACCACTAATCACTGGGGAAATGTAAATCAAAATGACATGACAATGAGATACCACTTCACACCCCTTAGGATGACTATAATTTTAAAACATTTAAAAGAAAAAAAAAAAGAAATGTTGGCAAGGATGTAGAAAAATTGGAACCCTTGTATGCTGCTAATAAACATGTAAAATGATGTGGCCACCCTGGAAAACAGTTTAGAAGTGCTCGAAACAGTTAAACATCTGATCCAGCGATTCTACCCCTAGGTCTATACCCTCGGTACTATTACCACGGATGGGAAAAACACGATCATTTCACATGAACTGAAAGGTTATTGTACAGATAGATACATTTAAAGTGCATAAAATTGTTATTAAGTTCCAACTTGATACCTTTGCCTGCCAGACTTCCATTAAGAAGAGGGTTAGCAATAGCTAAGCGAAGCGTTAAGGAGAGACTAGCGCCTCACTGAAACCTTTTTCTTGATCTAATCAGATCAGAAGACAATGCAAAGAAACAGTTTTCCCTTGGCTGAGTCGATGTTCTTTAGTGTCAACTGTATGCACCATGGTACCCACAAAGTCACCTCTTCTACATCGGTGTGAGCCCACTGCCTCCACGTGCCCCAGGCTGGCTCTGTGGGTGGCATGAGATCACAACCCCCAGCGCCTGGTGAAGAGTGGCAAGCTCTTTCCTGAGAAGACGTAATATCACGACCATCATCATTACACAAAGCAGCCGGCTCCGGGGCTCTATCTGTTAGCTGCTTCTGATAAGTCGGAAGTGCCCTCTGGTCAAGTCCACTAACTTGTCCAGAATTACGAAAGCTCAGACTAGAAAGGACATTTAAAACCAAAACCCAAATCAAACAACAACAAATGAAATCATCCCTCAGGACCCAGCCTCTTTATTCAAGGCTCAAACAGGGCTATTTCCCCGACACCATGTGGGGAGCTGGGGGAGCCATGGTCTTGTGTCAGGACACCTGTGGGCCAGAATGTCCCCTTCCTCGTGGTCCTCCTATTGCTCCTTCCTCCTTCGCTGTGAACTTTCTGTCCTGCCCGGTAATTAGCACTGGCAGCCTCAGATTGGCTCTTTTGTTTTCCTAATTCATTTACTTTTGATGATATCATAAAGAGTGTATAAATTTCACCCCCCTCCTCTTCACCATCCTGGCCCCACGCCCACATCCCGTAATACAAAGACACTAATTGCTCCTCGCTCTTGTGCCAGGCGCTGTGAAAACATCTTCGCCTAATGGATGGCATTAACCTTGTTTATCGTACAAATCAGCAGCCTAATTTGCCATGAATCCCGACTCTGTGGCTCCATGCGCCACGGCTGGGAGGCGGTGACTTTTCACTCTGCCCCAGCCACACTGGGAAAGAGAACCCATGGTGCCCTCATTAGACACGCCTTCCTCCGTGCTCCCCTCTCTTCCTGCGGTGGGAGGGGGTGACGTCTGAGCTGAGACCTTCTCACGGGGGAACCCCTCTGGTGTCATGGTAGCCCCCAAGTTCGCTGCCAGGCAGGCTGTCCCAGAGGCCAGCAAACAGGAAGGCTCGTGAACCAAATGAAGATGCTTGGACCGCACGGCTTACCATACCCACGTGAAACACGGTGAGAAGCGAGAGAGGAGTCGGCTTCAGTTCACACACGTGCTGCAGGTGCAGTGGGCAGAAGACCCCCGCGGCCCCCACTCCTGTGTGTTCCTATGTCCTGTATCTCTCTGCACTATGCCAGTTCCAGACATCCCTCCTTGGCGACGGGGCTCAGTGTGCAGGCAGCAGGTGGCCTTTTCCATTAGGTAGAAGGAACACAGAGCTGTCTCCTCCCGCCCCTCCCTGCCCCCTCATTCCCACCTGCTGCTTAGACAACTCCTGTGACCAGTACGGGGAAGGATTATTTCTCATACTGGATAACGGTCTGCGGCGCCTCCACCTGGAATGCTTGGTTTTGGATCCCGGCTCGGCGTGGCTTATCTCATTCATTCATTCATTCATTCATTCGCTGGACAAAGCCCTCCTGACTCCGACCAGGTGGCAGGCGTGGCTCCAGGCACTGAGGATGCACCAGTGATCAAAAGCAAGTTCTGGCCCCCAGAGCTTCCATTCTAGCGGGTAGAGGCAGATAATAATCCACTGAACAGGCGAATGGATAGTATGTTACGTAATGATAAGGTTAAAAGCAGGGTAAGAGACGTGGGGAAGTTAGAGCAGTAGGCAGGACAGCTGCACGGGTAAGATGCTATATGAATTGGGGCAATCGAGGGTCAACATATAGTACTGTCTTGGGAAGGAATATCTCAGGCAAAGCACGTGCAAAGGCCCTCGGCGAGTGAGGACAAGCTCGGTGGGGTTTCAGCATCAGCAAGGAAGCCGGGGTGGCTGGAGCAGACTTTCCCAGCCACGACTACCCTAACTACTGGCTCAAGTCCCATCTCCTTCCTGCCACCTCTTCCTACGGCTGCAGGTTCAAAGCTGGCAAAGGACAGCGAGGATGTCGACAGAGGCTCCTGGGCGTCTTCGCAGTGCACTCAGGAGCCCCGGGAGCTGGCTGGGAAACAGCGGCCCGCCTGCCAATCGGCAAGGAGGGGGCGTACTGGGCAAGGAAGGCAGCCAATGCAAATCCTGAGGTCTCGGGCTGTTTGGAAGTGATCTGCAAGGCTGGGAGAGGCCGGGGCTGAAGAAGACTCGGGAGTCAGTGAGTGTGTGTGTGTCCTGCCTAGACAAACATGCCGGCCAGCCAGAGGCGGGCTGGTGTGCATGGCTGGGCAGAAGAGGAAAGAGCGTGGGAATCAGTGGCTGTCGTGGCCTCAGGGACCCGACCGCCTCTCTCCGACCTCGGTTTCTTCACCTGCAAACTGGGGTTCGAGTCTCAACCTCGAGGTAATAGAGGGAACATGTCTACTTTAGACACCGGCTCTCAGCCAGCCTTCTCGAGACTGAAGTTGCAACTATCTTTATTATTTTTAAGCATTTTTAACAAAAACATTTTTTAGAATAGATTTTGGATCATTAAAGTTTCCCTGAAAAACATCCTCTGTGCTTCCTCTATCTATCCGACCTCAACCCCCAGGACCCTAGAAACCACCGAGAATGTTTATCATTTAAATAGCCGGTCTTTTGTAGATTATCATATAAATAGAATCACACAGGACATCACCTACTCAGACGGGTCTCTTTCGTAAAGCGATATGCATTTCAGATGCATTAGTCTTTGCGTGACTTGATAGCTAATTGCTTTTTCTTCCTGGTTAATATGCCGTCGTCTGGAAGGACCACCGTTTGCTTAGCCAATCACCTACTGTAGGACATCTCGGTTGCTCCTAGAGATGGACAATTATGACTAGAGATGCTATAAACCGGCGCGTGAGTTCTGGTGTGCACGTAAGTTTTCACGTAAGTTGGGTAAATGCCTGGGGCGACAATGGCTAGATCTTATAAGTTGCACCTACTTTGAACGTCTGACATAACATTTAAGTGCATAAAGCACTTCCTGTCTCATTTAATTCATCTGTGCGAGAGCCCCAAACAGGGCTCTTAGTTCAGGCAGTGGAAATGAATACTTACAAATGCAAACCG
>NW_006431919.1:18682854-18693321 GCF_000325575.1 Pteropus alecto | reverse complement strand
AGGCGAGACCGGAGAACCCAGCGTGGAAAATGAGTGATTTCAAGAAAAGCCGCGGAGGTGGGATCCTAGGTTGTTATAGAAATAACCTTGTTAAGAGAGTTTATCTTAATCGATCCAGTCTCTTAGGGTCATTCTTTACATTCAAAGTCCTAGGCAAGGACATCTGGTTGACCAAACCTGGCCTCTAAGGATTGATTTCAAGGGGTTTAATATGAAGTAGAGAGAGAGCAAATACTATCTGTGCCTCTGCTCACCCTCCCGGGAGATGGTGGTGGGACCACAGAGTAGAAGGGGTACAGCCTCTGAAAGACCAGGTAGAAAGGAGTCGCTCTGTCCACCTGGCCAGCAGGGCAGGGATGTAAGCAAGGAAATGTCTACGATGATGCGCCATCATGTGCTGGGGCTGTTTGTTACAGATGCTCAGCTTACCATAACCAGGCGAGGAGCCAGCCCGTGCGTGGAGGACCTCGCAACCAGGATGGGGAGACCGTACCCCACGCTGGACACAGTGGGAACCCCGGGGGGAGTGTTAAGCTAGGGAGTCCAAACTGCGGGCTCGAAGTGCGGGTGGAAATACCTGCTGAAGGCTTGGTCTTTTGAGAAAACGTTGGTCTTTTGAGAAAAGGCGCGGGTACTAGGGCTGGGGTCTGAATCTGAGCGAGAGCAGAAGCCCGCTGCCCTGATGTTTTAAGGTAGCTCCTAATTCACCCTTCTGGGGTGAAACGAGACGGCGAGGTGGGTATTAAGTTGTCGAACTACAAAGCCTGATGACGACAGGGATTAAAGCTCAGTGTGGTGGGCTTTAAAGTGCACCCCTCCCCCAATATCAGATCCCAATCCTTGGAACCCGCAAATATTACCCGAGGAATAAATGGATCTTTGCAGTTACAATTAAATTAGGGATTTTGAGATGGAGAGATTGTCCTGGGTTATCCGAGTAGACCCTAAAGGCAACCGTAAACGTCCTTCCGAAAGAGGCAGAGGGAGGCCGGACCCGAGCAGAGGAGGAAACGAGTGGAGGTGGGTATGGGGACAGCGAGGCCACAGGTGGAGGTGGGTATGGGGACAACGAGGCCACAGGTCAAGGGATGGTGGCGGCCACCACGGGCCGAAAGGGGTAAGGAATGGATTCCGCCCTCGAGACCCAGAGGCCCTTGATGTCACCCCAGGGGTGCTGATGTCAGGCTTCCAGGCTCGGACACCGGGAGAGAACTCCCCCGTGTTGTGTTAGGGCCCCCCGGTTTGTGGTGATACCGACGGCAGCCCTGGGAAACTAACACGGCCAGGAAAGGACCACAGAAGGACAAACGCGCACGGAGGAGACAGAGCAGGTCTTTCGGTAAAGGCGGACCTGGGATCAAACCCCACCTGGGGAGACTTGGGACCACAGCATAGGCACAGGCACGGGAAACCCACGACAGGTCTGCAGCCGCCCCGCTCCCAGGCCAAGGCGGACGTGGCTAGCCGACGCCAGCATTCTGTCCCAGACTGGCTCAGAAGACACGTCAGCACAGGTCTCTCTGCCATCGTCGGAACCGATGTGCGATGGGAGTCTCGGTGGCCATTCCCGTAATAACGCCGCGCGCCCTTCGCTGGGCGCCCACCATCCGCCTGCGTTTCAAATCACGCCCTATTTCATCCTCCCCACAAACCGAGCAGACCGTTCTCCCCTTCGCGTCAGTTTCCGGGCAGGGGCGTTGCGTCTCACGGAGCTAAGGTGACATTTCCAAAGGCACGCAGCTGGGAAGTCACAGATCTTCCATGCAGAACCGGGAATTCCCGACTCCAAATCCTTTTCTGCTGTGACCTGAGAGCGGCCGCTTCAGTTTGCCCGAGCCTCGGTTTCTCCTTCTGTCCAACGAGACTGCTGACCTCCAGCTCCAAGAGCTCATGTGAGGATTTGGCGAGATCACCGACGAAGGCCGGGGACCCGGGGTAGTGTGGCTGGTGCACAGCCTGCACCGGGAGAACATTAGCCCGTGGGAGCCTGGGCCCCACCAGAGGCCTGGCACGACCTGGGCAGCCTGAAGCCCGAGCCTGGCCGTTGTGAGAAAGCTGGGGACCTCTCCCTACACCTCTCAACCCCACGGCTTGGCCTGTCTCCTCGGGAGGGACCACATCTGGAGTGGGGAGCCATGGGGTCACCGTGACCTAGGACAGAGCACCGTGTAAAGTCAACATGAGCTGCGTATCCCTGCCAGGATGAGGAATTACAATGTCAACAATGTGAAAACCAACAGTTTTTTTTTTTTTTTTTTTTAATCGGGATCCAGCCAGGGACGACGAGAGGAGGCTCCAAACGGTCTGGAGGTGAACGGCACTGTGTTGTGTTCTCCCTGAGCCCTCTGGGGGCGCCTCTCCCGTTCTGGGGAGGCAGATTGAAACAGGGAAAAAAGCGCGAGCTTGAGCACCAGCCCGCCCTGCGTTCCGATCCCGGCCTTTCTACCTGCTGGCTGTGTTGTCTTGGATGAGCATCTTCACTTCTCCGAGCCTTAGTTTCCTTATCTGTCGAACGGGGCATGAAGCCCTATGTCACCATATGCCACGACGGTCAAATGGGTTAGGGCAGGAGTAGATGCTCAATAATATCACTTCTTTTTATCCTCCCTGTTCCCCAAGTCCATGCCTGAGCCTGCCCGCACAGCCCCCTCCTCGCCCCCAGCCCCCCGACTCTGCAGCCGTTCTGCAAGTACATTATCTAATGTCCCAGGCAGGAAGGAAACATGGGGACAGCAGGGCCTCCTTGACGAGTCTGGGTCCCGGGAGGCTCACTCCTCGCTCTCTCTGTGGAAGTGGGGTGGGAGAGAGCCAGACGGGACCCCAGTAAACCGAGCCTCAAGCAGAGAACATAGAAATGACATCATCTAAGGCAAAAATTGCAGTCCCTGGAGAAAATCTCCCTTTCGATTTTGGTGTCAACAAGTTGGGAAGAGCAGGCTCTCGGCCCACGAAGACTGTGCTTCTGGAATCCTTTCATCGTGATTCATCTTTCAGCAAACAATTACTCTCCCCCCAGGCACCCTCATCCGAACCTTCTAATTATACTATTGTTGGGTTTTATGTCAACTGAGCAATAAATCAAACGTGGAACAGAATGTCTGATGGAAAATGTGCTGGGGGGGTGACTTGTGGGAAGCACACAGCACCGGGGACAGTGGCAGGATGGAGCTTCGTCTCTCTCCTCCTAAGCTTCCCTTTTCTCTGTTAATTCTGTTCGCTTCGGGTCCGGGATCTGGGCCCTAGTGGCCCAAACCCTCCTGCCTCTAAAATGAGACAGCTGCATTTGCATCATTTCCCTCCGAGAGGCCATACGAGGGTTCGATGAATGAATGAATGACGGCAAAATCCTCAGGAATATCTGGATAACAAGTGATCTCTCATACACTTTTCCCTCGGTGGCGATTGGCTTCCATCTCTGAGGGACTTTTGGCTACCATCAAAAGCCAAGTTCCCCGTCAGGCAAAGAAGAAGGACAGTGTGTATGTTAGCATTTTATTTTATTATCTATTTTGTTTTTCCTTTTCTCTTTCCTTTCCTTCTCTGACCTGTCACGACGCCAACAGGCCATGACAGAAGCCTTGGAAGGTGCAGGGGAGAGAGTGACCAGTTCTGAATGCCAGGGCGTGCTTTCCCTGACTAATTATTTTCCCCTCCAAACCTAAGTCTTTACTCCGGGCCCAAATCTAGGCTGAGGCAGCTCATTCAGTATTTTCAGTTTAGTTTAAAAGCATGCCCTGTCACCTGCCGGATACCCTGCCTAGTGCCAGGTGCCGGGGAATGGACAGATGAGGACACATAGCCCTGACCGCAAGGAGCATCCCTGACGTGGGGTGGGGGACAGATATCAAAACCAGTAATCAGAGCGTAAGCTGGAGAGGGCCACGTCTGAGTGGTGACGAAGCAGGAAGCAGTCCCAGGAACCAAAGCGAGGCTGCTGCCTTCAGCCGCAGAAAACAAAATGATTCATCACACCAGGTCGGTAATAGTACTTTCCTTTTCAAATCTACAGTGTATTAAACAATCGTTACGGACCAGGCCCTGTTCTTACCACCTTCCTATTAGCTCATTTAGTTCTTACCGAAACCCCATAGGGGTCATAAGAAAACAGTAAGAAAAGCATTCGGCATCAGGGAATTGCAAATTAAAACCGCAATGAGATACCACGACGCATCTATTAATATGGTCAAAAGCTGGGAACACCGACACCACCAAATGCGGGAGAGGAGTTGGAGCCACAGGAACTGTCTGTCATTCACTGCAAAATGGCCCAGCCGCTCCAGAAGACAGAATGGCAGTTTTTTTTTCAAAACTAAACACATTCTTACCATCTGATCCAGCAAGTGCTCTCCTGGGTATTTCCTCAAACGAGTTGAAAACGTACATCCACACAAAAATCGACACATGGTGGCGTTGGAAGCTTTATTCATAATTTTCCAAACTTGGAAGCAACCAAAGTCTCCCACAGCAGGCGAGTGGATGAATAAACTGTCCATCCGGACCCTGGACTATTATTATTCAGCACTCAAAAAGAAATGAGCTCTCGGATCATGAAAAGACACAGAGGAAACTTCAACGCATATCACTACGTGGAAGGAGCCGATCTGAAAACGCCACGTACTGCACGAGGCCAACTCTACGACACTCTGGAGAAAGCAAAAGGTCGTTATTCATATATGGGGAAGAGGGATGAAGAGACGGGGCACAGTCCCGGGGTCCTCGGGGCTATAAAACACCCTCGATGACCCCATAATGGTCGATACATTATTTGTCCAAACCCAGAGGCTGCCCGGCATCCAGGGTGACCCCTCATGTAAACTATGGACCCCAGGTGACAATGACGTGTCAGTTCAGGTTCACGGATGGTAACGGATGTCCTCTCTGGCCGGGGAGGCTGACAGCAGGGGAGGCCGTGCATGAGGAAGGGCGTCGGCTGTATACGTATGGAAAAATATCTGTACATTCTGCTCGATTTTCCCGTGACCCTAAAACGACTCTAAAAAATCGAGTTTATTGAAAAATGAGAAAACGAGAATATAAGGGCCCTTCACGCGTGCGGAGGCTGCCGTGAGCTGGGCAGTGTGTTACGGGCTTCGGGCTTACTTTAGGTTTTGGACTGAACAGTAGGTACCGTGGTCGCTGTCTCTGACACCGCGGAGGCTTCGAGACTTTCAAGAGTTAGGAGGGAGCTGGCCCAGATTCTCACGGGAAGGGCCAGGTCTGATCTCCCGACTCAGGCTGCTCTGACTCCAGAAATAAGAATTTCAACTCTGTGCTGGATTCTTACACTGAAGTCCAGACATGGCCACAATTTTATTTTTGGTATAGCTTGTGGCTGGAGCATACAACACTGGCAGAGCTACATATTCTGTTCGTTCGTTTGTTCATTTTTCATTCATTCATTCATTCATTGCTTTGGCCGACAGGTGTTTGGGTCCCCTCTGCAGTGTGTCCACTGCTGGGCCTTACTGTGTTTGTTTCACTGTCCCCAGAAGCAGGAGCCCTGGACACCTGTTCTGCATGGCGTGGATCAGAGGCGACACGTTCTGATTGGAACCAGTCAGCACGATGGCCTACCCCTTCCACATGCCTTATTGGATCATTTGAAAGTGTGGCAAAGTCTGCTTAATGAAATAGTACGGTGCCAAAGAATACCAGGAAATTAATATCTGTGTAACGTATGAAGCAGTTCCTGGCACAGTTGCAAACCAATGAGCCATCAATTCTAAATGAAGCTGCACATTTGCCTTGAAGGCCTGGTCCTAGGCTGAGCCCAGGCGAGTTCTAGAGAGTGTGTGTGTGTGTGTGTGGCAGGGGTGAGTACCGAGCAGGGTAGAGAAAATTCTTCATTTCTCCCTGCAGTGGCCAAGCTTTTGGTCTGAATTAGCCAGATCAAGCCTCTGGTTCTCCCTTCATTTTGGCTGTTGAGATGCAGCCAACAGACTGGTCTTGTGCCTGGAGCTGCAGAATGGGCACCGTCTCTGCAGACAGTTGAATGCATAAACGAGGCCAAGAAACCAACCTGAAGCTCAAGTCCAACATGCCTTGGGTAGTCGCTTACAGTTGCTTGGAGTATTATCATCTCTTCATTTTCCATCCCATCTACAGTTTGTTTCCCAGGACTAATTTTCACACCTGCCGGGATGAAGGGCTGTTTGTCTTCAATCTTATGACCCGTCAGTTGTAAGAAGTGCTGTTGACTTAATAGTAACATTTAATGGAAAATATGTTACTATATTACATATTCATATTCTGAAATCGGAGAAGATAAAACAAGGCAACATATTTCTCTAAACGATGAAAAAAAAAAACACAATATATCTCACAATAGATACATACAGGGCTGAGGAAATAGAAAATGCCCATAACCTTGAGATTGGGACGTCAGAGAAGAAGATGTCTGCCCTTGACTTTGCAGATGGCTTAGAAATCAGGTAGAGAAGGGGGACGGGCAGGTGGGAAAGGGGACAGCAGGAACGCGGCCTTGGGAGTGAGAACTGGCAAGGAATGCAGGGAGGACGCCTGTGGCCACACGACCCTCTGACCCTCTGGAAAAAGCAGAGAGGCCTGAGTTCAGATCCGAGCTCTGCTACTTGCTGGCGAGGCTGGATGAGCTCGTCACGTCCCTGGAGCTTCTGCCTTTCCATTGACAATAGTCACTTCCGGTTGTCGGGGGGATGCCACAGGAGAAAAGCATGTGACTGCGTCCAAAGATAGGGTGTGACACGCAGGAGGTGGGAACCTTGTGTTAGGCCCCTTTTGATGTTTGCCTCCATCTGTCCCCCACCCATCCCCATAAGCAGGAATCTTCAATCTCCCAGTGCAGGAGGATGTGGCCACCCCAGCAGGAAGTCAGAGGAGGCGTTTACAGCGTGCAGGCTGGAGCCCTGGCATGAGGGTCTTGAGTAGGGGTGACCTGGGCTCATCCTCCGTGGGGTCCGGCCTTTACGTGCCCTCCATACCAAGAGGCGGCAGCGGGGGCGGGACCGTCCCCAGCCCCTGGAATGCAGAGATGCCATGGGTACGGACGGACGCTCCTGTGCCCCCTGCAGCTTCATTCTCGAGGTGGTGCCCTTCCTTCCTTCCCCCTTTCTTTGTCTCCTGGGATCCAGGCACCTTGCCACTCCCCTCGCCTTGCCAAAACCATCAGATATCGTCGCCGTCATATGAACCAGGCAGGCTGCCAGCCGGTCAGTGCTTACAAAACTCCTGGCGCCTACTTAAAGTGTCTGAGAGATTCACCACCCCACCAGACCTGGGGGCAGAGGGTCATTATCGCTCCTTCCTTTCTTTCTTCTCCTTCTTCTTCGTCCCCCGCCCCTTTAAAGTTTTTATTTTTTTATTTTTGTCTCATAAAGATACAGTACGAATTGGTATGTTCCTCTGAGTCCCCCTCCCTCCTCCATCCCTAAGGCGACAGATGAATCAAAAGCTTTTGTGTGACTGAGTCCACAGTGGATTCCTGACGTGACAAAGAAAACCCCATGCAGAATGGCTCCGAGGACGTGCGTGTAGGGTTTAGTCCTCGGATGAGCCCTGTGTCCGCCTGGGTTACAAACGGACACTGTCTTCCAGACCCACGTTTATTTCACCCCCGTATCGTCCTTGGCAAAGGTGAATAGGGGTGCCCTTCGAGGGCTTACATTCTAGTAGCTTCTAAGAATACAATTTCCTGGGTTTCACAAGCATTTGTGTGTGTGCAGGGGGAGGTGGAGAGGGTGGAGAGAGGGGAATCGAGCTGGGGAGCGGTGGGGTGATTTGGGGGGCTCAACTCACTCAGGCTTCTCAGGGTTAGGAACATGGCTTGGTTGGAGGGTAGAGCAAGGACCCATTCATCATTCAGAATGTAGAAGAATGAGGCCACATTTCCCATTTTTCCATATTTTTTTTTAAATGGTGGTGACACGTCCTAGGGAAGTCAATGTAGCATCACAATTTTCCGAAGATGACTCACAGTGGTTGACTTCTGGTGAAAAAGGGCCACGATTGAAAGTGAAAGGCGTTAACGTTAATAACGATGTTGGGACAATAGTGGAAGCCTGGGCTGGGCCAGGCAACAAAGGACACCAGGTCACCTCGCTTACCCAGACAGAAGGCGGAGCCTCGTGGGAGCTGTCAGTTCCTGGATCCGTCTGGAACGCTGATCTGGAAAGAAAGAACACGGGAAAACAGCATTTTTGCGAAACCGTCCACTCCTCCTATCCGAGAAGAAAGATTGAGTTAACGACCTTGTCTTTTCTCTTGCTCGGCCCTCCCGTGGTTCACAAATTCTCCACTCTCCATAATGGGGCAATGCACAGATTTTTCCCCCACTTGAACCGGAACGCGGGGGAAGGGCTTATCTTATAAAAGTGCAAAGAACTTCAAATGCGACGGTAGATTCCATCGCTCTTAAAATGTCCTTTAGCTACTTTATTCCCTGGGGATGTTTTCGTGCACCCCAGTGAGTTCTGACGGTCTCAAAACGATTGCCTTAGACCCTTAGACCGTTCCTCCTCATTCCCTTCCTCTCTCATCCCTCCGCCCTCCCTCTCTGCAGCACTAAATTCTTTCTTTGTCTTACGTGCAACCCCCTGCTCTTCCACCTGGGCGCACACACACGGCCTCTGGGACTTTGAGCCAGATGAAGTCTGGCTTTCGATGTCCCAGCTTCGTAAAACACTCACGAGGGTACTTCACCCACACAAAGCCCGTTCCCGCCCTTAGAAGAATTTCGTTAGAAATATAACAATCTTTTTTCCTGTCTCATCACAGGAAGATGCATGAAGGTTCTTCATGGCCTCCACACCGGTGCCAGAGGAGGTGAAGGTTCCGTGGTGCCAGCTGTGAACTGCTGCCACTGCCTTCCAGCTGGAATGGGGCAGCTCAGCGTGTGCCAAGCAGGAACCACTTGAGAGAGGCCTCTGTCCCTCCAAGGACACAGGTTCCAAGTTTAAACGCTCAAGGGACGATAGAAAACGTTTAGTTTCCGAGATTTAGTTGGGATTACTTGAGAGTTAAAAATAAACATCACGGGAGAATACAAAAAACAAATCACCACGAACCTGTCCTGGGGTGGGGGCGGGGAGGGAGGCGGCCTGCAGCCCTGCTCCTGGAGCCAGATGTTAACTTGCTGGCTGTCGGAGCTGGAAGGCGGCACAGGCATTATCTAGTCTGATGATTGATTGTCAGACTTGCCTGGCAGTGGAGCGGAGCTTCTTCAAAAAGACTCTTTCAGATGCCTGATATGTTATGCAGATAAAAATAAAAATTCTGAAGCAAGAGTCAGAGACCTGAGACCTTCTATTCTCGCAGGGCCCGAAGACCCCATATTCGATCCTCCTCTCCCTCTCCTGCCCCTACCATGACCCCAAGCCAGCTCTGGAGAGCCTAAGCTTATAATATTCAAAGGACATCCTGTGTGTCAGGCTGTGAGGTGGCCCTGGAATCGCAGTAACAGATAAAGGTGGGTGGCAGCCTCAGCCTTCCCTGGGGAAGCCAGCCTAGGGGCAAAGAGCATTTCTCAACTCCCTCCCAAGACCTGTAAGGTCTTTTAAACCCATCTAGAGTCGCCCTTGACGAGGCTCCTGGAAACTCAAAAGATGCTGGGGCGACTTTGCAGGAAAAGCCACAGGACTCTGCAAGGGCAGAGTCATTTGCTGGGTGTGAGTAAAATACTTCAGAGATGGGTCTTGGCCCTGTGCAGAGGGGGGTGAGTTTGTTTAGGCCACGGGGGTCACTGAAGAAGTCTCCCATCCTGTCACGTTAGCACTCAGACAAAACAGGAAAGGAGAAACGGGTGTATTTTTCCATTCGTCTGATTGTTCATTCATTCACTCATTCAGCCGATGTTGCCTACCTGGTCCCCCGGGGCTGGGGGTTCGGTCCGGTGGGGATGGAAAAGTAAAAAGATTGCGATACAGCGTGTGATCAGCGCTTTGAGAGAGACAGACGTGGTGCCACGGGAACTCTTTAGGGAGAAGGACAGACGACCGGCGAGGAAAGGGGGATGCCCAAGAAGAGACTGTGCGAATTCAGGTGCGGAGATGCCAAAAGCTGGCCAGGGGGCCTGTGCCCACCCAGCGCACATCAGACCCCAGTCCTTTGCGGTTTCTGAAGAGTCTCTGTGTTCTGTGCTCTGCACCTTGCTCATTAGGAAAACCCTTGAGGTCAATGACCAGGCAGTGCCTTCCACGTTCGTCACAGGTGCCTTGTGTGCTGGCCATGTATGAGCTTCCTAGAGGGTGGCTGGGGTCAGAGTGTGCTGACCCTGCTCGACAGGGCGGGAGGAAGAAGGGTTTCGAAGGCTCATGATTGTGACCCCTGCTGGAGCACGGGGGAGGAGACTTGGCTCAGGCCGGGATGGCAGACCGGGCGGCTCGACACCTCTTGTCGGCTGGGTGAGCCCGGGTGAAGCTCTTCACCCCTCCGAGTCTCAGATTTGCACTCCCCCACCCCTCTCCACATTCCTGTCCCTTTCCCCATGTCTTA
>NW_006431919.1:18664627-18682741 GCF_000325575.1 Pteropus alecto | reverse complement strand
ATATATATATATATATTCTTGAGCTTATGAAGGAATAATTAATTTCCCTCTAATTTTTTTTTAAATGCAGATTTGTATACCTGATGGTAAGGGGAAAAGATAAATAAATAAAACAAAAAACACCAGAGTGATCACCCTGAGTTATATCCAGCCCAGAGTGACAACTCATGATGATTTCATGACCATGGGACATGTACGGCTGTCTTTGAACTATGCAGCTGGGCCTTGCCATCAATACTTCGAAGATCCTTAGGTCTTAGGGATCTGGGGGACTCCCAGTTAGAAAAGGAAAAAGTAATCCCAACTCTCATTTTACAGAAGGGGAGACTAGGAGGGCCCAGAGAGCACGCAGCAAAGCCCCAGGCCCGGCCCCGCGACCTCTGCCCTACACCCGGGGTCCACTCTCCTCCCCACTCCAGTCTCTGTGTTGGGAATTCAAGTTCAGAGAGGGGCGTGTGGAAAGGGAGCCAGAACCTACTGGACTGTCCAATCTGACACTCGAGGCTGTGAAAGCTTGAACGTCTCAGCCACAGACATTTCCACCGAAGCATTTAATCAAACTGGGAAGGATGGCAGTGGACGAAAGCCACATCTGGACATGTACTGCTTGATCTGCCCAGCCCTCTCTTCTCTTCCAGGGGGAGCACAGCCTGATCATGTCCAGTGCAGGCCACCAAAACCACCTCCACGTCACTGTTCCCAGCATAAGCGGGACCCTGACCCAGGCCTGACCAATCAGAATCCTTCCCGGGAAGTCTCTCGCTTCCCAAATTCCAGAAACCAGTATCTCGACTCTCACCGTCAGGGAATCATATCAAATCGTGCAGCGTTATAAACATAGTGATTCCCCTTTTGAACCTCAATGATATTTTCAATGCTTTCACTTTCTGGGTCTTTGTAAAATGAAACACCAGTCCCAGAAATTGTAATTTCTCTAATATTTGACTTTTTTTTTTCTTGAGTGCTATAGACAGTTGCTATAGACAGTTAGCAGGATTTGATCGTATTTGCATTCAGTTTTAGGGTTCTCGCGATGTCGTTTTGTTTTGGTGAATAAAAGGACATCGGCATGATTTATAAAAGGTGCAGTCCAGCAAGCCTCATTCCCTTCATAGGACCCCTTCATCTCAGCTGTATTACTCACACCCACCTCTTACGGTCAAGCACAGATACTCAGCTTGCAATGGGGTTATGTTTCGCATATTTGTCAATATTCACAAAACGATTGCTGGGGTTTTCATTGGAATTACACTGAGTCTATAGAGCAAGTTAGGAAGAACTGCCGTCTTGACAATATCGAAGCTTCCTATCCATGAACATGGACTATGTTTCCGTTTACTCACTTTTCCTTTGGTTTCATTCACCAGAGTTTTGTAATTTTCCTTATATAGTTTGTATACATCTTGTTAGATTGATACCTAAATGTTTTATTTTGGAGGTTCCAATGCAAATGGTGTTTGTTTTTTTAATTTAGAATTCCATTTGTTTCTTGCTGGCATATAGGAAAGCGATTGACTTTTATATATTAAGCTGTGTCCGCAACCTGGCTGTAATTGTTTATTAGTTCCTGGAGTCTTTTTGTCGGTTCTTTCAGATTTTTTACATAGATGAATGTGGCATTTGCAAACAAAGATAGTTTTATTTCTTCCTTCCTAATCTGTATATCTTTTATTTCCTTTTCTTTTCTTACTGTATTAGCTAGAACTTTCTGGATCATGTTCTAGCTAATACAGTAATAAAGCAGTGGTAAGGGGGGCATCTTTGCCTTGTTTCTGATCTTAGCGACAAACCTTATCGTCTCTCACTATTGAGAGAAATACCATTAATGAGAGTTTTTTTTGTAGTTATTATCAAGTTGAGAAATTCCCCCATTCCCCTCGTTTTCTCGATTTTATTTTCTCCAGGGCTCAGCTGTACACTCGATCTTCAACAGTTAAAGGAACCGTCTAATAAACTCTCAACCAAACCTGAGCTGGTTCACTTTGTGGCTGTCCCTTGCCAACAAAGCATCCTGACGAGGATATATTCCAGTAAACGCTAATGCCGCCTCTTCCTCCTTCCAACTACATGTGCTGTGCGTGCACGATGCACCAGGAGCAGCCCTGAGCATTTTCTCATGTGCAAATTTTCCCTTAGAAATAGCTTTTCGAGGTTGGAATTATTCATTTGTCATTTATAGGGAGGAAACAGAAGTTCCAGGTGGTTATGTACTTCTCACGCTCCCTGTATTAGTTTCATGTGGCTGCTGTAACAAATTACCACAATTTGGCGACTATAAAACGGCAGAAATTTGTTCTCTCGCAGTTCTGGAGGACAGACGTCTGAAACCGAGATGTTGGCAGGGCCGAGCTTCTCCACTCTGCTCCGAGGGAGGTTCTCTGTCTCGCTCCTTCCAGCTCGTGGCGGTGGCCGCATTCCTTGGCTTGAGGCCACATCACTCCAATTTCTGCCTTCTCCTCTTCAGTCTGTGCCAAATCTCTCTCTGACTCTCAGAAAGACATTTGTCATTGGGTTTAAGGTTCACCCAGATCATCCAGAATGATCTCCGTCTCTTAAAATTCTTAATTACGTCAGCACACACACTCTTTTCGCAAATAAAGTGACATTCACAGGTTTCAGGATTGGGATGCAGATGCGTCTTCGTTGGAGCCACCATTCAATCAGCCACGGTCGCATCACTGGCAGGTGGCGGAGCGGGCACCGAACCCAGACAACCTCACCGCCAGGGCCCTTCCCAACTAAGCACCACAGACACCAACAGGAAGAGGGACTTGGAGTCGCAGAACTGGCCATTATTCAGATCCCTTTTTATAATCTCTTCTTCTTCTTTTTCTAATTGGTGGAGCTGAGGCCCAGATAGAGTCAGTGATTTATACTAAATCTCATGGTCCATTATTTGCCAGAACTCTCTACAATCTTGGCACATTCTCTGAAAAAAATCTACATACCTTCTAGAAGTTCCCGACCTCCCTTCCTTCGACGGGGTGACCTGGAGCCAGCTCGTTAGCCCATTCCAGAGGCTCCCAGGGTTTCGTCATTGTGATTTATTTTTAGTGGAGGGAGAAGAGACCCTTCGCAGAGAATTGTGGTGGTTCAGGCTGTAAAGGAGCTAGCTCTGCGCTTGATGGATTGCCGGCTACACTTTATTAAAGGCCATTACAATTTCCAGCATTTGTCATATGAAAATATCTTCTAACAAATTCCAGCTTGTTAGAGACTGAACTTAGTTGACTTGGTCTTGTTCGGCCCCTACCTCGTCAGCTCTAGACATAGCACCCAATCAAACTTGGACAATCAAAACCCTGTACAAGTTTCCCTAATAGATTCGAAACAGGTGGGGACAGCACCACGGTCCACTGCAGTGGCACCCAGAGAACACAAAATATATCAAACCCACTCCCGTAGTGCAGACTTGCTTCCCCACTCAGAAAACTGGGCTAGAAGCCGGGCTAAATGAACCATCTCTTCTTGTGCAAGCCATTACCAGCTAAATGATTCAAAAGGACAGGAAAAAAAAAAAAAAACCATCCCGTGTGGAACTCACAGAGTAATGAAAAGCAGTCTGGTGGAAGTGTCGGTGGTTATACAGGGCCCGGTGTAGAAACCCTGATCAAAGCCTCTTGGCATCTGAAGTCATCAGTAATTCGACAGTCTATTTGGGTGAAAAGAGCTCCTTTCTGTCTGTCCCACTTCAGGCCCACCCCAGAGAGGGGCACGACTCAAGTTAACAAGGCGGCTGGCAAATCGAGACACCTCTTCTCACAATGTGGCACGAAACACGAGTCGGTGGCGGCAGCCAGACAGAGTGATCGGGTTTCACTGGAGGAGCCCGTGAGTGCGTTGCACGTGCTGTTTGCACGTGTGTCATCCGTTCGGGCCAGGCTGGCGCATCCTTCGCAGAGCCCCGAGCCCTGGCCCTCGACCTGGTTGGAACTGCAAAGCAGGAGCCATCGCCCATGCAGGAAAGGAGAGGTGGGGGCTTCCACAACAGGGCGTCTGATGAGAAGGGTCCGTCAGGCTAGTTGTGACGTCATGAAGTATTTCCTGATGCCCGCTTGCCCCAAGCCCAGGCTGGTTCCCGGGGCCACGGAGATGGCAGTCCCGCTTTTTAAGGGTTCTTGGTCTAGTTATAAGATGGAACATCGAAGTATGATTACGATTCAGTGTAGGGAGGACTACAGAAGGGGAGACCTGGGCTATGAGGACTTGGGGAGCAGGGGGGCGGGCCGACTCGGTATTGGGAGGAGAGAGACGACTGCTGAGAGGAAGTGACAATATCCAGGTAGAAACACAGGTGAGACAGCGGGGAGTTGAAAATGGAAGCACACCCCAGGCATATGCCTCTACGCGGTCTCTTGTATAATGTTTAAAGGTAATATTTACTGACAAAATTATTACCAAGACTATAATAAAAAGACATTAGCAGAGGAACTGTATGATATGTGATTGGCACGTCAGTGACCAGACTGTAACACGCACAGAAAAGGTGGCAGAAGGGCGAGACATCATTTTCGCGTTTATTTTTTTCACCAATCGATGGTTCGGCCACACGCCCTCCAGCCCTGTCCCCAGTAATGCACCCTCTGAATTCAGAATCCAGTGATGCTTTTGTTTCTCCAGTGAGGAGGTCAGCAGGTGAACAGGAGCGGGGGCAGGGCGTAAGAGAGGAGAGGACGGATCGGGCCGTGGGAATGGCATGTGCAAAGGCCCTGGGGCGCAAAGGCACAAGGCGGGCTTGGGACATCCTTACACGTCGGTTTGGCTGAAGGGATGACTTTGCTTAAGGAAAGAAAATGTTCAGACCAGAGTTTGGACATGATCGTAGAGGTCCTTTGATATCGAGACAGAGAGTTTGTATTAGGTTTTCTTTAGTAAAATAATAATTCTGGTTGGGAGAGAAAAAAACATGTACGTAGCAACAACTAGAGAGTGATTTCAAGTCCGTGTTAAAAAGCGTGTCCTGGCCTTTCTGGTACTGGAAGTTGATTCCGAGGCTCCGAGTCACCTAGCCTTTCTGAGTTTCAGGTTCTAGATCTTCAAAATGGGCTTTCTCCTCCCTACCTCATGGAATCATTGTAAGCAACAAAAGAATAAACCACGTAAAAGCACCTGCCAGCGCCAAGTTATAGATTCAGAAGCAACGGAGCTTCTGCAGCAGAAAAGTTTACCATTTTTGATAGATGGAAGAATTATTTTCCAGGCACGGGATAGATCTCATCCTATATAGAATTTTATATAAGATTTTGTATAGTTTTTTTCTTCCGAATTTAAGATTTTGGGGGTAAAGGGGAGAGAAAACACTATAAAATGGAAGACTTTTGGAGGAAGGGTTGGAAGGGCGCGGCCCTCCTTGACCCAGAGAAAGGGATTCCAATTAAGCTTGCATTCTTGCCTTCTAGGCAGCCTTGGATTCTGTAGCTAGAAATCATCCCTTTGGCTCTGACTCCAAGTCAAGTTCCGGTTCTATGCAGGAGAGCTGATGGGCTGAGAGATGAAAACTGGAGACCCCTGCCCTCTTCCAGGGTAAATCCCAGTGTGGATTTACATGTGTTCAAGTTACATATTTGAAGTTCCCTGGGGAATTTAAGGGGGGGGGAGAGAGAGAGAGAGAGAGAGAGAGAGAGAGAGAGAGAGAGAGAGAGAGAGAGAGAGAAGAGATAGCAAATTAGGTGCTGTGCATGGCATAGGCAGAGATAAAGACCTCCCATGGGGAGCTGAACTTTGCAGAGGGACTCTGGTGATGTGGAGGTGACTAATGGCTGTGGGGGGTGAACATTATTCCTTTTCAGAATCCCTTAGAAAATTCTATAGGGATGCTTGATGTACAATGCTTTGCTGTGGAAACTGGCTGAGACATGTCCAGAGTGACATGGGGGTAGACATAGGTCCTGGGGATTGAAATCTCAGAAAGACATGAGGATGGGGATTTGACGCATTTGGATCTCAAGAGCTGGAGCAAGCCTGGCTGGCATCTGAGCAACGGGGGTGGACACGCATTCCCTCTTCAGGGGGGGAAATAAACACTAACTATTCAAATTCATCCTCTACAGTTTTCACTTGATGTGGGAGGCGGTTGGCTCACCAATCCCACGCTGCATGAGCTCGTCCTGAAAATCTTTGCATTTGAGTGTTCCAGGAGCAGAGTTCTCGTTCAAGTCCATGATTTTTTAGAGCACACATGCCTTTAAATGCAGCATTGCTAATCCTTAGAATTTATTTTAAGGCAATCACTAAGCATGCTCAAAAACTCAGCCATATGGCTGTTCATCACTGCACTGTTTGTAAGAAGAAAACGTTAGAAACAATCCAAATGACCAAAAATGGGAGAATGGTTAAACAAATTATGACACATGCATAAAATGAAATATCATGTGGTCACTGAAAACCATACCATAGAGCTGTATTTATTGACATGGGAAAATGCCCACAATATAATATTACAGAAAAAATAACCACCCCCCAAAACTGCAAATATGGTCTCATTTGTACAAAAAAATGTGTAGTGTGTAGACATTATCCTACACAGAGGAAGGCTGAGAAAGACATACATCACCGAGTAAACAGTGATCACTTCAGTTTGGGGGTTCGGGGGTGTTTTTTAACTTTCTTCTCTATCATTTCCTGCGTCATCTACATGGCTTTGCAATGCATATCTATGATCATTTAAATTCGGAAAGCTATTTCCACTTCGGGACCAGAAATCGAAACAAAAGCTTATGTATCGTATAATACTATTTTTCGCTAGATAGTTAAAAGCACATATTTATATACATACAAAGGCGTCTGGAATAAAGCACACAGACAGTGAACACCGGTTACCTTGGAGTGGGTGGGATTATGGATGCTTTATAATTCATTATTTTGGCTCAACTCTATTTTGAAAGTGTTCTACAATGGAAAACATTGCTTATATAATGGGGGCGGGGAACTGACGGTGGGGCGATTCTCCTCTTTGGTTCTCACGGGGACAGGCCAATCCTCTCTCAGACTTCCTATCTCTAAGATTGTCAGAGGCAGAGGGACGATGTGGAAGTCACCACATCCAAATTCAACCTCAGGAGGGGAAGGGGAAGCAAGTGTGTATTTTGAGTCGGGGAGTCTGGGTTTGAATCCTGACTCTGCCGTTTTCTCCTTCCACAACTTAGGGCAAGTTATTTAGCCTCTCTGTGCCTCAGTCGTGCTGTCTGTAAAACGGGCATAATAATAGTTTCCACCGCAGAGCTCTGACAGGCTCAGGGGGATTTAACCAGCTCAGTCAGTATGTCCCCCTTTGACAGAGGGAGCTGGAAGAGCTCAGTGAGGTTAAGCCACTTGCCCAAGGTCACCCAGCAGCCGTTAGCAGAGCTGGGGTGCCAAGTGACTCCAAGTTCAGGTCCCCCTCACCCTCCTTAGACATTCTACCAGTCATTCATGGCCATATTTTTATTATGAAAACCAAATTCCACTAGGCAAGCAGAGGAGAATGCAGAAGCCTCTCTTTCAAGAGCTTCCACGTGCCTCCAGGCCCCCGATCCCTCTCATTCTCTCCCTGTTTGGTTTCTTGGGGAGGCTGATGAGGTCTCTTAAACTGGTGTGAATTTGGCCACACACACACACGCACACAGAGGCAAGAAAATGAAAAGGTAAAGAAAAGAAGACATGAGATGCTGTTTGGGAAGAGATGCGTGTCTGGCCCAGGTGCGGAGAAGCAGCTGCAGTGAGAATGAGCAAAGCTGGTCATTCCCCCGGGAGCAGGTCACTCCCAGCCCAGCAGGTAGCTCAGAGGTAGAGCGAGACCTCCCTTTCGCCTTTTCCCAGCCCTCCCTGCACCCCGCAATTCCTCACTCACCCCTGGCGTTGCATCTCCCCGTGGGGAGGGAAGGAATTTTGGGGAGGACGAAGGATGGGTTTTCCTTTCAGTCTAATTTTCTAGGCTGAAATCTAGAAATGAATAAGAACTGGCTCAAGCAGACCCAGAGACAGCGGATGAACTCGAACCCCCACGGGGCACACGCTGGCATCGACTCAGCCTCAGGTCACGACATTCCGCTTTCAGAGGGTGCAAGTCTAAGCGAAAGTAGCTGGGAGCGGTGATGCTGGGCTGGAGGGATGGCGAGGACACAGCCCCCCTAGAGATGCCAAGCCCCCGTCTCCACCTCCCAGGCCCTGGCCCCTCGCCAGCGGCGGTTAAGGGCTGGGACTCTGGAATGGGACCGGAGCTGGAAGCTTTGCCCCGTCACTTAGCAGCGAGGAGCTGTCTCCGCTTCAGTCTTCATCTGGAAAATGAGGGTGATGAGAATAGCATCCTGCGACAGAGCAGAATGGGTTAATGCGTGTAAACCACTTCACGATCCTAGACACTCAAGAGTCATCACGGTTATCAGGAGTCACTTAACTTCTCTGAGACTCCTTTTTTCTTATCTCTGCAATGGCGCTAATGACGCCTGCCCCTCGGAGTCCGACCGTGCAGATGCCTCGTAAACACCACGTCTCTCCTCTGTAGACCAGGCTTATCTCGAGAAATCTCTCGGAACTGTGGGTGGTAGTCTGGGACTAACCTCATGAAAGCCCTGGCACACAGTAGGTATTTAATTAAAAAAGCTACAGTTCTTGGCTGTGTCTGTTCAGGCCAGACAAATGGCAGAGCTCTGGGTAGCTGTCTATAAACAGGCGAACCGGTTATTTCGTGCACAAGGAACAAACGAATGTCTCCGACTGTTCCCTCGGCAACAGCATGCAGGGCCTGAAATTATCCAGAGATAATTTACCCTGAATCTTCGGTGCCTTTGGTTTATATCGACTGAGATTAACCCAAGTCCATGCAGCACAGGAAGAGATGGCTTGTCCCAGGTCTCTGAGTCACCGCGATGGAGCAAGGTGGCATCGTGTGCACCCCAGAACCAGCTGGCAGCTGGCTAAGCACCTGATGGCAGCTGATGTGGGCTGTGGGGACACCACCTGGTGGGACTGTCTCCGCCTGGTGAGAGGTGCTTCTGGCTGAACCTGTGCCACAACTGGTAGGTCCCTTCCAGGAGCCTTCCCAGCTCTACCTGGGGGCCGTCTGACCTGTGTGCCAGGGGCAGGGTGAGGGGGATGGGATACGGTGGGGTAGTACTTTGCCTGAAGCCGCCCAGCATAACAAACATTCATAGGTCTCCTGTCATTCCCAGGCACATGGCCGGGCTCTAGGAATAATAAAACAACAACAAAGAACTCATTTTCAGTGTTTGCCAGGCTCTAAGCTCTTTACAATCTGCAGTCCCTTGAATCACCACAATCATTCTCAATGATGGTACAGGTGGAGTGAGCTCTACTTTAGAGATGGGAAACAAGCTTATACAGACCTTAGGGTCCAACTTCCAGGATCAAGGTGGAGTTTCTGAGCTTGACATTCAAGGCCAGCCTATGCTTCCAGCCTCATTTGCATTTTCACGGATGCTTTGTCGGCTGGACAATGGGTCATTCTCAAAAGCGCCCCCCCCTCTCACTCAGCCTTTGTGTGTTAGCTCTTCCTGTCTAGAACGCTCTCCATGCTCCCCCACCTTCCCCGGCAGGGCCCGACCTGTCTTTCAAGAAGAGTTAGCATGTGAGGGTGCCTCCTGGAAGCCAGGCACCTTACCTACAAAACAACCCTGTGATGTAGGTATTGTCGTACCCATTTTCAGGAGCAGGAAACTGAGGCGTAGAAGGGCGAAGCAACTAGCGACAAAGTCACAGAGCCAGAAAGAGGCAGACTTGGGATATGAAAGCATAAAAACTAGACTTTAGAGCCCAGTGTCTTCTCTACACCATGGAGCTTCTCCTGGGCTCAGGAGTCTCCTCTGAGAAGCCCTCCCTGATCGCTCCTGTTGGGTTAGGCACAGCAATGTGCCAGAGCCTGTCCTTACCGGCCTGCGGGAGTCAATTACCAAATTGGCAGGAATTTTGCAAGCTGGTTGTTAAACACATCAATTATTTGAGATTAAACTATAAACACTTGTAATTAAATAAATTATATTAAAAACAAAGGTCATGAGTACTCAAAACTCATCTCTTCCTAATTATTTTATTAGATTTTAGTATTATCTATCCTCTTTAGATTGTTTAAGTCCCTTGCATCTGCATGGTGGGAATTCCATGTAATAGTGTATCTCTGTGATGTCTCATTGGCGACTTTGAAATCGGCCCCGGGCAGAGCATTTACACCATGGAAATAGGCGAGCGATAACAGATCAGGGCTTAGTTTATCGCTGCGTCGAGTGTCTAGATTTAAGAAAGTAATGGGGAAAATATCAACGATGCAGCTGAAAGTTGCAAATGTGTCACAGCTACAGCCATTACATCGTGACTAGCCCCCCAATACTGAGGAGATCGTCTTCCAGTACTCGAAAACTAGTGTCCCATTTAGCAAAGAAGTTGCTTGGGTCACTGATAAACAAGCGGGGATTCAACACAGACTTTTATTTTCGTTGTTAGAGTTCACGTCAATGAAAACATCACGTCAGAACTACACTCAACACTCAGCGGCACACCACAGGTGAGGGGCCCCTCCCCGTGCTCCCCGGGCCAGCTGTGTCGCCCTCCAGAGCAGCTCTAACCCCAGAGCTATGGAACTTTCCACCGCTCCCGGACTTCTTCTTGAGAGCAGATCGGAGCCTCTTTCTTTTTTGCGACCCCAGTTCTTAGAGCAGGCATTCGATAACTCGAATAATTGAATGCATGCATGCATCGCTGGATGATTAAAGAATCAACTCTACCCCCCAGCCAACCCTCCTCAGGAAAAAAATTTCTTAAGATGCTCATTTATGCACATTTTCTTCCTCCGCTTATCATACAATGCTGAATACCTACCACACAGTGCTGTGTTTATTCCATCTCTCACATTATAATGAAGCACTCTAGAACAGAAAGGATAAAAAAATGTTTAGACTCAGATTTTTTCTGTCTTATGTTCAAAGAGGCACCCAAATTCATCTACTTCTGGAAGAAAAGTGATGTCATCAACCTCACCATCGTCCCTCACCCCTAGGGATCCCAGGCGAGTCTCAGGAATAACCAACGGAAGCCCTGTTGGGTGTCACTGTCCCACCCATGGCTGAGGCACCAGCTGTGGAGACCCTCGGTCATGCTTTGGTCATCTCCGATGATGAGAGATGGATTTTCCTATGAGCAAAGAGCTGGTTTCTGGCGTCTAAACCATCACTGCGCAGCTGGGAGCGTCACCTTGTCACTGCTGAGGCCAAAGGGGAAAGAAAGGCTCAAAGTAACCGACGACTCAGCCTTCGAGGACCAGAAGGCGTCCCCAATATTCCTTCTGACAGAGCCTCAGCGAACCCTCCCTTCTGTCTTCCAGCGATACTCAGCTTACACTCCAAGACCATCTCAGCAGCTAAACAATAATGATAATATGACATGTATCCCATTATACCATTAATATGAGGATCGGTGGTCTTGAATCAGTTAGTCCCAAATGCATAAGAGAAAAGAACAGTCATTCGCACGTGGCCACCTGTCAAAGGGGGTCGGGTTTATGTTTGGGAAGACGGACATGACGTTGGTTGCGGCCGCCTTGAGCACCTCCCCCGATATATGTCTCTTTTCCTTAAAAAGAAGAGACAAAGAGAGGGGAAAAAAATCAGTTGTTTCAACTTGAAAGTCAGCACGAAGGAGGCATCAGAAAAGGACTTTCTCGAGGCTCATTACTTGATTACCACAATTAAGTCCAAGGTGTGGTACTATTTGCTCAGCATGCTCTGACACATGAAAGAAAATGATTCAGGCAAGGAAAATAATTACACATTAATTTGTGTTTGGCAACTGTGTTTTATTCCCTTGGCCCACAAAGCGAAGATAAAAGACGATATTGTTGAAAGCGTTTTATCTGCTTTCAACGGGGTTGCCATGGGCTGTGTCTGGAGACAGACCTCTTGGGTCGGGCATTTTCCTGGCATGGTAAGGCTGCCTTTGGTGCTCCACGGCCGTGGCCGGCCGGGAGGGGCACAGGAGAGGTACGTTCTCCACTGTCGACTGCCCTGACTCTCATGTCTGTGGGTTTCCCATGGGTTTGGCCAAGTGGCAAGGAAAAGTCACCCTCTCCAGGGTGAAAACTCCAGTCCCCATCCTGGGGGCACTCATCTCGTCACCTGGCATTGTATTTTGCCACAGAATAAAGAGCCATAGCAGCAAGGACCTCAAACCAGCCATCTCTGGAGACGGGCGAGGCGGGTGTCCGTGAGCAAAGCCACACACATGGGTAGCTGTGCCAGGAAGCAATGCAAGCCCCTTATGGCCAAATCGTCTAGCCCTTAAAAGAAAAGTGGAGAAATCTGGATTTTTTTTTTTTAAACTAAAAGCTCTCAATTTTTGCATGTCGGCTTAAGTAAAAATAAAATAAAGCATGTCTGTGGGCAGCACCTGGCCTGCTCGCTGCCAGTTTGAGCGTGGGGGTGACAGCTTCTGGAGTCAGAAAGACCTGGGTTCTGAGCTCAGTGCCATCCCTTACCAGCTGGGTGACTTCGCACAAGTTATCTAATCACGCTAAGCCTCGATTTCCTGTTTGTAAGATGGAGACAAGAACAATTATACCTCCCTGTGAGAGTTGTTGTGGGGATTAAATGAGATAAGGCAGGCAAGAGGCCAGTTCTGGGCAGAGTCCCTGACAAACAGTGAGCTTTGACTAAATGTCGGTGATTCTAACTATTTGTAATGGAACCATGGGAAGGAGAAAAAGAAATGTCATGGCCCCTGGCTTTCTGTTGAATAGGCCATCTGGAACACAATAGCTGCTCTAAAGATAATTAGATAATCACTAAATGAAAGAATAAATGGATGAATGAGTGAATGAATGAATAAAGACGCCAACCAGAAGAGGCCGGATTGAGCAATCTATGTGCCCTCTTCTCCATCCGGGGATGTCCCTTGCAGGGTTTGTGCTTCATTCACCTCCTTGGACCTCGACTTTACCATCTCAGAAATGGACCGGATATTCCTCTCCAGCCAGTTCTGAGGGGTGCTTTCCTCCCCGCCAGCATGACAGGATAAGATGCCTTTGGAGCAGCGGTCCCCAACCGTTTGGGCACCAGGGACCAGGGCTCCTATGAGAATCTAACGCCTGATGATCTGAGGTGGAGCTGAGGCAGTGATGCTGGCGCTGGGGAGCGGCTGCAGATACAGATGAAGCTTTGCTGGCTCGCCTGCTGCTCACCTCCTGCTATGTGGCCCGGTTCCTAACAGGCCAATGACCAGTACCAGCCCACGGCCCAGGCGTTGGGGACCCTTGCTTTGGAGGACCCTCAGCAAAGGGCAGGGCAGCCAGCAGGGACTTCCCCCTGGCTCTGGAAAACAGGCTCCTTGCCCTCTGCCTTGCATCTGACCTGGGCCTGGGGACTTGGTGGGGAGGAGGGTGAGGGGGTGGGGGAAGCTCTGAGGGAGGGAGGAGAAGGGGGACGTGGGGGTCTGTTTCATCCATGCCCTGCCCCACAGGATGGCAGAGGCTTTCCATCGCAGGGGGCCCTCCCTACACAGCTCTCTCCCGGTCCCAGGAGCTGCTGCTGCCTGCCTCGTCCCCATGGGTCTGGGGACAGCAGCAACCCAGACATGACACCTCACTTTGCCTTAGGCTCTCACTGACCCTCAGAGACTCAGGGAAGTACGCCAGCTGTTTCCCGCTGGGACCCCGAAGGATGTGACAGGATACGCTCTGTGCCATCCAATCCGTGAAAAAGGCACTGTAGTGCGCGAGGCTTCAGTTCAAGTGCCCGATGACAGCACACGAGCTCGGGATCAGACAGGTGGCAGCTCCCGTCCGTGCCACCCACGCACTGGCCCTGTGGACTCGGACGGGTCCCGACGTGGCTCCAGGTCTGCAGAGCGAGAGCTTCGTGGTGTCCCGGGTGCAGCAGTGTGTAGACCATACATGCAAAATGTCATTTTACAGCGTTTCTAATTACAGAAAGGCAGAGAGCACATGTGGCCGCCTTCGGAGGAATCATAGGCATCTGGGATACAGCTGTCCTGGTGTTACAGACGAAACGTCGAGGCTCAGAGAGGCCCAGCCATTTGTCTGGGGGCACACAGCTGGTAAGTGACAGAGTCAAGATTCAAATTCAGTGTATTTGACTCCAAAATCTGTTTTTTTTCCCCTAGCAGAGAAATAGAAGCTCAAAGCCAGCATTACCAAAATGACGTTCGGAGTTATTTAATGGAAACCGGCTTCAAATAGTGGGTCTGCTGCCTTTGTCACTTCCGGTCTCTCGGCCATGTGGGGCCCCAGCCCCTCCAAGTGACGAGAGCCAGGACCCCGGGCCCCCCCCAGGGGCTGTGCTGTGGGGCAGACTCTTCCCCGCCCGCCCAGGAGAGACGATGCGGGATGGAGGCCTCCACTGCTTGGCAGGCAAGCAAGGTTGAGATTTTTTTGTTGGCCACTGATGAATGGTGATAATTGTTGAGAGATTAATTTGAGATTCTCAGATGACAGACACTACCAAAATGCCAGGCACAGAGGCAGAGGGCGGGAGCGAGCCCCGGAGAGCCTGGCATTCTTCCCACAGCTCCAGTGCTGACTCAGGCCTTGACCTTGGGCAAGTCGTTTAACTTCTTTATGTCGATTTTCCTCATCTGTAAAATCAGCCTAATGATGGCTTCTCTTCCAAACCACTTTGATTCCCAGATGAAAGCACCCATAAAAGTACACAGGATTGCTATTAATTGAGCAATTATTATTTTTATTATTAAATAGATTAAGTCCACTAAACTTTAACTATGTTTTGACATCCACCTGACGGGCAGGAGGAGCAGTTAACTATCAGATGACAGGCCCCTCTGAAGTCTTCTTTGGCAGGGAGGCCGGCAGACGGGCGCCTCCATCGGTGAGGCCATCGTCACCTGGGCAGGCGCTGTCCCATTTACCTGCTTCTGGTCCCGCCCTCGGAGGTAAATACATCCAGCCAACTGTAGGCAATGGACATAGAAGCACATGGGTCTTTGGCCTTGGATGGGTGATTTTATGGACAACCTACGGAGCCTCTTTACACATCGGCTTCTGAGGTTGGAGAATCGAAATCAACATCGTCCCAGCCAGCGAGCTGGGCTCAGGGACGGAGGGCAGCGCGGGCGTCAAGTCGATGCTCTCCTCGGGTCAAGCGTGGCCGTGTCCGAGCTCTGAAACATCAGCTTGCTCATGCGAGACGAGAAATCAGAGTAGACGAGTCGTTTGCGAGCTCAGCCCCCATTTCTGCCTCTTTCCCGTGCCGCTGGGAGACACAGATAATAATATCTACTCTCCAAGCTTGTGAGAACTAAATAATTTGGGTAAATCCTTAACACGGTGCCTGGTGCAAAGCATACGCTCAACCAGCTGACCATTATCCTCACAGAGCAAGCACTCGGCAAAGAGCCAATAAAAGAATTGCCCCCTTAATTTAAGGACAATGCACATCTCTTTGGATTTACGAGGCATATATGCTATAAAAATATAAAAATAGCTTTACCTTTTTTCTTTTATAAAGCAACCACCATTACGTAAGTAATGACATCCAGAGAGAAAAGAGCCAGAAGCACAAAGGAGAAATCTAAACCCGCCACAGCCCAACCTCCCGGGGTACCTGGCGGTGGAGGGGGGGAGGGGTTTCATGCTATGTGTGTCCCCTACTTTGTGACACTTTCCTCCCACGCAACTCTAGGTAGCTAATGTTGCCGGTCTTGACGTCACAAATGGATCTTTTCGTGGCAAAGAGCCCTAGGTTCTAAGGGAGGAGACTTGATTCTAAGATTCCTGTGCTACTAACTATCTGGGCCATGGTTTTTCTCGGATATCTGAGTTTTCCTCTTTATGCTATGATGGCATTTGAGAGGATCAGTTTCCAGGCACCCGGACCCATTTTAATTTTCTAATCACTGCGCATTTATTAGAAATACATGAATTGGAACAGATGCACATATTCGAAACATCTACATCCAGCAAATCATATCCACGACTTCATGGAGACATTCACTAAATTCGAAAGTGATTGATTTAAAGCAAACGATAAGTAAGTAGCAGTGCAGGTGGCATTCAGGTATGACAGGCCATCTCGGAGCAGAAAATGCTGGACCAGAGTAGAAAATCTCTAGGTTATTTCCAGCCCTAAAGTTTTCTGAAGAAATGGTGGCGTCGGTCGCCAGGCCTGCCACAGGCCTATCCATCCAGCTCTCACGACACTCAGCACAACTTGAAATTATTCCCTAGATGTTCTGTGCTGTGCAGACATTCACCTTCCTCCGCACCATGGCCGAGACCTACTGTCATGCCACACAGTGGCAGAGTCATGCTCGGGGCAAGAGTGAGTGAGTATGGTCCCGAGGCTTTTCAAACTCTTTCAGAGGCTGCAGGCATTTATTGAGCACCTGCTGTGTGCCAGTAGTCACGACCTGTCTCTTTTAATCTGAAGGCAACCCTGTGAAATTTTACCTGTGCCAGGGGAGCCTTTGGCCAGTCATTTAGCCACTAGGACCCATTTTATTTTCAATGACGTGAAGATAATGAAATCTGCCCTGAGAGAGAGGGTGGGGGGAGGATACCAGAAGCCCTCCCTTCTCTGTCCCTTCTCTTCTCTTTAACTATTCATCCTGTGCCACTAGATTGTCTGGGAGGACCAAAGATGTCATTTAATTTGTCAGAGGTCTTGTTTCTCTGCACACAAGCTTGGCTTTGTCACATCCGTCTCGAGTTTCATCACTGACTCTTTCTACGACCGAGACCAGTCAGTAGGAGGTTAAGTTCTAAGTCCCAGGGTCCGCCAAAGCCGAGTCCACCTCTGGAACGGTGTGTCCGTGGGCAAGCTGCCGGACTCCTCCGAGCCTCGCCGTCCTCAGTGATGAAACGGAAGATGACAGGGGTTGTTGCCCGTGGTCTGTGGGGAAGTCGCCACGCACCGAAATGTACACAGTGGAGGCCACAGGGCTTGGCTCGTAGCACATGATAGCAAACGTGCGCAGTCATCGTTGTCATCTGCTCTGCCAGGCATGATCGTTATTTCCACTTACAGGATGCAGAATCTGAGGCTCGGAAAGGTGAAGCTGCTTGTTCAAGGCTGTACAACTAGAAAGTAGCAGGGAGGAAATTTGAACCCCTTCTGACTCAGGTCATGCTGGTTTGCAATGTGCTGTCCCTTCTCCACGGGAAGGAGAAGGAGAGGTGGTCGAGAGAGAGAGAGAGAGAGAGAGAGAGAGAGAAGAGAGAGAGAGAGAGAGAGAGAGAGAGAGGTGCTTTTGATCCAAATCGCACATATAATGATCTCTTTCTTCGGTATGGTACTTCCTGATTTCAATGGCCTTTTCATTCATTATCTCATAAAATGCGGTTGATATGGGGTCAACTGCCAAGCCTGGATTACACTTGAGGCTTCTAACTCTAGAGTCTCCAGTGTCCATGAGCTTCAGGCTGAAAACCAGGGTGCGTCATTCGTCCCATCATTAAATGTATCACCTGACAGCAGATCTCACAGGATATCCGAAAAGAGCCTGTCGCAGAAAACTTGTTTTATTTGGTTTCTGCACAGGAAAATGTCATCTGCTGGTAAACCGTGCCCATCCCCTCTCTCGCCCTCGGGAGTGAGTTCTGTTCATCTGTGCTGGTCTGTGAGCCCCACTGTCTTTAAGGGGCGGCGGCCATGACTGGTGCCCAGGTCCCCCGTTGTTGGGCACAGCTGAGAGCTGGCATGACCGGAAGTGAGACCTGAGGCGTGAAGCGCTGCGTGCGCCTGGGTCCAGAGGATGTGCTTCCGTCCCTTCATGCAGACCTGGGTTCGAGTCCCGGCCTCACAGTTATCACCGAGCTTCCTCAGCTGCGGAGGTCAAACGCCTCTGTGGGTCCCCAGCCTGAAATCCAGTCGTATCTTATCTGTGGCTATTCCCTGGGCACCTGGAATTTTCCTGATGGGCACCCGAGTCCCTGCGGTGGTGATACCTGCAAACGGGCCTCTGCACAAACGCCTGCAGGATTTTCCCCAGCGTTTGCCACCTCGTTTCCATGTTTTCAAAGCATGCATTTATTTTACTATTTTTTTTTTCCTTTCAATTTTTGAGCTTTTCTGAAAGCACCGGTCTTTAAAATCTATGGGTAAATTTTTTGCAGAGCAGTAAAGCTTTTTATTTCCTTTCCTGCGGAAGAGCTGCTGA
>NW_006431919.1:18651773-18664591 GCF_000325575.1 Pteropus alecto | reverse complement strand
CGTTTCCGGGATGGCTTCCGGCCCGCGTCCCTTGGAGGGGGTGCTGGGCGCCCAGAGCCCGGGTTCTGGCCGGACCCTCGGGGGAGCGAGCCTTCCGGGAATGAGCTGGTGCCGCAGCGCCCTCTGGCGTCCAGGTGGCTTCCGCAGGACGTGCTGCGTGGAGCCAGCAAGGAGGATTCTAGAAGTTCAGCCCAACTTTTCTGCCTCCCAGGTGGCGGAAGCTGCAGGCAGTGTGGGAGGTCTCATGCCTGCCTCATAGAAAACAGTGTGTGTGTGTAGGGAGGGGGTCAGATAAGCCTCTGTGAGCTGGGGGACCCCCACCATGCTCCCCGTTTTTTTTTTTTTGTCTTTTTCTTTTAGCTCTTTCTTTGCTCAAACCTGGCTCTGCTTTCTGGAGAAGGCTGAGACCCGGGGTCTGTGCCCTGCCCTGTGCTCGCCAGAGATGGGGAAAGTGGGGATGCTGGGTCCAGAGAAGGGCCCCTTTGAGAGACGAGAAGGGGGCCCAGTACCCCGTACCCAGTACCCAGGATCCCGTGCCCATTCCTCCGCTTGGATCCTTTGGTGTTCGGGTCCGCCCTCCGTCAGGCAGAGCAGCCCCCGCTGCTTGCGCCAACTCTGCTTTTACTCCAAGGCCCAGGGGTCCAGCATCCGGCCCCCCGACACTGATCAGACCTCCCATTCCTGAATTTGGTGGTCGGGTCTCATAACGGACGGCTGGGAGGAAGCAGCGTTGCCGGACCACCCAGCCCCTTCCAGGATGGAATCCAGGGGTCAGAAGAAAATGGGAAGGAACCTCCAGCCTCAGCCACTCCAGTAGAGCCAACACCAGACCATGCCAGGTGCCCTCGAGTTCATGGGCAGTTGACATTTAGAATATTTCACTGCCGTGCTTTGACAATTTACCTGCTGCGTCCTTGGGTGTACATGTGTAAGGAAGGCCCCCTGAACCAGCATCTCCAGAGTTTTATTCGTGTTTTAAGGCAACCGTTCTCAGACTGCAGTCTCCTGACCAACAGCCTGAGCGTCTACTGAGAGCTTTCTAGAACTTTCTAGAAATCCAAATTTTTTGCCCTCCTCCCTCGGACTGAATCAAGCACTCTGGGGATGGAGCCCACCCTTCCAGGTGAGCCTGATGATGCGTGCTTGAATCCAAGAACCACTATTCTAAGGGAAAATGGAGCCATTATGAGCCATGGACTTTCCTTGACACGTTCTCAACTATGCCAGTCTGGTAAGTTTGGGTGGCTGGTCGGAATGTCTGAGATGACGCTGGGCCTGCAAGTAGAAGATCCATGGGACTTTCAAAACGTCCTTGGATGAAAAGCAACCATTTTTGTTTGACATGAGCTCTCGGAACTTGCGACACATGTAATATTTAAACATAAAGACAGGTTCCAGAGTCAGATATAAACGAGACTTTAGATCGCTGCCATTTTGCATTACGTACACGTGCTTCTGTCCATTTGGGGGCTGTAGAAATTTGACCATACCTGTCTGGGAAATACCATTCTGAGTTTGCAACATTTTTTTCTCCCTGGTTTCTTCTTTTCCAGCAAGTCTGTGGTCTTCAGAGGACTGCCTTTGTATAATTTTGACACCATGGGAAGTGACAGAATATCAACGGTCCCACCTCTAGAAGGGAAGCCGACTGTGGCAACCCCCTGCCAGAAACGTCGATGACCTGGAGGAGAAGTCCATACGCTTTAGTCTGGCCTTCAAGGTCCCACAAATTGGCCCTTGACCCGCCTTCCTAGGCCTGGTTTCTACACCCTCCCTCCCAGGTCTCTCCGTGTAAGCCCAGCCACACCCCTCTCTCTTCCCCAGCACCCAGCCTCCATCCACGCGTCCCTCTTCAGCTTGGCGAGCTCCTTCATATCCAGTGGGGCCCCATTTCTGAGGCTGACTTCTCTGTGAGATCTACTAAATCCCCCGGACAGCATTAGCCCCATCTCCTCCCCGTTCAGACGGGCATACGCCATTTTGATAAGTATCACGTTGGAGTGTAACTGTGTATCTGTATCTCTTTCTCTCGCATAGACGGTGTTTTGCTCTTTGGTAGCTGGAGTCTCTGTTACTCACCACGATCAGCACCAAGCACGTAATAAATGCTCAGTGAAATTTTTTGAGCGAATGAGCCAAAAGTAAGGAGATGACTCAGAAAGCATTTAACAGCAGAGTTTACCAACGGGGCAGGTTACCTGCCACCACCATCACCGCCAGCCCCAAGTTAATTGCACATCAGAAGTCCCAGCTGGAGGGGGGCCCTCCAAACTGTGCTCACATCACCACCCCATCCTGACGCAACCTTCTCAGTGCAGGGGATCAACACCCCGACTTCCTCACTTTGAGGCTCTCTGTGAGCTGTGGGAGAGCTTACCGATGGGACCCTGTTGGCCTGTGAATGGCGTGAGGGTAAAAAAAGGTTAAAGACCACTGTTTTAGGGTTTTTCTTTAGACTGAAAAGGCAGACGAATGTAAAAGATACATATATATCAAGGAGTCATGAGAAACTTACCCCCAGCAAGATTCTGACACGAGCTAGAGCGTTTTTCCCGCTAACTCTTTTTCTCAAACAGGTCTTCACGTGGTGTGACACTCACTTGCCAGCATGATCTTTAAAGGGTATCTGCTCCAAGAAAATGGAGTTCGCCAGAGTGTGAAGGACACATGCATCCAATGAAAAGAAAATTCTCGTCTTTAGGGAGTTGTATCTCTTCGGAGTTTGTTGCATTTTGCTTTCTTTTTTTTTTTTTTTTCTGAAAGGCATGATATATAGTTTCTCCTTTTCATTTTCATCGTGCTTACATAGGTGGCTGCTGATGACATACCCAGAAAGCTGACTTAATTTATGGAACCGACTTGGATTTCCATAAAATGAAAGGCTTATCAGTTTGCGTCTGTAAAATATAGAACAGAAGGCTTCATCGAGCTGTGAAATCTCAAGTGCCAGCGACTTCTTATATTTTCCAGGAATAAATGAAAATCCAGAGAGGAGTCAGAGACAATTCGAACCACTGAAGCATAAATTGGCACCTTTTATTAGACACTCGCTTTATGCCAAGAACTTTCAAGACGTGGATCTGATTTAATCCTCCCGGCCACCCTGTGGGATAGGTATTCTTAATCCTCGCTTTGTAGACATGGAAACTGAAGCCCAGAGAGGTTAAGTAACTACCCTAAGGTCACGCAGCCACTAAGTTTAAGACCTGGGTTTCTATTTGGAGCCATTTGATTCCAAAGCCATGTTCCTTAATCATTAAGAAGTCATCCGGGTACAGTCACCGTAACTGAAACCATAAGCACTATTTAAAGGCACAGCTGTGTCCCAGCTCCGGCCAGTCATTGCCACATCTTCCAGATCTTCCACAGAAACTAGGCAGCCTGATAGTTACAGAAAAATACTACTACAATGTTGGTGCTGCACTAAAAACAATTTAAAACTCCATGCGGGCACCCGTGGCCCATCTGTCTAGGGGACCCCTATGGTATTGACTGAGGTCTTTGCTATGGACTGTTTTTCAGTTCAGCCTCTTTCTACTCCATTCCACCGCCTTCCCTGCCCCACCGTATTGGTCGTGAGAGTAACTGACTGTCTCCGAGTCTGTATTTCTGAAACTTAACCTGTTATGCAAAAGAAGAGGGAGAAAAAAATATCTGAATATTGGAGCGTTTTACCCCAGAAAGACAGAAATAGCTAACAATCGAAATGACTGTGTCGGACAATTTACTGGATGAACTTGAGTTTACTGCTCTTCCCTTCCTCCTCTTGTCCCCATTAGGATTCAGAAAAGTGGAGGCTCGCAGGAAGTCGTGGATAAGGAAGGCACACACGTACACGTGCGTGTGCAAATCAGCAACTCTGCTCTCTCTGCTTTTAAAACCGTCTTAACCGAAAATGGTTACGAGCAGCCGTGTGCTGGTACATGTTTGACAGTGGGCAGTCTGGAAATGGGGTGGGGAGCCCCGATTTATATAGCATCGCAGATGTTTATGATGCAAACACTCTCACCGCGGCTGATTTCAAGCTACCTGTGTGAGGTCACCGAATGCTGGTCGGGAAGAGATTCCCCAAATGGGCTCCCCTAAGCCGGCAGGGCCCAGCTCCGGCACCCCACTGGGTATGAGTTCCTTACAGGTCTTGGCAGCTGCAGCACTGGCTGTGTGTACTACAGGTCGACTCAGCAGGCATCCATCAAGCACCTGCTATGTTCAAGATGGCAGGCTCGTTCCTGTAAGACCTCAGAGAAGAAGAAACTAGCAACACGGGCCGCACAGAGTCTTCCCGGAGATGCTGGAGAGTGAACGCCTGCCCCGGGGGAAAGTAGCACGAGACTCTGGCTTCTGTCTCTTCTCCTGGGACCTCCATTCCAAAGACAGTCACCTCCATAGTTGTGGGTCCTCAACCTACCGCTTCATCCTCTTTCGCTCGTAAGAACTGGTGTTGTAAGCACCAGTGCCTACGGGACGCAGATAACAAACACTGTGACGACTCAGGATGATGTCGCCTCCCTCCAGAGAGGATTGCTATTGCTTCTGGAAGGCAGGCCGCGGGACAAAAGGCCTGTTTCCACACAAGGACTGAGCTTTCGGGAGGCTGGGCTTCGTTTTCGCGAGGCTCCGTCTATTCTTGTTCGCCTCGTCCCTAGGGTATGATCACCGTTCAGGGATCCCGCCTGAAGTCCTGGGTGTTCTCCAAGGCCCCTCCTACCGGATGGGTCCTGGCTTCCTTTTATTGAAATCTCCTATCCTTGAGACTCCTGAAGTCCCAGCTGCCACCTGAAAGCCCAGCCCAGCCTCCCCGTCCCCTGGGTCCTGCTGTCCCCATGGCTCCTCAGCCCTCAGCTCAGCCACAGGCAAGCGACCTGAGCGTGCCAGCTTCATTCCGCAGCGTCCTCTTTCTCTACGAGACCACGGCCCCTCGAGACCTGGCTTCCTGATTGCTCTTCGATGTCACCCGGCAGATACACATTTTTCTCAACTCCAGCTCTCCTCGTCCTTCGTAGTGGAGAGCTGGTCTCATCCATCATACCTAGGAGCAGAAGATGTAACTCCTGATTTTTTAAGTGTTGGCAACGCATCTAATTTTTAAATGATATTGCATGATCTAACTCTTGAGAGCTGAACAAAATGTACCTTTAAGCCAGCTTTGGCCTGCAGGCTGCCAGCCTGTGACCTCTGGCGTACTGGATGCGTGTGAGTGAGAGCTAGGCTGTGGAAGAGGCAGATCGAGACTCGGCTCGTACTTGGCTTTGTAAATAGTGTTCAAGGGAACAAAACACGTGGACAGCCTTCGGCCAGAGACATCTGAATCTTTTTTTTTTTTCTTTCTTTCCTCCATTTGGGTTTTCCATTCTTGGCTTCCCCAAAAGGAAAGATGGCTCTGTAGGGTCTAATCTAAGAGCACTGGTCCCGGAGTCAGACATCTCTGGGCTCAGATGCTGACTCTGCCCCTTATGTGCTGTATAACTCTGCCTAAGTCACTTCACCTGCTCTGAGTCTAAGCGTCTTGGAATGTTACTAACATTCCTCTCATAGGATTCAAATCGTGTGCATTCGGTGAGGTAATGAGGTGACCGTACCGGGTGTGTGGTAGATATTTAATGTGTGACGTTTTAAAGCCAGCTCCCACCTCCCAGGAGAATTCTCTTTGGCCTCTTTCTCTCGCCCTTGTTCAGACCTGCAGAGTCTTTGATCTGTTGTGTTTTCAAGCCTGGGTCCTTTGGTCTTTCCCAAAGGGAGGCAGACAGCGCTTGTCTACTCCCCGTGCATGCTCCCTGTAATCTACCCACCGCAGGAGTCAGCGAGCTCCATGCAGCCCACGGCCCTTTGGGGCGGCAGAACTCCTCCCTGCCCCGCTGAGATCGACTTCTGGGGGACCAGGGCTGGGAGAGCACAGGTTAGAGAATAAATTCCCCATAAAAGTTTAAAAAATAAGACGGTAGAGCCATCCAGTGTCACTCTGGGTTCATCGGTGTCCCGACTTTCCCCAACTTTGAGGCAAAGAGGCCATCCCGAATGGTTAGTTAATGAAGGTTGCCGGATGTCGCCAGTGCAAGAAATATCGGCGGCCGGGCTGCTTCCGGTCACGCAATGCCAGAGCCCTATATTTTGTGGCTGCTGCTTTAGCTGTTTCAAACCAACGAAATGCTGTCAAGTAGACGACAAAGTCCTGAGAAAGGCCCCGTCGCTATCTCCGCTGGGGTCAGCAATCTCCGAAAGCAGAGCGTGGCCCAATATTTTAGAAACACCTTCCATCAAACCCCAACTGCCGACTGATTTTGGAAAAGGCTCTGAACGCGAGTACTCCACGTGCCTCAGGACTAGGAGCCGAAGAAGCCAGCTGGAAATGTAGGCCCTTGTGAAGACACTGTGAGCAGAGCAGGGGAGAGGAAAAAGCACACTTAAGACCGGTTCCCCGCCTAATTCCAGCGCCTCGTCCAACCTCCGAGCTCTACCCTTGACCCGTGTAGCTATAATCCAAAGGTCCAGATTTTGATTCGAAATGATGCCGAAAGGCAAGACTACAAGAGGAAAAACACCACCACACCAACAGCAATCGATTCTTTTGAAAGACTCTGTTTACCCGTATTAATAGAGAAGAGATTATTCCCTTGGTGGAGGGCGAGCCTACCTATTTGTTCCCATCGGAAACTCACTAAATGCCCACAAAAGCCAGTGTCACCTCCCTCAGCCGGTGGCAGCAAGGCCAAAGTTCAAACCCAATCCTTTCCTTTGCCCCCACCGGCGTCCCTGTCCGGCTGGAAACAAACTCTCCTTCCAAAAGACCCTCGATGCGAGTGTGTGTAGTTGCAAACGCTCACACGTAGCTATGTGTGCAAATTCTCTTTGAGCTTTCATCGGGGAGAATTATATAATCTCCTATGATTTTGCAAGAAGTTCACCAGGGCTGTTCCAGGGGCCGTCAGCCAAGACACCGTTCAGACAAGGAGGCGTCAGAGCTGCCACTACAGAGTGGATGTTAATTACCTAAAACAATGTATGTAATAGGCAAAGAGAAAAAAAAAAAACAGGACCTGTTCTCTCAACTCCAACCACTCATCTATTACAGGGCCAACTGCACAGTTATTTAGCCCGGAGGAGTCGTAATTAGCCGCTTTGCAAATTAATAAGCCCTTCAAAAAAAATAAAAGGGGAAAAAGGCTGCACGGGGAAAAGCATGGTGGGAAACTTTATATCTCTGATTCTCGAGGAATAGAGTTCGCCTGCAATTATCTCATTAAGTGTCCAAAATTCACTTACTAGATGTTGTGGATACTCTGCCCGATTGGAGCGATCGGGCACAGCCCAGACCCAGGATAGGCGAGCGGTCTGGAGGCCTGGAGAGCAGCCTGTTTCTACCTTAAATCCGAATTGCTCATCTGGCTTGGGTTGGCAGATGCCGGTAAGTGCGCTTTATTACGCCAGAGAAATGAAAATCTTCTCCGGGCAAACCAAATGCTATTGGTTGGTTCTCAAAAAGCTGAGGAGCAGCCGTGACTCAATCCCGGTGACAATGGGTAATGCCAAGCCTAGGACACTGTAATTAGCTCTTTAATCCTATTGGCCTTTAATAACAAAATGGACTTAATGAATGGTTAGTTTTGTTTGGTGGAGGGTGCTTTCTCTCCCGATAATGAAACACTTTTTCCTTCTTCTTTCTGTTTTTCCTGTTGGCAAAGCAAGTTTGAAGATGCAAGAAGCTGGAGCTGGCTGGAGGACCTGCGTTACAGCATGCTTAACCAGCTCGTGAAGTCACTCCCAGTCTTTCCACGTCCAGCGTGAGGGCTTCCACACGCAGGGTACGACCATGACCATGGCTGCTAGTATAATGAACAAATTCATTCAGCTCTCACTCTGTTTTAGCCATACGAGTTATTAGAATGTTTACATAAACTTTGTCCCATGTGAGAGATGAGCACTTGGAAGCTCATATGGGTTGAGAGGTTTGCTCTGGATCGCAGATGAGAGATGAGAATGGAGGTGACCTGTCCTCAGAATCCTTTGCCCCAGGCTCCCTGGCTGCAGGGGTCTCCTGTGAGAATTAAGGTTAGGTCTACACAAGGGCCAAAAGAGTCATGATCAAGTTCGCTGAGCTTATTTGGCTGTAATCAGTTTGCCCACGGAGGCTTGCCCTCTAGCCATCAGCCCGGAGAGGGCAGATTCAGCTGTCCTACCCACAAAGTCTCCAGTTTGCCCAGGACTTTGGCCCCTATTTACTGGGCGACTTCTGACAATCCCTCAATAGAACTTCATTTATCTAGCTTACAACTTTAAACTTGCTTTCGCATCTCAGTGGTTGGGACCGGTCGATTCAGTAGCTCAATGATGTCGTTGAGTCGCCGGGGTTCTTTCTGATTCTCTGCCATCCTCACTGCTGACACCATCCTCACCCCAATCAGAAGTATGTTCTGCACCTCACATCTGATGTGACAACATTCACAGGAAGACAAAGGACTGCTTCCTCCCCCGACTCTCTTAGGCGTAAGGAGTTTTTCCCAGTAGTGCCTTAGCTAGCTGTCACTCACATCTCATGAGCTTGGGCTGGGTCATGTGACCTTTCCTGATCCAATGGCTGGTGAGAGAAATGGAATCATTCTAGGCCTCTGGGCCCCACCCTGTGGGAGCGGTGGAATCAGCTATCCCTGATTCGCATGGCTGTGTGGGGTGGAATCAGCTATCAAATGATTCGCATGGCTGTGTGGGGACACGTAGATACTTGGACACGACCGGGGTTAAGAAAGAAAGAAGGGGGAACCGGATGCTAGAGAGACAGCCTTGTAAACATTGGTGGGGCGTCTGGCATAAGGAAGGTACTCGATGAATATTTAAGGGCAGAAACAGTCAGTAAAACTTTGTAGACAAAATTCTGACAGATACGTTGGGGGCCATTTTTGTCTCTGTGTTTCGGGCAATGTCAGAATGGGTTTGCAGGTCAACCGCTGATTAGCTGACCGACTGGTGAGGTTGGTACTAGTTCAATAACTTGACAAGGTCGCGTGGTTTGCTTAGATTCAGCCCAGATCTAATGACGCTGGGTTGGGTCTGTCAGGTTAAAACACAACTATCCAAAGAGATCAAATCGTATGCCCAGGGCCATGCTAAGCTAACTCATCTACACTTGGCATCGCGTTTTCTCCACCCTTTTAGCATGAAGAACAGTTTTATCAAAACAAACAAACAAACAAACAAACAACAACACATAATCAGAGGCACACTTACAGTATTACTTTCATAATTGTGGGATAAAAATGTACACTAACGGTTGACATCAGAATTCCTCTTAAGAAGTAACCCGCTTTTCTTAAGAAAAATACATTTAATTGCAAGGAAAAGACAAGGCACGCGCGCGAATCCTGACTGCTTTGCGTTAGGCAGGAGCAGGAGTTTGAGAGGGGCAGAAGAATAGGGTAAGAACAAAGGGGAGAGTTAGAAAGGGAGGTGGAATTTTTCAGAACAGAGATGTTTATTTTCAAGATGCGGTTGAGATGGCCAAAGGAGTGAGCGTGGATGAGAAGAGAAAGAGCCAATGTACCACGCGAAGCCACGAACAAAGCACACGACGGGCCGGAGGAAGTATTCGCCACGTGTAAGGAGACGGAGGATTAATAGGCTTGCCGCACGCTTTTAAACGAATAAGACACTCGCAAGGCAAACTGGGCAAAGACTGCCAACGGGCAATTCTCACGAGAAATTCGAACGGCCATTAAACACGCTATGCGCTATGTCATCTCATTCATCAGTAGACAGATGCAAACCAAACGAATCGTGAGAGCTTATTTTCATCAATCAGGTGGTTCGAAATTAAAGAAGGATGGTGACGACCCGGTTTGTGGCTTTTGGGGAAAGAGGCCATTCGTGCATCGTCAGTGAGAACATGAACATAAATGAGTCTAGCTTTCCTCGATGACAGTTGGGCTGAAGATGCAAAGCTGGAAAAAATATACTGATTGCAAGACGAATTTACTGTGTCAGCAGTCAGTCGCTACCCTGGGGCACAGGGAGGTGTTGGTGACAGGGATGGGTGTGGGGACGTCTAGGGTGCTGGCGATATTCTCTTTTAGCATATTTTGTTTGCCCAATCGTCCGTCCAGCCTTGTTTCTGTCTTCTGGTTCTTGTGAATCACGCTGCTGTGAACATGCGCGTGCAAATTTCTGTTCGAGTCCCCGCTTTCAACCCTTTGGGTGCATTTCTCTTTTTAATCATCGTCTCTCCCACCACCCGATAGAGTTTCTTTAAAACAAATCATTTACATCTTACGTGAATCATCCTAAATCTACGTAAAGACCGGGCCGCAGAGAACTTGCACGAAAGGAAGGAATGATAGTTAAGTTAATGGCTTCCGATCAGAGCAAAAACGAGTCACGGATTTGCAGGGTCCCTGAGCCTGGAGTGCGCTGTGCCTATAGTCAAGGCTTCGCTGATAAAACACAGGTGCTCCGATGCCGAACAGCTCAAGCTCATTCTTAGACTGATTCTGACATGAGATGACGGCTTCCTGTCTGAGCTCATGGCTGGGATGTCTCCGAGCCATTGCTCCCCTGGAGCCCAGCCCCCTTGATGGTAGGAGGTTGTGACAGGACTGGAAGGAAATGGCTTTGCCTTTGCCTTCTTCATGACATAAGCAATAAGCTGTGGACTTTGCAGGGGACCTCCTGGGACCTTCTCTACCTCGCGATGATTCTTGGATCTGCGGACTCAGGAGGGGCCTTCCTTCTCTGCACATAGGAGCTGTAGACTCCATCAGAAGCTGACATGCACTGCGTTCTTACAGTTCAATGCTGTTTGCTCCCGAGGGGAAGATAATTCCCCGAGCACAGGAACTGAGTTGATTACCGAGCTAAGCAATGATGATCTTCAAAGATGGTACAAATCAGTCCACCTGACTTTGGAAGCTGTGATTACACTGATTCCTGACAGGAGCGGTCATCCTGGAAACACAAGAGGAGGATGCTAGGAACGGTGACGAGACCCAGGGCCGCTCCTGAAGGGAACTCGCTCGCATGACCATGTCTGGGACTCTCGGCCCGGACGCAATCAACGGTCATGTCCTTCCGACTAGGACAGCCGCCTGAGCACTGGCCATGCCTGTCCCGGGGGGGCAGGACCGCTCTGACACCCAGAGCGTGGGCTCGGGCTGGCATGCCTCGCGTTCATGGCAGACACCTCCTTCCTCCAAGCCTTGGTGGGGTGATGGCAGGCTGAGAGGAAGCGTGCACTCAAGGTTAGTCGAATCACGTCTGCACTAATGGCCAAAGAGACGTGAGCTCTGATGCTCATGACAGCTTGTGACGTCCGTGGAACCACCCGGTTTTACAGACAAGCAGACAGGGACTCGGGGAAGTGAAGTTACTCACGCTATTAGATTCCCGCTGCTGCTTTAACGAACTGTCACCAACTTAGTGACATAAAAACAACACACATTTATTCTCCTGCTTCATCTGGCCAAAATCAGGGTTCCAGCCAGGCCATGTTCCCTCCGAATCATCTAGAGGACGATCTGTCTCTTTGCTCTCTCCAGCTTCTGGAGGCCGCCCTTACTTTTTGGCTGGTGTACCCCATCCCCACCCCACCACACGTCTTTTCTGGCCCTGCTTTCCTCATCACGCCATCTTCTTCCTCCTCTGTAGTCTGATTTCCCTCGTCTCCCCATGTCCGCAAAGAATTTAACCACGTCTGCAAAGTTCCTCTTGCCATGCAAAGTGCCATTCATAAGTACTAAGGATTAGGATGTGGACATCGAGTGGAGCCATTATTCAGCTACCACAGTGACCAAGGACACACAGTCCATAAGTGACAGAGCTGGGACTCACACACCAGTTTTTCTGATGACAAAACCTCATAATTTTTCTCTTAAAAAAAAATTTTTTTTAATTGCATTAGAAATCAAACCATTTCTCTTCTAAAACTTAAAACACTGCAGGTAAAGCTAGCCCCTTCTTTGGCAGCCCCGCCCCCCATGCAATCTCAGCTTTTCCCCATCTCCAGATATGTATTTGCTCCAGTGTTTACCAGTTTGAGAGATCGTCAGCCAGTCTTTTCCCTTCATTTGCATGCAAGTTTTATGGCTTCTTTACGCGTGTGCACATTCCATGGTATCTTGCCATGCTGCTCTTTCTGCGACTCGGTTTACCTGGGGCATTTTCCCATGTGGCTGTGTGCGCCCTCGGGATGTCCCACCTCCTTTTTAACAGCTGTGTAGTACTCCGTTTTACAGCCATACCATTGTTTTGAAATCCCTCCTTCCATTGTTCCCAGTTGTCCACGATACATTCTTGTTTAGGCGAGACCACCTGATCTGTGCCACGATGACGTGGCTGCTGTGGCCCTGATGACCGGTGACATCCCAGCTTGGTGAATCAGGACAAGGCGCTCTGCGTTAACTGCATTAATGGATGAAGAACTTTGAAGATGGACTGTCACAAAAAAATCCTTCTAGGTCAATGCCGTCACTTGGCGGATTGCAGTGTCTAGATGTCTGAATGAGTGAGAGCTCCTCAAAGGCAGGCTGCTCATTCACACCGCTGAGCTACCCCACGTGCTAGTCCTTCTGCCTAACATGCTTGTCCCTGGCTTTCCTGGCAGCTTTCTCTTCTTTATTCATGCTGTCCCCTCTGCGCAGCCTCCCTTGCTCTCCCCTGCCTTCTTTTTGCCCCCAGGAGACATTGGGGCTTCCCTTTTTGTCATCTGAACTCCAGACTACTGTGAGAGGGCCCCTGCGTTAACCTTCATCCTAAAATTCTCTAGCTCCAGGCCCATCTGCTCAAGCAGACATTCTAATTCCCATACAGGATCCTGAACTTTTTTGGGATCTTCTCTT
>NW_006431919.1:18621633-18651746 GCF_000325575.1 Pteropus alecto | reverse complement strand
CCTTTCAAAGCTCTCCGAACAGGAAGAGATATGAACACATTTTCCAGAAAGATCGATTTGCATGCATGCAATAAATATCATGTATGATGCTTGCAAAATTCCTATGAAAAGTGTCTGTTTAAGTCACTCAGTTACCCCAAATGTCCATCAATTAATGAACCAGTGAACAGATATAGTCTATCCATACAATGAAATATTATTCAGTCATAGAAAGGAATGAAGTACTGACTTATGCTTCCGTGTGGATGAACCTTGAAAGCATGTCGTGTGACAAAGCCAGTCACAGAAGGCCACGTATTGTATGATTCCTCCATGGACACGCGAAGCCGCTTAGTGGTTGCCGGCGTCTGGGGTGGGGGAGGGGAAGTGGGGATTTGACTGTTTAAGAATTTCCTTTTGGGGTGATGAAAATGTCCTCAAATCAGAGAGCGGAGTTGGTTACACAACCTTGTGAATATACTGAAAGCCATTAAATTGTACATCTTAAAAGGGTGAATTTTATGATATGCGAATGATATCTCAATGATGCAGCTACCGAATTATTACTGAATTAGAGACGTTCATTTGCTAAGCGTGCCTGCCGTGTGGCAATGGCCCACAGCGTAGGGGTCAGCCCTGTCCTGCTCCCTGCATAGGACACTGCAGATTTCTCGAAGGCAGAACAGAATGATATCTGAGGAGGCAGGAAGAGCAGTCATTAGGGTCCTGTCTGCTGACCTGGGACACTTCAGGATACAAAGATACAGGATAGGCCAAGGTGTCACCAGAGCAGCAATGCAGAGAGTATCGAATTCCTTGGGCATGATGGCTTATGGGTAAAACCTCTGTCGAGGCTGTGGCTGTTACAAGTTTATTGACAGATTCATAATATCCACATTGCCCCAATCTGCAGCTTCTATTTCTACGAGGCCTCGTTGAATGCACCATAAGAATTTTAAAGTATCTTCAACTTTGAACCCAAGGCTATTGGATTTCCCTCGGCTGCAAAGCCAACATCAATCGCTCTGCCCAGGAAAATCTGCATGAGAAAATCCCCCAGACCAGTTGAGTCCTTAGAACCAGACTTGCTTCTCGATGAGGTGAAAACCCCATTGCAATTGGAGCCTTTTGGGCTGCGCTTGACAGTTGAACCTTTACGTTTCAGCTTAAAATACCGAAGGGAAAAGTTGGGGGCGGGGGGGGTGGAATCCAGATGCCTTTCTCAAAGAGAGAGAGAGAGAGAGAGAAACACACCACTCTAAACCTCCACTTTATTTGCATTTTATACATTTTATATATTTCATTTTATAAAAACAGTCAAACCCCAACCGCAAGATTTCACAGATAAGAGGAAAACGCCGGACTGTGCTTAATTTAATATTTTAGAGAAATGTTCTTATGGGCAGTCATCAGCCGGCATCCCAGCCAGACCGAGACTGCTGACGACTCTGAAAAATGTGACTGTGATTCACGCTGGGACACCACATCTCATAACACGCCGTGTGTGCAAGAGACTGTAATTATGAGATGTTTGCATTAGGCAATGCGGGCGCCGAAATACAGATGTTCCTCCTTGACACTAATTGGACCCGACGTGGCTCTGGCCTGCTCAGTAACAGTCTCCGGAACACGCAGCCCGCTGCAGCGCGGTCCCCCGAAGGCCTCTGTTTCATATCGACTTTATTGGGACGGGGGGCCGGGGGTCGGGGAGCATTGCCCGGGTCCCAGAGCTTGGAGCAAAACGCTTCCGGGAGCGCCCTTCTCAGAGGGCCGACCGCGCACTCGTCCTCGGCTCCTTCTCTTTTTATTGAAAAAGGCAGGTTCTCCCCTAGCATCCCCTCCTCCCCGCAGTAGAGGCTGAGTGAAGGTGCCGTTTGTTCTGATGCTAATTCTTCACGCGACGGAGGTGGAGGTGCGTGGTCTCCAGAAAAACGTCGGCCCAGAAAGCCCTTCTCCGAAGCCGCGGGCTCTGTCCACCCACGGACCTTGCGGAACTTGCTTCCTGCTGTTTAGAAAGACAGGGACGATGGCATTGGTCGGGCACCTCTTCTGTCCCAGGCAACGTTCAGGCTGTCGCAGAGGCCCAGCTAGGTTCAGGGGGAGGGAACGCAGACCCCACCAGTCACCCATGGGAAGAAGAGCCTTTCAGATGGAGGTCCTGAGGGGTGAGGGTAGGGATCAGAGGGGGGCTTGGGGATCGCTCGGCTGGGACTCGGCCAGCTTAACCATTGGGACACGCGACCTGGGCCATGTGACCCTCGGCCTCCTCGTCTGTCAAAGGAACTCTAACTACAAATAGCAAGGATTTAGGGGAGAATAGAAATGAGTCGAAGCATAGAAGGCTTTGCTGCAGTGCTTGCCATGTAGAAAATGAGTGTTCAATAAAGCTCAACTTTAAAACTTTATTCCAAAAAATGTTGTGACACATTCTCAAAGATATGACTCTATGTATATATCTATCTATCTATAACTATATATATATATGTATGTACCTATATATATATATATATACACATAGATTATCTATCTATCTATCTATCTATATCTATACATAGAGTCATACATACCTATATATATATATATGTATGTACCTATATGTATATATATATATATACACACATAGAGTCATATCTTTGAGAATGTGTCTTACATATATATATGTATGTACGTATATGTACGTATGTGTACATATGTGTGCACGCATGCATGTGTGTATGTATGTACATATATATGCATGTACGTATATGTATGTATGTGCATCTGTATATATGTGTATATATGTAGCTGTTTGTTGAGCCTCAAGAAAGATTTGGCTATTTTGGTAAAAGAAGACACCATCGCCTATTTATTAAAGATTTACAGACATTATACTAAAATGAGATTCTGTTCAAGGTGACATGAAGACACATTTTTACAAAGCAAAGGAACCAAGACTTTAGTGGCATAAAAGGGAGATACAGAGGTTACAGCAAAGGCCATAATCACATCAACAAGGCTGCAAAGAAAGGTGTGGTCAGGTGTACCTGGGTTGGATTTTTTATCAAGGCCAGACATCCCTCTGCTGACCCTTCCCGCCTGTCTTCCAGTTCTGCCCTTTGACCCCTCCATCCCACTTGTCTGTTTTCCGGTAACGAACCACCCCAAACTTAATAATAGATGACACTAACAATCATCTATTTTGCTCACAATCTGCTCTGTGGGGTCAGCTCAGTTCTGCTCCCCTTGCTGTCAGCTGGAGGATGGGGTGACCGACTGGGGCCCGCTCTGCACACTCGCTCTCTCCCCTGTCCCGTGGTGGTGCCGGCCTGTGTGGCTGCCTAATTTCTTTGCACGATGACCACCGGGTTTCAAGAGCAAACATCATTTCTATGCCTAACCTTGAAAGCCACATAGTGTCACATCCACTGTATGCCATTGGTTGAGATAGTCACAAAGGCCCATGCAGCTTGAAGCAGGGGAGGGAACACGGACCCCGCCTCTCAGTGACAGACGTGACAATGGCACATTGGGAGAAGAGCCCATGGAATGACGTCTTTTAAAAATACGATCTGTCACGCCTTTGTATTTTGGAAGGACTTAAAAATGTTTCAATCCCAAAGCGTTAGACTTGAAGCTGCATGTACTTCCGGGGCATCTCTAGTCGGTTTTCCTTTCAGTAAGCCTTCCCTGGAACTCCAGCTGATGGGTCGACTCGGCTCGATATTTGGTCAAATACCGGTCTCGATGTTGCCGAGAATGGTATGTTTTAGATGAGACTGGCATTTGCATCAGTAGATTTTGAGTAAAGGCATCTCATTGTATCCTGACCTCCTCCTCATCAGATAGAGTCCTGCACACATTATACTGGAAGCATGGAGAAACTTAGCAAGAGTCCCAAGATCACGCATCGAGGGATGGCAGAGCCGAGATTCGCTACCAGTTGTGGGATGTCAAAAGCCACAAAGCCAAGCATTTTCCTCCCCTCCATCATCGCGTCCAGGCTTTTCGAAGCCTAATGGAGTGACACAGCAGGACCATCTGAGAAGTCAGGCGAGCATCCTTCCCTCTGCCTCCCTCCCACATCTCCCTTCCATTCCCACTTGTATATAAAGAAACCAAGCTCTAGAAATGGTTGCCGCCCGAAAACCCGAGGAAGCTTAGGCATGGAAGCTGCAGTCGCCACGCTGTGTGCGGATGGGAGACAGTGCGCCGACTCTGCTGCTTCATCAAAGGCCAACGCTGAAAAATGACTTTGCTCATCAGGGAAAAGTCACGTTTGCTGTTAAGACTTCTGTCCAAACAAATGCAAAGAGACTGGGCATCAAAGCCATGATGTGAATTATCATTATTACTATTATTTAGGGGGAAGGGAGGCAATAAAGGAGATTGGTTTAATGTCTCGGTAAAGAAACACCAGTACCAGGGCAGCAGGCATTAATATTAGGAAGAAACTGGAGACAAAGAGCTCGAATCACCGAGAGGTATTTAAAGAAATTGAATTATCTTAATTCGGCGCTTTATTTTTTCCATGTCTACATGTCTACAAGACAGAAAATGATTTTACAATTCGGTTAAGTTGAGGAGTGGGTGGGAATGGTCAATTCAATATGTTAAAGCTACAACAAAGAAGCATTTGGCATAAAGTTAGCAAGACGTTTTGATTTGCGGGTGGTTAAACTTAACCCTCATTGAGTCAGTATTTTATCGACCCTTTGGCAAAACATGATTTCATATTTTTGAGAAAATTAGGCCTCGCAGCTTTCACATGAATTGGAGGATTTTGCTTGGCCACCAGATAATTCTTGCTAACTCGAGTTTCCATACGTTTATATAAAGGGATCGAAAACATTTAAATCAAATTTCCCCTCAAGGAGACATCAACTTTAAAATGATGGGAAAAGTGGATTGGCAAAATGTGTTAAGGGGCTTGGAGGACTAAAATTATTTGGGGAAAGAGAGATATTTTCAAAGGTGCGTAGTGAAAGCAAAACAGAACAGAGCCACCTAAGAATCCATCTAAATGCCAAGAACCAATCCCGAAACCACCACCTCGCCTTGAATTTCAACATCATTCGAATCCCGAGGGTAAGTTGCATGATTTTGTCTGGTTGGAACTGATTTTTCTCACCTACTCCCCATTGTGGTGAGGAATGGCAGCCATGCAAAAATCTCATTTTTTTGAGAATCTGTCTGTGACGGACAGTCTCCAAAATGGTCCCCAACAGTCTCCCTCTCTTGGTTCATAGACCTCTGCCCCACTGTACCAGGATTTGTCTGTGTGACCAGTGGCAGATGGTGAGGGTATGCCATGCTAGAGATTAGGTCACAACAGGCAATGGCTTCCATCTCGAGAACTAAATAGTCACCCAGATGACTTACTCCGAGGGAAGCAAGGGCCCATGTTGTAAGCATGCCCATGGAGACGCCCACGTGGCAAGGAACCCAGCAGCTGGAGAGGGTCATAATCGCCAGCCATACGTCCTGTGAGTGAACACATCTTGAAAGCAAATCCCGCAGCCTCGGTCAGATCTTCAGATGAGTGCGGCTCCGGCTGACAGCTTCACTGTGACTTCGTGAGAGACCCTGAATCGGAGCCATCCGGCGAAGGCAATTCTGGGTGCTTGACTCTCAGACTGTGATATAATAAGTGTTTGTTGTTAAGCTGTTAAGTTTTGAGGTAATTTGTTACACGGCGATAGCTAACTGATACACCCTCCGCTTTAAGATATGCCTCTTTTTTTTTCACATTAGCAGGGTCTGATTTCCTTTAGAGCTGCTCTTACTTTCCTTCGGACTCAGGAAGTTTAGTGTAAGTTTATTAAATGTAGGACTGCTCGCCAGTAAGGGTTTTTTTTGTTTGTTTTTTAATGTATCTATTCAAACGTTCCAGGCTTAAGACAATGGGCTTTGTTTTTCAAACTTTTTAATTAAAAGATTAAGTCATGAACTTCTCTCTCCATTTTCTAGCATCTGTGTTTAAGGCTGTAAATTTCCCTCTAAATGTCACATTAGCTACCATCCATGTACTTCAGTATAATATTTTCATTCAATATTTAATAACGTTTATTATAATTTCTTCTTTGACACATTATTTACAAGTGTTTTTTGTTGTTGTTCCTAAATGGGTGTTGTTTATATTGATCTTGACTATCTATCATCTATCTATCTATCTATCTATCTATCATCTATCTTTTGGATTTTGGTTTTGAATTTTATTGTACTGTGGTTAAAGTCTATTCCTGTGACATTGATTCTTTAGTATTTGTTGAGGCTTCTTTTCAGTGTAATATCTGCAAAATACGTGTACACAAAATATATACGTATGTTTGTTGGATACAAGTTTCTATATATATCCACCAGATCAAGTCTGGTGTGTTCATGTTGGACAAATCTTCTATATGCTTATTTTTCCTTTCTCAATCTTTCTGTTTCTGAGAAGCATATTTAAATCTCTATTAGGATTATGAACTTGTCAATTTCTAACTGAATTTCTAAAGCTTTTTCCTGATTGAGCAACTACATATTCATTTATTTAAATTTGACCAGATGAAAACTCATCACTGAAGGATACCTAGTTAGACATTATATTAACCAGAAGCCTAGACAAGATCGAGATTTATTACAGGGGGAAAAACTCAATCCCCAAATCTTCTGGGATGAGTACATATCATTTAAATCCCCTAAATCTCCTTATCCGTAGAGATCAATTTCTTCATCTTCTTCCCTCCCCAGTCCCAACCTCATAAAAGTAAATATTAACTGACTTGGGTTGAATAATCGTTAATACTTGGAATAACAATCTGGAGGCCTAGAAGGATAATGAATCGTTATTGTATTATTAACAGTAATTTTTACACCGAATTTTAAGAAGAAAATTCATTTAATGAAAAACCTTATTCACCAGACATTCTGGTTTCCTGTGACTTCTCATACACCAGTGGGGGAAAAAAAAATCTGTTTAACAAAAATAATGCTGAGTCTTAGATATTGGTCACTTACTTTAGCAAGATTCTATACAGAAAATTCTAGCCTGATAACAAAGATTTGGCATGGTCATTTAATGCCTGCTTAAGGAAAATCTGACTATTAATGTTGTTTTTATGGTGGTGGTTCTTATTATTACTCCTACTATTAGGCCCAAGAATAATAATAGTCATCTCTCAGGGTTTCGTTTTCTGAACATACTTCTTTATTGCTGGCATACTTTTTACTTCTAGGTGAGCTCTTCCTTTGCCTGCATAAGCTCTATGAGGCAGAGGGCTGGCCTTTGCTTTCTCTTGCTGTGTCTCCAGCACCTAGAGCTGTGTGTGTTAAAGATGCTGAACCAGTGTCTGTTACATATTTGAATGAAGGAAGGACTTACCTAGACCGCTCGGGTCCAGTTTCAAGGCTGTATATGTGGCAGTTGTTTTGACAGCTCTTGGTAAAGGACAGTGGCCCAGCATGCATTTCCCCATGTCACATGCCTTGCTGCAGCATCCAGGAGAGTCAGCTCCAGGGGCCGGCAGGATGAGGACAAGAGAAAACAGAAAGAGTTGTTTCAAGTAGAGAAAATGAAGCCCTAATTATCTTGAAATAAGTCGTCAAACAGAGAAGGAATGGTGATTATCCCAAAATAAGAGGCCTCCTCTCCAGGCCTCTAATTTGCGGGACCCATAACATGATCTGGTTTCTTGGGGTCCTTGAAAAGAGGCTTTGTTCCCCAGGGTGACATAACCCGGAGGGAGGGGCTCAGAGGAATGAGCTAAACCATTAGGAATCAAAGGGCCGAAGCAGAGGAGAAAACCTGAACAGCCTCTGGAATTAACCGCAGGTGTCGTTCTCGCTGGAGCAGTCGATGGAGTCTTCAGAGGCTGGCTGTGACCTTGGAAGATGGCCTTCTCGGCCCTGGAGCTCACCAGGGGTGCGCCTTGCTCATCCGAGATACCTACCATGCGCTTGGCCTGGTGTTGGGTGACCTGAGGTTAGCTCACGGTGGGAAAATGGACACAAAGACTGGTTTTAAAAAAGTAATTTCAACTCTTCAGTCAATAAGCATTTCTTGAGCATATATAGTAATCATAAGGGCCTGGATTCCAGACACAGACATAACTGTGCTCCTCCAATATTGCCTCTGCTAGCCTGTGGCCTTAAAAAAGTAATTCTCCTCTCTGTGCCTCAGTTTCTCAATTTTAATACAAGACGAACACCGGAACCGATCTCACGGTGCTGTTGTGACGGTTTTAAGAGTCGGTGCTCATAAGCCCCCATCACAGCGCTCGGCACGTAGTTGTAAATCGTGGGTATCAGGCTGAGGTATTTAGCCAACTGTCCAGATACAAGTTCAATCCTTACCTGACTTTTTTAGGTGCCCATGTGGAAAGGAAGCCCAGGAACAGAGGCTCCCAACTCCTTCTGCAGAATTTCCATGGGACTTGGGGACCCGTGGGGCCCATTCATTAAGAGTTTCTGGGCCCCCACCAAGTGAGGGCCAAGCGATCACCAGTGTAGGGGGCTTAGCCCAAGGATGCAAATATCCGCTGGCCAGAGACAAAGGATTAGAATGAAGAACACAGGCTCTGAAGGGCAGGCAGCTATGGGTTCTAGTCTCAGCTCTGCATCTTACAGCTCTGCTGGCTTCCACAAGGTATGCACCCCTCTGAGTCTCAATTCTCTCACACGTAGAATGGGGACAATGATATGTATCTTTTGGTTTGGTAAATATTGAACACACCGATGGTCACACGATGCCCAGGGTTGTCTCTGACACAGAATAAGTAGTCAATTCACAGACTTCTTACCCCAAGACGTAAAGGAGTAGAAACCCAAATCCAAATCAAGTCTTGTTTAACGAGAAGTAGGAGCACCTCGGATCCTTAGTCAATAAGTAGACAGTTTTTTACTTGTCATTTGTATCCCTGGTGCCCTAGTACGTAGTAAGGCGTTAGTAAATATCTGCCCATTCAGTGGTTGGTCTCCCAGTAGCTTGGGCCTGTCCGTTTCCTTCCCGAGCTTCGCTTCCCCTGTCTTGCAGCAAAGTGGTGATTTCTGTAAGATCTCTTCAGTTCTCAGTGACTTTGATCTAGTGATTTGACCCATCTGTAGGTGGGTGGGTACACACAAGCATGGTGTGACTGTTACAGCGTTTAATCCTGGGGTCCTCCCTCACAGCTCTGAATAATTCACACTCACCTGAAACGCAGATCTTAATGCTGATAACAACGAGACTCTGCAAGGAGCCTTCTAGACCCAAATTCTTTAAGGAGTGCCCTGGGGAAAATGGATATGATAAACCCTAGCAGGGTGTGGGGTGGGCATGTAAGGATCTGTTAGAATTTTGCAAAATGCAAATCAGACCAGCAGTGTCTAAGCTCCCAGATCAAGTTACAACAACGTCGACACTTTTCCCAGCTTTCAGGTCTCCCACTGCCTAAAGACTGTGACATGATAAACCTGTGGCATTATTGGGAAACTTAGCAACGAAGAGCCTTTCCCAAAGACAGGCGATGATGGCCTTTGTCTCCTAGGCCTCGGTGTACACACAGCACCATGTATCCTGCATGCTGATGAAGCTCTGCCCCCGCAAGTCCTTCAGGAAGACCAACTCTAAGGCAGACCGTGACCCATGAGCCAGCCACCTGTTGAGCTCCTGGCACTACTGAGCGTTGATGATATAAAGAGGTGGGAAAAGGAGCCTAACCCTGAAATGCTATAAAGTGGTACAATATGGTTAAAGCAGATGAGTAATGTGGGAGATAAATGTGGCTTCCATCTCATTTCCTGTTTAAGTCAGCTCAGGCTGCTATAACAAAATACTGTCGACCAGGTGGCTTAAATGAGAGACATTTATGTCTCACCGTTCTGGAGACTGGGGAGTCGAAGATCAGGGCGCTAGCTGATTCAGGTCCTGGGGAGGGCTCTCATCCTGGCTGGCAGATGGCCACCTTCTTGTCATGTCCTCACATGAAAAAGAGAGAGAGAGGAAGAAGGGAGGGAAAGACAGAGAGAGAGAGAGAGAGAGAGCGAGAGAGAGAGAGAGAGAGAGAGAGAGAGAGGCAGAGGGAGAGGGAGAGAGAGAAAACATTCTTCTCATAAGGGCACTAATCTCATCAGTGAGGACCCCGCCTTCATGACCTAATTACCTCCCAAAGGCCCCACCTGCAAATCCCATCACACTGGGAGTTAGGGGCATGATTCAGTCCACAGCATCTCCTAACTGACCCCCTTCCCACATTCTCTCCTCTTTCAGCCCATTCTCCTGCAGTACCCAAAGCGAGTTTTCTAACTCCTCCCTCCGTTTAAAACCCTTCAGTGGTGGGTGCCACTACCTTTAACTGCAAGTGAAAATCCCTTAGCCTGGCCCGTGAGGCCGTACGGTATTCCACACGGTGGCATCCTTTTACGTTCCCACCAACGAATGCTCAAGGGTTCCAATTTCTCCACAAACTTGCCAACATTTGTTATTTCCTGGCTGTTAATTTTTTTTTTCGTAACGGCCATCCTAATGGTGTTTCCCCAATGTTAAAGCATCACTTCAGCCGTCCTACAAACCACTCCATACCTTCACCCAGCAAGTATTCATTCAGTCCTTCCAGTGCTAGGCACCGCTGTAATTGAGAGAACAGAGTAGTGAGTGAAACAAATCCCCTCCTCTCGGAAAGCTGGCATTCGCTCTCGGAGAGAGAAAATAAGCCAATCTAAACAAATAACAAGGAACGCGTCAGCTGGTGCAACGTTCCTTGAAGAAGGATAAAGCCCAGGGAGAGAGGACAATGCAGTCACGGGGTTGGGGACACCATTTCAGATTCGTTTGTAATAAAAGCCTGAATCTGCGAGACTGGTTTTCGACTCCATTCGAGAATGAAGGACACTGCAGCTTGGAGATGGTATGTGACTCGGCAAGTCCGGGCAGCTAAGATGAGAATCGGGCATCAGATGTGCCTTCTAGTCAACCCGGTGAGCTGCACGTATGGTTTGTGTACCTACCTCTGTGTGTGTTATTCTTCAATAGAATGTTTAAATATCACAGCGTGCTTGACTTCAGAATTTGTCCTCTTCCGAGGACACCTGCGGTCTGTCTTCTGTTCATCCGGGAGAGTCGAGGGAGTGAAGTGTTGGGTTCAATAGACAGAGAGGTTCACCTCGAAATGGTTTGGAACCCCTGGATGACTCAATGGACAGCTTCCTGGAAGGGACCATGAGCTCAGTTATTCCATTCAATTGCGTGCTGGGCTGGGTTCAGGATTCAGCTCCTCACCATTTTAATTTGCTGTGTAGCTGCCACGTCCAGCAAAAGAAATCTTTTTCTCACAGACGGGTCACTCAGGAGACTGCAGATGGCGAAATGCTCTCCCCCTCCCTCCCGTCCCCCTCGCAGCCTGCGTGCCCGCCCCAGTTCCACCAGGCAAACCCAGGGGAGACACGACTTCCTGAAGAGATGAATCACTGTAAGTGCTGCAGGGTTACAAATGGGGTCAGGGCAGTCACTCAGAAGTTGCAATAAAGTTTGGAATCTGAAATAAAGGCCTCCTCATGCTCAGGAAATCGAACGGCTGCCCGCAAAGGTGTCTGCAGACAAACTCTCTGCGGGTCACCAGCCTGTACATGCGATGACCAAATGACTTGTTCTCTAAGGAGCCTCCTGGCTGCTGCAAATGATTTACTAGCTGGTCCCTGAGGGTCATGTGACGCTGAAAGATTGTCACAGTAACAGAGGCAGACTTCAGGATAAGATCTCGTGGTTGGTGTTGCCGCAGGGGTGGAGACGAAATATTTAGGGGCATTTTCTCACCGTAGAGCCGACTGGAGTGTCAGACTCTATTTTCATTCATTCATTCATTCATTCATTCATTCGGGTTTATTACTACCAGCTATGTTCCAGAAAGAGAATATACTGTTGCAGAAGACACTGTCCCCTCCCTCACGGACCCACACCTTGCAGATGGGGAGGACACCGTGTTCACAGGCCCCTGTAGCAGCAGGACAAGTGTTACAATGGAGACAAGCATCTGGGGCTGGGGACACTGGAGAGAGGCAAGGGAGGTGTCCTCGCAGAGCTGAAGTCCGGGTAGGTTTGGGGCGCACATCGTGTGCAAAGACAGCGTGACATGAGATCTTGGTGCATTTCGTAGGGAAGAGATAGGAAGAGTGGAGGACAGGACCCGGAACATGAAAAAACCCGAGGCCAAGCTGAAGATGAGACAGGAAAGCACTGAGTACGGGAGCGACACGGTGAGATTTGTGTTTCAGGGTGATCGCCGTGAAGTGGATGGAGGCGGGGCGGGGGACTGGAGGCAGTGGGACCTGAGGCTGGTCCAGGAGGGGAACGGGGGGTCTGACAGGTGGGGATGCAGACGAGGTGAAGCGACGACGCATTCAAAGAGCAGCGGCTGCCGCGTGTTTGCCGCACCGCGGTTGTCAGGCTGCGTCTGTCGCTAGGGAACTCGCTTTACGGCAGCGGCTGCCGCGCGTTTGCTGCACCGTGGTTGTCAGGCTGCGTCTGTCGCTACGGAACTCGCTTTACGGCAGCGGCTGCCGCGCTTTTGCTGCGCTGCCGCTGTCCGACCGCTGCTGTAAAGCAAATCTGGAGAAAGTCAAGGCCGAACCGAGGTGTGGACGTCTGGATCACAGGTGAGGCCCGTTCGCACCAGCGTGATAATGGTGTGTGTCCTGGAGCTGCTGCTCCGGGGCCCATGACACCGTGTGTGGCATATCCGGGGCCCCAGCACACGTGCTTGAGATGACCTAACCATAACTGCGCTGCGGTGAACGAGAAGTCACAAGCCCGAGTGTTATTAACGTGAGATCTGATTTGCGAGTGACCCTTCTCCCGTCACCTGGCATGTGTTCTCAGGGGCTGGAGAGAAGCGGTCCATCTTCGTGACGCAGGTTTCCTGATTTGCCTAAGCTCGGAGAGGACGAGGGGACTGGAGTTGCCTCTTTACGGGTCTGGCTTCCTCACCACGCTCTTTGCCAGTCAAGCGGCCTTTCTGGCTCCCCATTGAAACCAGAGCACGTGATACAATACCTGTCCGTGGCAGGCGCACCATAAATACCTGCTGAATTAAGAGAGCGAGGAGCACGAAGACGTCCAGAAAGGAGGCTGGTGGCTAGGGGGGCCTGCGCCCAACCCCAGGAGGAAAACCTGGAGCGCGCCGAAGGTGGGAGTTGTCAGCATGCCGCAGTCAGCACCCGCTCGGGGTTCTTCCTGCAGACACCTGGCCATGAGGGTGTGTGCCTACAAGGCCACGCCCTCTCCCTGCCAGGCCACGCCCTCCCTCTGGAGTCCGCCAGCGCGGGACTTGACCTAAAGGCAAAATCTGATCTGAATGCCCTTTGGAACCGCAGGTGTGCTTTTGTGTCTCTTTCTTCTCCCTGGAGGGACGATACCAGGTCGTGGAAAGGACATAGGTTTTGGAGGTCGGCAGATTTGGACTGAATCTGGTTCCACCCCCACCAGCTAAGAGTTTGAATAAGTTTATTCACCACTCCGAGCCTTGGGGATTCTCTTCTAGAATGGGGACAGGAATGGCCACCCGTAGGCACAGTAGCAAAGCTGAGCAGCCAAGTGGGGATGCGGGCAGGGTCTGGAGTAGATGGTCGTACCTGGACTCTTAGAAGCCAGAGCCCTCAGACGAGTGACACCGAGCTCTGTGCCAGCTTCTTCTGTGGGCACGCTGATGGCGCCAACCCCACCGTTATGATGGAGGCTGGATGAGTCTGTGCCAGACTCCTAGTCCCTATCTCTCGTGTCAGCCACTGTCATCCCTGAGTGGGATCCTATTTGCACACTCCACGGCACTTAGCAAGTTCCCAATAAATGATAGAAATCCCTCCTTATTATTAATATTGAATGTTCTCTTCTTATATAATTTACAGTCCACTTCCTGTTCACCAGCACGCCCAATCACGCAGGAATTTATCCGCACACTCCAAGGCCATTGGAGAATTCAGAAGCAAAATGATGCGGGATGTGGATGGCTGCTCGAGACAGCAGAGTATGCAGACATATGGAGCAGACACGTGGAGCAGAAGGGAGCTGAGTTCAAATCCAAGTTCCACGGCATCCTACCTCCAAGAGCCTCGTCCTCCCAGGCGAGGGATTTGGCTCCTCCGAGCCTCAGTTTCCTCATCTGTTAAATGGACATAATAATTCTTACCACATAAGACAGTCGTGAAGGTTTTGACCTAATGGGACAGGGCAGATCTGGTTCTCCAGACGCAAAGGCCGAGATGTGGCAGAGGGGTCTTGGAGAATGAGGTATGTGCTGAGCATCAACACCTCTGACAGGAAGAGAACGTGGCAGGTTGGGGCACAGGGAGAAGACACAGTGTGTGTGATTTGGGTCTGACAGCCTTGGTCAATGGCGCAAGTGGCTTGGGACGAGAAGAGTCCACGAGAATGGTGCGAATCGGCCACATGCAGGTCTTTACACCCCCACCTTGCTCAGTGACTACCTGTGATTGGCGAGGTAGGGTGCAACCTCAGGTGACAGGCAGACCCCGAAGGAGCTGACAGCAGGACACAACCTTCTGCTGACCACAACCTTCACAGCTGGGCAGTGAGTTCTGTCTTAGAGAGGCATCTGGGTGGTGCCTGTCCTTGTCCACCACCCGAGGGAAGCCTTGGCAAATGACAGGTATCGGTGGAGGTCAGTGAACCTTAATCTGCATCCGATCGTGTTTGGGGAATGTTAGCAGCCGCTACCACCAGGTCACCTCCTCGGTGACCTTTTAAAGCGAAAAGCTGTCGAAACTGTTGTCTCTTTCTTCCGTACTGAGTTTGAGCAGAAGGCTCCCAGCGGGTACTGCCGCGCCCCCTCAGAGATGTGGGTTCATGCCCGGCTCACGTGGCCGAGAGGCAGCGTTCCAGCCCCTCGCGGTCTCTGTTGGGCTCCGATGGCTTCCGGAGGCAAACCCAGCTTGGTAACAAACAACCTGGAATAAACCGTGGCAGAGGGCGACGTGGAGTTTTCCTTCACCCTCATCTGCACCAGCAGACCCGCTGCATACACACCACACCGCAAACCCAGCCCCATCCAGCCCCAAATGAACCAGTGCCCCCAAGTCAAAAACACACCAGGCTCGCCTCATACCACAGCTCGCCCACTCAACCCATAATCCCCCAAACAGACCCGTTTGGGGTTCATCAAAAATACCAACATTTTTTTTTTTTCTGATGCTTCGGGTTTGAGAAAACCCCAAGCAAGTTTTGCCAAACTGTTCACATTATTTGGTTCATGTGTAATTGAAGGGAAAGTCGACCCACGTGTTGTTGGTTTTCTTGCCAAGAGGCCCTCACAGAAGTGCTGTTTGGGGAGCATTTCCCATTTCTGGGGTGTTGGCTCATGCAGGCGTTCTCTGGACAACTTGGGGGGGAGGTTGGTTCTTAAATTCTGGAGGGAGTGGTAAAACTGGAATCATCCTTTTTGAAGAAGCATAGCAAACTCTCCAGTTCCAGATGGTGTCAGGCCTTCCTGAAGCCAGACACGGATCCTAAATGCAAGAAGCCGGAGTTTGGCGAACACCACCTGTCTTAGAATATCGAGGGAGAAATAAAACAAAAGCCCAGGTCTGAATCTTCATCCTACTGCCGGCTAGGTGTGCCACCCCAGCCGCAAAACACCTGCCCACACACCTGCTCCTCCAGGTCTCTGAGACTCAGTTTCCTCATTTCTAGAATATAGCTAATAATAACCTGCAAAGCCGTTGTGAGCATTAAACACAACGATAACTGGAAAGTGGCATTTGATAATCAGCCAGGTTGGGAAGCTTCCGACTCGTTACCTCTCGGTTCTGGTCACGATAAAGGGATCTGAGCTTCTTCTAGACTCTTCAGTCACACTTTTGGATGTCAGTTCCTTGGGTCGCTCCTGAAAAAAATGTCTGACATCATCAATCGCATGTTTTTAAAATAATATGATTTGGAATTTCTTATGGTAAGAGGAACTCCTGCTAGTTTTAGGGAAAAAAAAAAAAAAACAACATTACAAATGCAAAGACGATCCAGCAGGAAATGAGAATCTTCTACCATTTTGACTAGCCAGGAAAACTGTTACCATTTTGACACGTTTGTGATGGGTGATCTAAGTGCAAGGACATCTCCCATTTTTCACACCAGCCCGTGTGTACAGATAAGGCCACGTTAACGGAACAGAGCTGTCTGCGCTTCCATCTGGCAGTCACCCTGCGTTACCTCAGGGAGCCCCTGGGGACCTCCTGGGTGCTCACGGTAGAGCCCGCATGTCCTGCTAGTCTGTGCCCACCACTCTGCGCCCTACCTAAAAGGCATCTCCAGGGCAGTGCCCACCATGGTCACTGCTGACCATGCCAGTGCCCACTGAGACAATGGTGACATCGGGGCCAAAAGCCTGTCTCCCGATGCCCCCGAGGGACTCAAAGCAATCCCGCGGTCTCAGGTCCTTCACTAGACCTGGACCGGGGTACTGTGCAAAGAAGTGGGGGAGGCCCCACCCCGCCACCCCACGTCCCCGTATGCCCTCTGGGCCTCTGCCACGTGCCGCTCTGCCCTCGGTGACACAGGGGCTCTCGTACCTCTTCCTCGGCTTCCGCCTGAGGTCCCCTTTCTCACGAGCACCAATGGAGCTGGCCGGGGGCCTGCAGGTGCCCTGCCCCAATGTCCCCTCCCCATTTCTTCCTTTCCCCCATTGAGATAAACTCATACAATTGGACACTCGTTTAATGACTTCATCAACACACAGGGACATGCCTGACTCCCAGGGGACAGGCTCAGCCGGGACGCGGGCGAGCTTTATAAAATGGGAATCCTGTTTTATATGCGCTCTAGCATCATGTGCGTTTCTGCCATTTCATCAAAGATTCTCCTAAAACATGATTTTTTAATTTGCCGCCTAGTATTATTACATCTGATTCTTTTTCCACAATTTATTTAAGCAATACCCTATTTTTGGACTTTTAGGACCCTTTTACGTGTTTATAAAAAGCATTTCGGTAAATGCTTTTGTATATCTGTGATTTCATGCCGGCATTCAAAAGTCCCACCGGTTCTACCAACGTCCTCTGTGACTGGCAAGACACCTACCCTCCCTGCAAAAGTCAGCTTTCTCATTCATCAGTGAGACTCTCAAGCCGAAAATACTTTTCAAACTCTTGAAACAAAAAGTCTCATCGAAGAAGGAAAGGCATACCCTCAACGACTCGTGCAGGTCAAGCCCTTGTAACAAGGATCGCAAACCCGCGGCCCCCGGGATGAATCTGCTCACAGATCGATCTCGTTTGGCCGGTACCGCCCTTTGAAACTGAAACTGAATCCTTTAGCCGCTCGCTCTCCAGTTCTCCCATCGCCACCGCACCCCTGTGTTTTACAGTCAGCCTTTCCATTATACGACATCCCCTGGATCTCAAAGTCCTTTAAGTCGGCGGCCCCTGCTTTATAGCCCAGCCAATTACTCTTGTCTTGCCCGTTTAAACTTCCAATTAATTAATCAAGCTGATCGGGTGTTTATTGAGCTCTCCAATGTGCTGACTTCTGTGTGCTGCTGGGAATCCAGGTGTGCACAGCAGGCCTTGGCTTCCGTGGGGTTTATAGACCGACGAGAAAGACAGACAATTAACACAGAGACAGACATATGACTCAACACACAGAAGCTATGGGGTCATGGTAAAGGTTAGGATGAAAATAACGCAGGACGCCATGCTAGAGACACATGGAGAGTGTGTGCTTTGACAGTGGGAAGCTGGGGAGGGCCTTTTCAAGGATGTGACGAGTAAGCTGTGCCCTAAATGACAAGAAGGTGCCAGCTCGTGAAAACCTACAGTGGCGATTTTCCAACTCTGGTGAGCGCTGCACCCACTGGGAAGGCTCTCTGGGTCCCAACCTCGGAGTTCACAGTCGGTAGGTGTGAGGTGGGACCTGCCTTTCTTACAAGGTCCGCAGGTGATGCTGATGCTGCTGGCGTAGGGACCACACTTTAAGAGCTATTGGACCAAAGGAAGAGTGTTTTCAGTAAAAGGAACCGTTGGTACATAAGGTCTCAGGCCCATCTGGGCTCAGTCATTTGAGGGAATAGGCAGAAGGTCAGTGTGGCTGGAGTACGATGAGCTGCTGGGGATAAGTGGAGGGCATGGTCAGAGCAGTGTGCAGGGGACAGCACAGAGGTTACTGGAGGCCAGGGTAAAGGATGAGGTGGGACTGGATTTTATTCTAAGTGCAATAAAAGGCCTTTGGAGAGGTGTAAGCAGTGTCGTAACATGGGAGAATAGTAGTACCAACCTCATAGAGTTGTTGTGAGGGTTAAAAGAATCAATACATGTAAAGTGTTTAGAACAAAGCCCAGGGCATAGAGTACTCAGTAAAAGTAAGGTATCACACCATCACCACCACGATCACCACCGTCATCATCACCACCACCACCACCACCATCATCACCACCACCACCACCATCATCACCATCACCACCATCACCACCATCACCATCATCACCATCACCACCACCACCACCACCATCACCACCATCTCCATCACCACCACCACCACCACCACCATCATCACCACCACCACCACCATCATCACCATCACCACCATCACCACCATCACCATCATCACCATCACCACCACCACCACCACCATCACCACCATCTCCATCACCACCACCACCACCACCACCATCATCACCACCACCACCACCATCATCACCATCACCACCATCACCACCATCACCATCTGATGCATGTTTCGTGAAGGGTACTTTGGCCACTGTGTGGAGAATAGATGATCGGGCCGGAGGAGAACCAGGAAACCCATTGGGACTCGGATGAGAGGTACTCATGGCTTGTTCTAGGAAGGTAGCAGTGGAAACAGAGAAAACCGGACTCAGGATGTGTTTTGGAGGTCGAGCCGACTAGACTTGCTGAAGGATTAAATGTTTGGGGAGCTGGGGAGCAGCCGAGGGAAATCAAAGAGTTAAGGATGATCTCCTCTTGGCCAGGTACATGGAAGGCTAATGGGATAAATAATGACAAAGGCGGGTGAGGTTTCATCCTCTGTCCCCTCCGATCCGTTCCCTCCTTTCCCTGTAATCCATCCACGTTTCCCCATGGCTCCCATTCATTAATAATGGTTTATACTCAAGAAAACCCACCCGGAGTCTCAGGGCTAGAGATGAGGAAGACAGAGCCCGAAGCCCCGCTTTCTCAAATCAGCACAGTACGGTTTCCCAGGCCACCCGTCGCGGTCAAGGTCACGCGTGTAAACATGGGCTCTCGTCCCTGTCCTGGCTTCAGGCCGCACAGAAGTCAGGTGGGTTCTTGGGGCCATGAGCAGGACACTGGTTTGTTATTTGCATTATCAGCCTTCTGGATGAAATGCAAATTATAAAAGTAATTTTTCATTTTGTTTTATTTTTCAACAGCTTTGTTGATATATAATTCGCCTTTTTCACTTTCTTTCACTTTTACTTTCCTTTTAATTTTTTCAATTTAATTTACGGGAGTGACGTTGGTTAATAAAATTACATAGGTTTCGAGTGAAACGTTTTGAATTTTGACCATATCCAGTGTATCTATTTTTTTCTTCTGTTGCTTGTGCTTCTGGTGTTATAATCTATCTTTTCGGTTTTTTCCCTTTGTTTTTATGCACCTTTCCCCCCTTCCTGTTTTCATCTCCTACTCATCCTTTGGGAACAATTTCAAAGTGTCTCCTCCAGACAACACTCTCTGGCCTCCAAGACAGAGCTGGGGGGCGGCCCTCGGTGCTCCCCGCAACCCCTGTGTCACTTGCCTGTGCTCTCCCATTCTCTCCCGGTAGCCTGCAGCTCCTTGAGAAAAACGACTGTGTTTTCTCTCCTGTTGACCGCCACAGACCTGGGACAAAGTAGTTCTCAATAACATTGAAAAAAAAGGAGGAAAAAAAAAAGATATAAAAAGCAGTCTGAGCAGGGTAGGGTGTGGGGACCAGTTAGGACGGAGGTGTGCCTGGTGACCAGACAGGGTCCCCTTGGGCCAGATGGAGCCTTTGATATAAAAGATAAGGCCAGTGGTTTGCATGTGGGATTAAGGATAACGCTGAGAGAGTGTATTGTGATTATCCTGTGGGGGCTTTGAACGCCAGGTTTAACGTCTACAGTTTCAGACCCAAAAGGAAGCTAGAACTTTATTAAGTTCAGTTCTATGAAGTAAACGAAACTGATGAAAATCAAGATTTTTTTTTCTCTACCCCGTCCCCAAAACTCCACAAGTATTTGAAAACCTCTAGGTGCCCTGTAGATAAAAGAGCTCTGGATTTGAAATGAAATGACCTCGCCCAGGTCTGACAAGCTCTCTGTAAACTCGTGCAGGTCACTTGATTTCTCTGGCTTTCGATTTCTTCGCTGCCACATTAATTAGTATGTTTTGGCTCTCAGCTAGCAATTAAAACAAAGTTATTCTGGAAGGTTGGCGGGGGCCAACAGACTGGAGGGGTAGCTGGAGAACAGGCCTGGGCCGTGGAAGGGATTCAGGGCTCAGCTCCAGATACTGCAAAGCGCCCTGCAGGCGAGGTCTGGTGTGGAGGAGAGAGCCCCGCCCTGCTTCGGCCCTTTGGTTTATCCGTTTATGATTCCACTTCTAGAGACCGAGGGCCCACTTGGCTGCCTAGGGACAGGGTCCTTGGCTGGCTTGGGCGTGGTCCTTGCCTCTTAGCTGGGTTAGGGTGGGCACCTCCAGCGGCCCCAGCGGCCCCATCGGGCTGTATCTAGTAAGGATGACGTAATTCCTGAACGGGAGACCAAGGTGAAGGGAATATAGGTACCAGCATTGCAGAAGAGAACGACCACCCTCTGGCAGCGGGAATGATGGACGAGGATTGGCGTCAGCATCTTCAGAGCCCCTTCGATATCTAACACTTTGTGATCCCGTAATCCCAGGGTGGGAGAGAAAGCAACTTTCTTACCCAAGAAAAGCCACCATCGGAATGGGCCGTCTCCAGCTCCGAAGACAGCGACGACCTCGGTGTCCTCGCTCTAAGAAGCAGGAGAGTCGAACCGGCTCCTATCACGGACGGGTAGAAGCACCACCCGCCCATTTTGTTTACCTCGGGCTCACACGTGTTGAGCCCGCGTTCGGCATCAGACACGGCGTCAAGCGTTGCCCGCGTGTTTTCTCATCGAATCTCCACCAATGACCTTCCACAGTGGGCGTCACACCCACTTTACAGAAGGACCCGAGACTCCACGCATGAAGAAACTTGCAGAATGAGTAGGTACCGGAGCCAGGGTTTGACCTGAGACCCGTCTATCTCCCACCTAAGACTTACCTTGAAGTTACGAGTTTTCAGGAGCTTCCCATGCACCAGACATCCTCAGCGGGTCCACGTGGCCCGTGTGATCTGTTCTCTGCCTCGTCTCGTCTTAGAAGAGTCTTTGCTCTCTGCCCTCAGAGCACTCTGGCCTTCTCTGAGTTTACTGACCGTCGCCTGCTGCTGCCCACTGCCACGCTTTGGCCTACGCTGTTCAATCTGCTGGGGACATAGTTCTCCCGCTCTTTACCTGGTCCACCTCCAGCATCCTTCAGCTCTCAGCCAGGTTACCTTCCTTCCCTGACTCCCCAGCCATCCAATGATCAGTTCTCACCTCCTTCTTTGCAGTCCGTGGTGACGATGTGGTGAATTAAGCTTCTCCACAAATCTGTGAGCTCCAGGAACTCAGGTGCCATGTTTCGTTTGCCCTCAAGCACGTCTCCAGTGTGTACTAAGTGCCCAGAACGTAGTAAACTTTTAAGAAATGCATGTGAACTGCATGGAGTATGCTACTACACACAGTCTATGTTGCGAAGTTGGCTGAGCTCCAGAACTCCAGAAAATGGAAATATGACCAGGAGAAAGTTTCCAGCAAACCCAGCCTCAAATGTTCAGCCCAGATACATGTCGAGCTTGTTTCTGGGGAGTAAGGAAAGCATCACCTTCCCCTTCATATTCGGCTGGCACTTCCCCCCAGCTCCAAGAGAGAGAAAGTGTCATATCGGCCCAGATTCCCGCCACGGTGAGTTAAAAATCAGGCACAGGATGGTTATTAATGCCCTTTGTTCTGCTCGCTTTCCTCTTCCCACTCCCATAAACATTTTCAAAATCTATAAACTGTTAATGAAGAACACATAAAGTGAGTAACTGCATAATCTCAGCCTCCAAGCCCCCGCTGGCCTCGGCCCCGAGTCCTGCTAGCTAATCGTTTGCAGGCTGTTTGTTGGGAAGCTGGAGTTTCGGGAAATGTCATTAGATCAGACGGGGCATTTTGATCAGGGACAGTCCTTAGCCACCCATTGTTTGTGACACAGTTTGGGGAATACTTCGGCCTTCTTTGCTCTCTGAATTTCTTTAAATTACTTGCCTCCCAGATTTGATTAAAAGAGTGAGCTGAACACAAGCCAGCTACTGTTTGCAAACAGTTTGCCCCGACGGCCTCTGTATGTCACTCGGTGTTTAATAATCTTACCAAATGGTGAACGATTGAATCGGAGCCTTCTTTAACCGAATTAAACTTTCGCGACACAAAGATGCACCCCAGGTCAGACTAATAGGCTGGGGTGTTGACAGACGCGAGCTTCTCGAAACAAACGACTTCAAAGGGAACCAGCCATGTCCACATAAAATTGAAACCCCATTAAATTGGTCTTTAGCCTGTTGCTTCTTTCATAGACCTCGGCCATTTCAGTTGACAATGGGGTCCGCTTTGGCTAATTACCTAAATGTCAGCTACTTTTTTTAAAATTGCAATGACTAATTTTTTCAATAACAAGTGTTATAGGGGAAACTACTACTCAACAAAATCTATTTGCTCCGGTCAGATTTTCACAGACTGCTAACTCGGGGCCAAAGCACTGACACCAAAGGCCAGGTCCCCGGAGAAATCTGCATAGTTCTCTCTGTGGAGGGGGAGCTGGTGCAGTTACACAGGGTCCACCAGGATTCTTTCTCCGATTGCAATAGAATCGCCATCGATTCTTTCTTTCCATAAAGATCCTTCCGAGGCCTCGTTTCGCAGAATGGCCTTTCCAAGCTGGAAAGAAACTCTGAGATCGTCCTTTCCAAAACGCTCTCCTCTCCACTCAAACATTTTTGTAGACGTGGAAATTGGGACCCCGAGCAGTCAGGTGAGGTGACGAGGCCACATAGATGTGACGTTTATTGCCAGAATGACGTTCTAGGTCGCGCTCCGCCTCGATCTCTCCATGTGACGTTGGTATGTTCTCACTCCTTCTTTTTGACACTTTGCTCATTAGTGAAATGAGCACCAAGCTGTCCCCGCCATGAGGACGAAAGGCGGTAACTGTGCAGGCATCTTTCTAGAACGGGCACTCAAAAATATGTCCATTCCAGAACCCACGCCTGCGAGAAAGAGGGAACCCTTGGCCATCTGCAGAATGTCCCCATTATCCATCAGGAATCGTGGCGGGGGCTTTTCAGCAGGTCTCTCCATGTCCATAATCATAGCACCTGCATTTATTGAAAGCCCACAATGTGCCAAGTCACATCTGAGGCCACCAACGTCCTCACTCTCTGGTCCGCTGTGGCGGCTGGACCGTGGTATGATGTCCCCTCTTCCAGGCCTGGCCCTTCCTCCCCTGACCTTGCTGTCTTTCCCCTACTGCCAGCTCAAGGAAGAGAAATCCGAGGATCTCGTGGACGATGCGCCCCAAGACAGAAAGCGCCCGTGCCCCTGGGAGACACTGTGGAGGAGCTGCGTCGTCAGGGGCGTGGGTCACGGGCTGACTCGTCATAGGAGCTGATGTCACGTATTCCACCAAAAGCACCGTCGCGTCTGTGAGTGACTTACGTGTACTGACTCGTCCTCACGAGCCTTCTCATCCTCACTTGGAAGATGGGGAAGTCGAAGCAGGTTCTCACAGCTGGGACAGAGCAGGGGTCACGACGGCTCCCTGGAGACGTGGGCAGTAAGGAGCTACAAACATTGTCTCTCTTTCTTCCACGACTTCCTTGCCCATCTACTAAATGGCCATATGTGCCAGGAACTGGGCCGTGCAATAGTCCTGAGTTTCCAATGATGAATCAGAAATGGTCCCTGCCTGGTATATTCATTGCCTCGTGGGAAAAGAGACTTGAGAATGGATAATCACTGTGTCATGTGATGAGCACTCTGATGAGACAGGCAAAGAGTGCCGTGGGAGGCACAGATAAGGGACACAGTGACTCGTGTCTCAGTGGGGCCGTGCACAGGTTGTAGGTCAGGGAAAGGGTGATGCTTTAACTGGATTTTGAAGGCAAAGAGAAGTTGGCAAGGCCAAGAAGGTGGGGAATGGTACAGCTTGAGCAAGGATGTGGAGGAACAAACTACTATGTCTTGCTTACAGACTGGAGCGGAGGAGGAGGCTGAAGGCCTGGAAGGAGCTGGGGCACGAAGGGCCCAGCTGGGCAAGCTGAGGACCTTTGATTCAATCCTGGAAGCAGAGAGTGATGGGGTCAGATTAACATTTCGGAGAAATCTCTCCTGGCGTGGCCCAGCCTGCAGCTGCGGGGCAGGAGACGGGAGCTGATGCGAAGCCAGCACTGTCCCCCCAGATCCCAGCTGCCCCTGCCATCCGATCCAGGCCACTGGGCTCCGCCCCATCCCGTTATCACGAACAGCAACACCCGCCGCTTATCTCCTCTCTTCAAGAGCCTTCTAAAAACGGACCCGGGGGATGTAACAACTTCAGGGGTGGCGTTGCCACAGGCTTCAGACAGCCTCTCCCAGGCAGCTCATCTCCTGCCAGACGGGGCCAGGAAGCTGGCAGGGCTCGAGTGACCGCTATCAGGAAACATTTAAAAATAAAAATAAAAAAAATCTCCCAGAACAAGGATGTGTCTCCAAAGTCCAAGAGCCCAGTCCTCGGTGTCCAAGCCACCTTGAGTAGCTCCTACTTTAGTGTAAAAGCTGAAAGGCCAAGGTCAAGTGTTTGGGGATTGACTTCTAAGTCCACAGAATGAATAGGGGTTATGTGATCACTGTCCAGGGTGCCACCCAAGGACAGGACTAGGAGAGCATGGTGGTTTCAAGGAGCAACATTCCTTAATCAACTCAGAAATGACTCAATTTCTGTAATCTTTGGAACTCATGAGTATTGGATCTGGAAGAGAAGCCCGAATCCCACACGAAGTGAACTTGTGATGCTCAGGGCTTGCTCATTCTGGAATCTTCTGTGGAGGACCACCTGATACCGTTGGGCTTCTGCCCTGTGCAGTGGGGTCCGTCCTGGGCCACCCCGATTCATTCTGGGTTGATAGATCCTGAGTCGAGGTGGGAAGCCAGGCCCGGGGGCTGGGCCACCAGAGTTGCCCTCCCAGCTCAGACTCTCAGCGTCCTGTTGTGCTCGGAACTGGGCAGGTTACCTCATCACCCCAAAACGCTCTTTCTTCCTCTGTGACACGGAGACAATAACTTGGCCTTGTCATACTGTCATTATGAGGATGACAGGAGATTTCGTCTGTGAAATTGCCCAGCTGAACGCCTGCATGAAAACGTTAGGTCTTCTCTTGTGGAACGGAAGCGCATCTCATGAGCCTTCTGTTTAACGATGGCTGTAATTTTTTTTAAATCATAGCCTTCCATTTACAGGGTCGCGCACCGTATTCAGAGAAACTTCTCGTCCCACGCGGATCTCATGCTCAGCCGCTTGCAGGCTTGTGAAGCTGCCAGGACAGGGTGTGGTCTTTATTTTATGGACCGAGAGACTGACGCTCTCACAGAGGGCTTGGCTTACCTCAGTCAGTGGCTCGGGCCGGGTCTGCTGTTATAATTGTTGATTTCTTTCTCCTTTTTATTTGTGATCGATCCAGCAGAGCTGTACGGCAGAGAACATTTCCACCCGAGCCGATACTGGGCGCTGGCTACTAAGTTTGTGACCGTCACCCCATGGCCCTCAGGTCTCAGGGACCTTGGGGAACCGAGGCCACAACTCTGAGACACTATGGATTTGTCATGCTTCCTTCGCCATCTTGGTCTCAGTCTCGATTCTCATCAAGGCTCTTTAATCTGTCTTGTGTGTTTGGAAGAAAAGAGTCATCCCATCTGTCCCCACAGACAGAAACCGAGGCCAGCGTGGGCCTGCCGTCAGACATAGAATCATGTTCTCCCCAGAACGGCCGGCTCAGACCCACGTTAGCACATTGAGAGGTGTAAACAGGCCCCTCGCCTATCCCTGGCAGACCTCCAGGATGCGCCAGTGGGTGTGGGAGGGGCTTAAACACCGGCAACTAAGTGCTACTCAACACAATAATGTAAAGTCCTGATTCCGCAGACAAAGAGGCATCCTACACACTATCTGGCGGTTAGGAAATGCTTCTTCTTCCTCCTTGTGATTGGAGACTCCATATTCTCCGAGGATTCATGTTTGTTCGTGGGGCTCGTGTGCGTACATGCGGGCAGGTGCATTTGCACACGCGTATGCATGTCACGTGAGAGTATGTCAAATGTAAGACACATGACCCTCTAAACCATTGGGCAGATGGGAAGACAAGCATGCAGCCATGGGGAGGAGGCCCACAAGGGCTCCGAATGAAATAAGCCAGAGATACTACGTTAATCTTCATGAAATAGAGCTGCAGAGAGGCCGGGGAGCAGATCTACTTATTGCAAAGCTCCCGGGAGCATCGCCCACGTGGCGGCCTACGGAAGTAGCTTGCTGGTAGCACAGTGACACTCCAAAGACCAGTGCGGACGGTGCCCGTGACCGTGCAATTCAAAGGCCTTGACGAGGAGGCTGAAATGAACATGCAAGCTAGATGCCAGAGGTGGCTCGAGGAGTTAGAATTTGCGAGAGAGAGAATGAGCGAGTGAGTTTTAGGGAACATCTGTTGACTAAGAAGGGCGTTGAGAGGAGCCACCATCGGGAGAGAATTTTTAAGCTGTAGGTTGACTACAGATTCATTCCCCTTGTGCCGTTTCCATGGCGGAGCTTGATAAAGACTTCAGGTACTTGTCGTTACTCGCAAGACTGTGTTTTTAGGATGGAGCCAACATGTCCCTAGAGATTAAACTGAGATGCCCAGGCCATCACGGAATCCTGGGGTCGTGTAGTAAGGACTCGAGAGAGAACAGTAGTGTTTGAGAACACAGATGGAAAACCGAGTATTTTATTCTACCCAGAAGAAAGGAGTGAGCTGGACTGAAGAAAGCAGAAGCTCTGTGAGATAAGTCTTTAGAAAAATAAAGAAGGACTTAGCCTGGTTGCACGGGTAAGTAAAAATCCCAGGCAGAAGGAACAGGACAGTGTAGTTACGGAAAAGTGAAAGCCGTGATGTGTTTAGAAAGTAGAATGACTTGATAAGGCTGGATTATTGGGTGAGCGAGGGAGAGTGGAGATTATTCTAGAAAGTCTGTTTATTAACAGATCTTTTAAAAGCCTTTTAAAAGTCTCTGTCTTGAGAAAAATGAGATCCAGTGAACAGCTTAACAATTTTTCTGGAACGATCACCGACTATAGCGTGGAGAGTGGATTAGAGGAAGTGTGGTCGCTACGACAACCTCATGAAAGGTGACGGAGTGTGACTTAGGACAGCAGCAGTTGGGACAGGACGTAAATAAGGGATCAGATCGGAGAGTCATTGAGGACGGCTTTAAACATGGCATTGGGCAAGAAGGAAGCTTCGGGGTGATAAGATTCTCGCCTAGATGGCGGAGAGGGTGCTGGACCGTTACGAGAACGGGAAAGGGAGCTGGCTTTGGAGAGAAGACACTGTGTTTCATTTTTGACATTTAAAAAAAAAAATTTTTTTTTTGGGTGGCTAGAAGGGATTTTAATTGGGCTGGTTCTTCTGATTCTCCAGCAAGTGTCCGTCCACTTACCCCGTACTAAGTACCATAAATTGGCCAAAATTGGCCATTCTGGCTGCTGCCCCTGGCTTTCACCCATCCCGCCCTCTGCCACAGGGCTCTTCTCTCCTTTGCCTTCCCAGCAACCCCCTACGGACCCTGGGCACGCCATGCGACCGCTGCCTTCCCTGACTTCCCACTCTCTCCCCCAAGAGAACCCTGGTTGTCTGATTTTTGGTGTTTACCACATACGTAGTGCTGGTTGACTGGAAGGTCTGTCTCATTCATAAGACCGTAAACTCTTTGAAAGCAGGAATCAGGCATTCCTCGAATCCAGAAAAAGGCCTGGGACAAGGTGGATACTGATACCTCGCGGAATGAATGAATGATGAATGAATGAATGTTAGAATTTGGGGGCCGTCTTAGCTGGTGTGTAATTATTTTCTCTTTCCACAGCACCTCTGCCTCCGACCCTTTTCCAGGTGACTACTTACGCCTCTTCATACGTGCGAGAGCTTCGGGGACATGACAGGAGTCAGGGGATGGCCCAGAAGCGTGGAGCGGACGAGGACAAAGGAGCGTTCGCCTTTCCCAGGGCCCTTTGAGCTGGCTGGGGAGGAAAAGTACACAAGAAATAAACTGCAAGAACCGTTCCGGAAGAACTCCGAGCGACGGTGGGCTCAGGCGGAACCGCTTCGGAGCCCAGGTGACGAAATGCGCGGGGGTGTTGGGAAAGGGCGCCCCACACCTCTGCACAGAAGCCACTGGTGTCTCCACACCCCAAGGACTAGAAGCTGCTGCAGGCACCTCCTTGGCACGGACATTTCTGTTGCCTTGATGCACAAGAGCATTGGGGGGACTCTACCGGGAAGTATTGAGGTGATGTTTGGGAACTGGTGGGAACAGAGGAGGGTAATGTTATTTAGTGATGTAGCTGACATGTGAGTCGCCCCCGTGGTCCTGCCAGAAATAACGACGGGACACTTCGACGTGGCATGACCCCCACCATCCTATAATCTCGTCAGAGTAGGTAGGACCTTTGTTTGTAGGCAAAGGTTGGGGATTTGTGGAACATGAAGATGAATTTCACCAACTGCTTCATACTTTGGTTAATGTGACTCCTGGAACATTTGAAATTACCTACGTGACTGTCATTATATCCCTGGTGGACTGTGCTACCGTGGACTCTTGTATAGCCATTAAATAAATGAGGTCCATCTGTAGATACCGTCAAGGATGAGCTCTCATATAAATTTACCATTAAGTGAAGAAGCAAGTTGTATAGGTAAATGCATCACCCAATTAAAAAAAAAAAGCTATATACGCATTCAAAGAGAAAGATGAGAAGTATCGGAAGTGGTCGTGGGAGCAGAGGACCAGATGGTGTACCCCAATGGAGCGATCGCAGCAGCAGTTAAGAAGAAGACGACTGAACGGTGTTAGCGAGGTTAGGAAAAATCGATGGAATGGTGATCCATCGTGGCGAGGAACATGGGCTTAGGGGAGCAAGGATGTGGGGACTTGCTATTTTACTATACCATTTCCATCGATCTTAAGATCTTAAGCTCTTAAATTCAAATTGATCGTAGAATAGATCATCACAGCCGATGGGGCGACACGGGTTCTGGAAATGGCATCAGAACCGTGTCAACAGTCGGCTCATTTCACCCGGCTACCGAGCACCGTCCTCTCTAGAATGTTAGTCCATGGAGGCAGCGTCCTACCCCGTCTGATGAATGTGTTGTCAATAGCTCAAGCCAACTGAAATAATAATGGGAGAAACTTCTGCTTCTGCCAAGAACCGAGAACCAGAGTGTTGCTGGCGGGTGTTTCTTGAAGCCAAAGGCAGGTTTCCTATAATTAGAAGCAATTTGCTAGAAGGTTTACCAGGCTCTTCCAAAGCATACAATATGGCAAATTGTCCAAGGTTCCTTTATTTTTCCTTCCTTTTCATGACACGTTGCAGATGGAGAGCGTGGAATTCTCTCTTTCCCTGAGCTGGAGCTGTTATTTTCGAGGATCGGGTCTTTGCCGAGTCACTGGGCTGGGAAGGAGAAAATCAACTTTTTGTATCATGGTGGGACATGGGGACAATTTCAGAATCGTTTTCTAAACATTTTGAAGCTCGAGGCTTTTCCAAGTGTCTCCACTGAGACTTCAGCTTTAGCCAAGCGGCATCCAGTGAGTGAAATACACACCAAGAGCAAACTCATTGGATTTCCATCCCGGTGTCTAAGAAAATAGGAGGCTCGGACTTCATTTATGCAAATTGCTGCTCCCAGCTCTGCAGTTCGCAGTCAGCGCCAAGGCACAGGGATGAGTAGACGGACGTCTGTCGAGCACCTAGGTTGTCCCCAGCTCTGTGCCAGGCACCTCGCCCATTCTCTGCAGTGCAGCCCCACGTGGCCCCTGCCC
>NW_006431919.1:18620919-18621603 GCF_000325575.1 Pteropus alecto | reverse complement strand
CAACTCGTAGATGAAATCAAGACCCAGCAGGGCTAAGAAATTTCCCGGAATCAGAGGCAAAGCGAGGAGGCAACCTAGATTGTCTGACTACCGAACTGGGGCTCTTTCCACTACCCCCACCTGCCTTGCATCTCACGCTGATGCAAGGCCGGCTGTCAATTTGCAGGGCTGATGACACAGGATCCACAGATCCTCCCAACCTGGCCTCCGTGAGAGGGAGCTGCAGCAGGCTCGCCCCCACCCCCCCACCTCCAGTCCAGGAGCCAACGCTCTGCTGCATTTGGAACAGCCACCTTCCTAGGGGCCTTCGCATCCAGCTTCGGCTGCCCACTCTACTCCATGGCGGGAGCAGCTGTGCAGCCAAGCAGTCCGGGAAGGGCCCTGACTCAGACAGCACTGTCCTCAGCCCCTTCCTAACCTCAGGCACGTCGTTCTCCAGACCCCCGGGAGGATAAACTCTTCAACCCTGCTATCCCATCGGTCTGGTAAGGGGAGGGAGAAGATGGGTTCTAGGGACGTGCAGTGCCTTGGGAGAGTATGGCTCGAATAAGAGGTGGTTAGACCAGGAGAAGCCCTGGGAGTAAACAAATAAAGCTAACCAATTAATTAGTTCATCCACCCATCCACCCACTCACCCACCCACCCATTCACCCATCCCCCCACCCCACCACCCACCCATCCACC
>NW_006431919.1:18615132-18619420 GCF_000325575.1 Pteropus alecto | reverse complement strand
ACCCCCCACCCCCGGACTGGCTGGAGGGCGGCCCCTTTGCGTGCCCAGAGTAAGATGCCTCTCCAGGCTTTTGCTGAGTTCCTTGGCCGGGAAGTGAGTATCTTAAGTCTTAGGAGGCTCATGGCGGGACCAATTCTGCAGGCGATGAGCGAGACAAAGGGCCAGAGAGGGTGATGGCACCCAGGGCCTCAGATGCGCTGGGTGACACGGCTTTGAGGTGCGGCCTGGGCCAGCAGGTCAGACTCCCAGCTCTGAGTCTGAGCAGCCTCCAGGGAGCAAGCTGCCTCCGCGAATCGTGACTCCCATTAATCAGACCTTCCGGTGACGTTTTCTTCAGCAGCAAGGGCGCCTTGAAGCTTCTGCGGGCCTGGTGTGTATGTGTGTGTGTGTGTGGGGGGGGGTCCAGCAGGACAGAAGCTCCCAGTGAAGCACGGGGTCAGGGGTCTCACGGGCGCCTAGACTGACCAGAAAGCAGAATGTGTCTCTTGCCAACACAAAGTGTCCTCTAGGTTTCTCGTTTAATCCTCACAACACCACCCTGAGCTAATGACTCACCCCGAAAATGGAGACTCAGAGAGGGGAAGTCACTTGCCCCAGCACACACGGCCGGAAGGGGCAGAAGCAGGCACAGGGCTAGGCAGTGTGACTCCAGGGCCAGGCTCTGGGACCGCCCCCTGCAGCCTGTGTCCAAATCCTCCACAGCTTACGAGGCCTGAGGCTTCGGGCTATAAAATGGGGTGATTTCGCCTCTTCCTCCCAGATTGTCAGGACAAGGGGGCAAATGCTCCGCACAGCGGGTGCCCGGCGGGCGTCAGGGCCGTAGGAAGCTGGCGGTCCCCGTCCTCCTGTAGAATGTCTCCCTTTGTCCTTGCTTCTCACCAAGCTGGGGTCCAGGAGGGTGGGGTTCCGGTCTCGCCTTTCTCCTTGCTCTCGACGGGTAGGCACGTAGTAGGTCGTCAGGATGGCCTCTCAGAGGTGTCAAAAGGCCTCGGAATTTGACTCCGGGTATGACAGGCTTGGTGAGGGGCCCGGGGTCATGCGGGGGCCTGGCTGACATCTGATGGCTTCGCTCGCCTCTCTGAGCCTCGGTTTTCCCAGCCGTAAAGTGGGCGCGTGGCGCCTTCTCGTCGGGATGGCCTGGAGGACTTAGATCGCCCGTGAAAAGAGCTTGTAGCAGCCTGGACCCCATACTCTCCCTTTTCCTTTCTCCTTCTGTCTTCCGCCCTTTCATCCTCCCTTTCTGAGCTGCAGCTTCTTCACCTGTAAAAGAGAGTGAGTCAGAAGGTGCACCTAGGTCTTCGTAAACGGTGGACGGAAGTCTCCCGTAAACGCCAAAGCCCTGACACTTCAATCAGACTGCATCGAAAGAGGACATCTGGGAGCACAGAGGTCACTGGATTTTCCTGCCAGAGAGGACTGGATCTGTTCTCTGCCCACCCCAGCTCCGGGGAGCAGGAGGCCGAGGGACATAATGCTTTCTTGGCAAGAAACGAACCCAGCACTGCAGAAGGAAGAAAATTCTAATGCACCTTTCCAGATTATTACATCAAGAGAGAAACGGTTTCAGCCGAAGCTGTCTGAATAAATTACCGGCAGTCAGAGGCTGAGGAACTTGAGCTGTGAACGCATTTATGTAACGTATTTATACGTCGACCTTAGCTCCCGCTCTGTATATTTTTCTGCCTTTTAGACATAAGATATTTTACCAGATCCGCCTTCCCTCAGGAGGCAGTGGAGCAAGTGAGGAAAAAGCCTCAGACAAATCTCCGTGTGGGATATAAATTCTTTCTTCCTCCGAAATTTTTGTAAGAAAAAAAATATCAAAAGGCCCTTTAGTGTGAGGTACGCTTTGGGGACATAATTCTTGAAGTTGAATTGGAGACTTTTTGAATGCAGCCTTAGATCACTCTTCTCCTCTCTCTCTCTCTCTCTCGACCCAGTAAACTCCTACACACGCGTCAAAGCCCCAACCGAAGTCGCCCGCTCTGCGAACTGCTGCTAATGCGGGCAGGCCCCTTTATAGATCCCTCTGTGACAGCACCTAGTACTCTGCAGGTGCCTCTTCTGACCCACGCTGGTGACATGGGACCTGGCACAGGGCCTCCCGTGGGACTGGTGCTTAGCTAATGGGGAATGAGTGATGTGATGTACCTGTACTTGTAACAGACAGGCGAACACGGGTTACGGAGAAACTTGGAGCAGAGGGTGGATGGGCCCAAGGGTGGCTCGTAACATTTTGTGAAAAGCCACCAGCAGCTAGTTTTCCTGGATGAACAATATTAAGAAACCACATACACGACTGCACGCCGTGGAGGTTGGTCTAATTGAGTGTGACGTCAGCAGATAAGGCAAGCATAGAAATAGCCAACACTCATCTCGAAAGTCTCTTAAATGTCCATAAAAAGCAGCTTTGTGTAGCCAACCTCGCAGATGACTTTTTCAGTCCATCTGACTTTGCGTCGGTGGCTCTCAATTTGCCCTTCAGCTCTCTCTTTGAAGAAGAAGGATTCTGTCCTCGGTAAAGTGGATTCCGCCGGACGTGGTGGCTGAGACAGCTTCCTTCAGTTTTGGGCACACACATGGGCCACCACGGGGCAGAGAAGCTCCTCGCCCAGAAGCATGGATTCCCGGAGTGGAAGGCACGAGCTACATGCTGAATGACACCATGTCACTACGTCAAAGTATGAGCAGTATTTCCGTATTTATTTATCTGTTCATCTAAAAAGTACTGTTTAACTCCGTGGTTCGTTAAAGCGCGTGCATACCACATGATGTAGAGATACACACGACACACTAGCATTCGCAAGTGACAGAAACCTCTCAAAGCAGCTTAAGAAAATGAAGAAAATTCTTCGTTTCACTTCATCAACCTTCCAAAAGGGCAGGAGTAGAGCGGGCCTTGGGAATGGCTGGTTTCACTTCATCAACCTTCCAAAAGGGCAGGAGTGGAGCGGGCCTTGGGAATGGCTGGGTATTCTCGCGCTCTCTCTCTCTCTCGTGAGGGAGAAATTTTTATATTCTAAAAATTTCATTTGCAATTCTGATGCTCACTCTCAGTTGAAAGTGGCTGATCTATACGTATTAAATATGCTACATGGATACAATATATCAAGTAAATACATTCAAAGTTCCCAAGGGGGCTGGAACGAGCTAATCCCTACACCCCGCGTGGTGTCTATTTTTTTTTTTTTTTTTGGTGTTACTTTTAAGGATATGCAGGCAATAAGATTTGGAGCCCATCGTTAAGGAACTACTGTTTGTGAGAGACACAGACATGAATAATAAAAAGCGACAACGCAGGATACAGTCTTGGTCACCTAAGCGAACACAGAGGGAAGCGCTAATGAACTTGGCTATTGAAAGTCTCCTCCTCTGAGCCAGCATCTGAACCGGGTCTTGAGAGATAAGTAGAAATTCGCCACTTCCATCAGGTGAAGGAAAGGCATTTGGTCTCGAGGGAACTGGATGTCTGAGAATCTGGCGAGGCTTTAGAGCCTCGGCCTTGCGTAGGCCACTTTTAAGTCAGGCTTCGTGAGTTCAAATCCCACTTAGCATGCACATGGCCTCAGGAGAGCTCCCCAAGTCACATACCATTTCTGTGCTTTCATCTTCTCAGTTATAAAAAGCAATTAGCAACCTCGTCTTCACGAGTTGCTGTGAACGTCATGTTAGGTGATATTATAAAATTCGTTTGCTCGCCAGGATTTTGAGCCACATGGAAGTCAGTGAACACACCTGCATCATTGCTTACAAAGTGAGATCCCGGGCAAGTTATGATTCTAGTCTCCGTTTTCTCGTGTAAAAATGAGTGGATAATGACGGTACAGATCTCAAGGGTATTTCTGAGGCTCGGATGAGACTCGAGGCATGGACAGTAGGCATCTCAAGATCTGGCACATGGTAAGCACTAAACACACATCGCACCTCATCGTGGAATACTTACTTTGCAAAGTGCTTAGCACAGTGCTTGGCACACAGTAGGTGTGCAGTTTCTTCCTCCCATTGCCGTGAAGACTGGCTCGTGGTGAGGCAATGTCCTTGAAGATCTAACCAACCCACGGTCTTTGCCGAGATGCTGAGAGAGGACGGAGAAGGTGGCCTCTGAAGCCACCCCGGTCGGGGCTGCGTGTCAGGCGGGGAGGCTGTCTCTTTTCGGCCTGGCTCAGATTCCTTGGGACGAGGCCCAGAGTCTAAGGAATGGAAAGCTGACATGCCAAGGGTTCATTCTGGAAGGGAATCAAAGGCCATTCGGCTTGCCCGTTCCACATGGAAGGGCGTCCTGGAGTAT
>NW_006431919.1:18611139-18615120 GCF_000325575.1 Pteropus alecto | reverse complement strand
GGCACAGCCTCCCTCTCCTGGGGTGTTTGGGAACCAGAAGGGACGCTGGCTCGCAAGACCGCACCAATCGGCAGCTGCCTTATGCTAATGAGCAGAGAAGCCCACGGGGAATGTGTGTGGCGGGGAGCCACGAGGGACCAGCCCTGGGCGCGTTCCCCTCCCGGCCACAGGCCTGAGCCACTTGTCCTACTTTCTAAGGCTGCATTCAGACAAGGAGGGAGGGGACCGCTATGGCTCTAGCAGGGCCTGGAGGACCCAAGAACCTGCAGCCTTTGCCCTCAAGCCAAGCCTCAGCAAGGGAGGCAGTCACTGTGCCCGGCCCCCGATCCCTGCGACCCCTCCAAACCCAGTCGCACTGAGATGAGCAGGGAGGTGACCTGCCCGAGGTCAGAGCCGGCTTCCGGCCCGCGTCTGCTGGGTGTCGAGGCCAGTTCCTTCGCTGGCAAACCGCAGAGAAGCCAGCTGTGGCGGGGCGACTCGTTTCGGAGTCACTCGGGTGTAGGGGCTGCGACTTACTAGCCACAGGACCTTGAGAGCCCCGATTATCCCCATCTGTGAAACGGGGAGTCGCACCTGTTTCAAAGGACCGTGGTGGGGATTCTCCTGCAATAAAGTCTGCGAACACAGTCTGGAAACTGCGAATTCCCGTGTACTCACGTGCAGGGACGACTTTATTCTGAGTCCCCCGAGGGAGGGTGGAGGCTTAACCCTGACAGGCGGCAGCCTGGACATCCGCGCCCCCCCCCCCCGTCTCCGCCAGGGGGCGCGCCGGGCCGCAGATGGACACGGACCGAGTCCTGGTCCACCGGGTGTGGAAGGCGGGAGCCTCTCGCGAGCCCTCCCGCCACGGCGCGGGTGGACCAGGACCCCTCCGCGGCCCCAGCTCCTGGGCCAGCACCGCGATGCCCTCACGTGGAAATGACCTTGTGAGTGAACCATCGAGCTAACGTCTCCCACCCAGGCCACGGCCGAGCGGCGGGCGGGCAGGATGCGCGTTGAGGCCTCTCGCCACGACACACGGCCCAGGGACGGCGCATGGGCTCTTGTCGTTTGAAATGAATTATCCTCCCTAGGTTTCCTTAGGCGCCCCCTTTCCTCAGAGTCCCACGCAGGCTCTTCCTCCTCTCTGCCCGGGACACTGCGCTCTCACGTCCAAGTGCCTTTATTCTGCTTTACGACCAGGCCGGAGCAGCGTGCCGGGGGCGGGTGTGGCTACTTTTAAACCGAAAACCTTTTTTGGGGGGAAGTCAGGGGAAGAGAAAGTGCCGAAGCTTCGGGGGCCCTGGTTGCAGGGAGAGGCTGGGACGACCTCCCCTGGCTCGGGGAGGCGGCCTCACGCTGGACTCCAGGGAAGTTTTTTGCGGGTGGGGAGGCCAGGCCAGGCCGGCCGGGGACCGCCAGGACCCAATCGCCAATCACGCGCTGGCTGGCGGCGGGGGAGTTTAATCTTCCCCAGCAAATCCTCAGGGTGTAAAAAGTCGGCCCGATATTATAAAAACCCCGCTGAGAGGTTTTAATGGGGCAGACATAATATCGGGAGCCTTCTATAACTCCAATTTTCTCATTATAAAAGTGACCGAAGTATAAAAAACACCCAATGCACATTTAATATCTCTAATATGTGGCTGCCTTTTAGCCTCCGGAGAAGGACAGGTATTCATTTTCATAAATTACTTTTTAACTATTTTTTTTTTCAAGGGGGGGGGTGGCGAAAGAAAACAGAGACAAAACAGATGCCTTCAGCCTTTGATCAGCCTCACTGCAGACAAGCAGGCTGCCTGCTAGCCCGTCTCTAACCACAGCTTGCCAGGAAGAAAATGAATGGTCTTTAACTCTGCAATTACAGTGCCTGCTGAAGGCCTGTCATCGCAGCCAGGGGATCTGATCCCAACCAGCTCGGCTGCCCCCAGAATTACAACCAGCGGGGAAGAAAGTTAAATACCCCCTGTGGCCGATGGCTTCCACAGGCCCAGAAGCTCTTGGGCCAGCCACCCGGCCCCCTGCCTGCGTCTCCTCCACCGCCTCGACCCCCACCACTATAAATATAGAAGACTAAGATAATGTATGCTGGCTGGCTGCCTGGGTCAGATGAAGGGGAAGGGACAGGAGACAGTGGCCTTATCTCACGCCCAGGAGTCGGGCGGTGCAGCTGGAAGGAAGGGAGGACGAGGCGGTGAGAGGCCAGCTTTCTGGGCGTGCCGTGCAGAACGGGCCAGCCTGTGGGCTGGGGTCCCTTCTGGATCAGCCGGGAGCACACGGGCCGGCCTTTGGGGTGTTAGTCATCGAACGTCGATTGCCTCTTCTCAGAAGGGGAAAAGAAGAGAGATCACCTCAGGTGAACCTCGGCACACGCCCAAGGCCCAGAAGTGTGCCAGGCACATGGCAGGACCCTAAAAAAAAATCAGTTCGATGCATAAGGCCAAAATTTTAGGAGAGAACATTGAAATATATAGAAGTTCAGCGACCTGTCTGAGGTCGCCCAGGTGGGGATGCTAGAAGCAGGATGGGGATCCAGGTGGGTCTACCCACGTGGGCGGTGCTCCCCCGAAGTGTGTGCCACCTGAGAAAGGGGGGGCAGGTCCCCGTCCCGACCAAGAAAACGGGTCCCAGACTGTACCCTGACTCTCAGGAGCAGAATTTAAGGGGGTATCAAAAAAACCTCAGTAATCAAGATTTATAATATTTTAATTCAACATTTTTGACATTAAATTTAATGCAAAAAAAAAAAAATCCACGATGAACAAAAGACAAAATTTAACCATAAAAACGAGATGAACTTTACTGACCTCGCCGTTTGCCTCAGGCTCTATCCGACTCCGCGTGGAGCTGCTGGCTGTGTGACCTTGAGCATCCAGTTCCCTCTCTGGGCCTCAGTTTCCCAATCTGCCCAAAGAGAGTCAACCGTAGGTTCCTGGGACCCCTTCCAACTCTGACACGCGGCTGTCGGGGTTCGAGCCTCGGCCTGGCCCCCAGGGCGGCTTCTGGCACGGGCGTGGGCCACAGAGGCGCTGGCAGGTCTGCGGCTGTGAAGGTGGGGAGGTGCGTGGTGAGCACCCCCTCCCAGGCCACCCTCACCCTCCCGTCCTCTCGCAGCATCTGGGTCGGGCTCCGCTCGTGCCTCCCTGAAAATGCGCGGGAACCAAGGTCCACTGCGGACGCGACCTTGGTACGGGGGCTGGGATGGCTTGCGTGGATCTCCGCTGGCCTTTCGTGGTGCTGGCAATGACAGCACCGTGAAGTCACCGGTTTCCAGCCTGTCCGCCTGGGATGCCAGTTCTCGGGGTCACTGCTTCCGACTCACGTGGCTTTTCCATTTATTAGCAGAAAGTCCTTTATTTTAAGAACAATGAGAGGGACTCTGGGAAACTATAGTAGTTATTTGCATAAATTCTTCTGACATTTGCTCAGTTTTGTAATTACATTTCTGATTCTATCTTTTCCCACGTTTAAGGCGAGAGATCAGTTACAGCCATTCACTACCTTATTCATTCATTCATTCATTCATTCATTCACGTAAATACAGAGTTACTAACACCTCCTGAGGGCACCGACATTTGTTGAGTGCCTCCTTGGTACTATGCACGGTGCCAAGCGATCGTCCATTGATCCATCCCCAATCCACCTGGTCCCAACACGTATCACACACTTCCTACCTGCCAGGTGTGCGTACATTCTAGATTTGCACTTTGGGGCAAAGCAGCCACATCGTCAGTCTTGCAGAGCTGAGGACGGGCCAGGGAACGCTGAGATGGACCAAACAGTGAGAAGCAAACTGTAGCCACCCCCTCTGCGATGGTTCATGGGGTGCGTCAGCTTGGCCTGGCCACGGGGAGCGCCCAGGCATTTGGTTAAACTTCCTTTCTGGGTGTGTCTGTGAAGGTGTTTCCAGGCGAGATTAGCCTTCGAGTTGGTAGACTGAGTAAAGCAGATCGTGCTCCCCAATGCGGTGGGCCTCGTCTAATCAGTCGAGGGCCTGAGTAG
>NW_006431919.1:18601839-18611104 GCF_000325575.1 Pteropus alecto | reverse complement strand
AAGACACTGTCTTCTCCTGCCCTCGGACTGGCACGTGCGCCATCGGCTCTTCTGGTTCCCAGCCCTTGGACTCAGGCTGGAGCTACGCCGCTGGCTCTCCTGGGTCTGCAGCTTGCAGGTGACAGATCGAGGGCCATCTCGGTAATCATGTGAGCCAAGTCCGCACGATAACTCTCTCTCTATGTATAAATAGAATGCGTGTGTGCGCGTGTGCGTGTGTGTGTGTCTGTCCTGCCTCTGTCGGTTCTGCTCGCCAGGATAATGTCACCTCTCAGAGGAGAGGCAGGAAGAAAAGCCCAAAGCCCTCTGAAAGCCTATGGCTGGAGGACCCCAGCTGTTCTGGGGGTCTGGGGGCGGGGCTCCTCCCGGGAAGCACTAACGCAGCTGGGATGTGGGTGATGGCCATCAGTTACCTAGGCGGAGAAAGGGTGGACCATGCATCTGGCACCGAGAGTAGCACGTGCAAAGGCCCTGAGGTGAGGAGGCAGGTGAGTCCGCGATGTTGGGGAAAGGCTCAGGCGGCCGGAGTGCAGAGAACCGTGGGGCCTGGTGTGGAGCGAGGCCGGGGAGGCACGCGGAGGCCAGGCCCCGCAGGGCCCCGCAGGCTGCACCGCAGGGTTGGGTCCCGACGTCACCGACCATTACTTACTGTCATTACTGCAGGTTTTCAGATGAAGTAAACAAGGCTCAGAGAGATTTATTCATTTGCCCATCAAACATTGACTGTACCTGTGTGTCAGGCGCTGTGCCGAGTGCTGGGGAGACAGCTGTGAGCGGGACGGCTGGGCCCTGCTGCTGGGGAGCGCTACGCTCTGAGTGACAGAGGCAGGACTTGGCTCTGCCCATCCTGAGGGCTTTGCTGCTGGTCCACGTCGCTGCTTCCTGAGACCAGCGTGGGGATGAGAGATGCCCCACCTCCTGTCCCTCAAGTGCTCCGAGTCTGGAGATAAACTAGGGGAGCAAACACTTTGCCTTTGTGGTTTGTTCACTGGGGGCCAGACCCAGCCCCTAAGAGGTATCACAGCTGCACCCCAAACCTTCAAAGAAGAAGGCTGAGACTGAGGAGCGGGGTCGTGGCAACCTCGACCACCCGCCCCCAATCTCGTCTTTGCGGATTCAAAATAGTAGCAAGTTCTTAGCAAAAGGTGGAGGCTCTGCCCCCTCTTCCTCCCTCCGGGTCGTCCTTGGGACTTAACTCGACCAATGCAATCAACGTGGCAGCAGTGACAGGTGCTGGCCGGTCCCACAAACAACCCAAGGCGAGACCAGCCCAGGAAATGCCCAGTGAAGCCGCAGGCTCATGAGAAAGAATAGATCGCTGTGTGCTATGCCATTGAGTTTTGGGGTGCTTTCTTGTCCATCCGGAGGGAACTGAAACACCGTTGGATACATCTGGGGGGGGAGTGCAAAGAATGATCAGTGGACGGGACATGTGTTGCTCTCACGCAGCCCCCCTCCCCTTTCCTTCTGCTAAGCGCACCCCAGTTTCTATACAGCTGGTTCACTGACTGGAGAGAGAGAAGGAATGAGAAAAAGACTTTATCCAAATGCCGTTTACACCGCTGTGCTGCGATTGTTTTTACGTATCTCACAAGGCGTCGTAACAAGAATTAGCCAGATTTTTAAATGAACACCTGGCATTATGTGGCAGAGGCACCTGGCTCTTTACGACGAGCCACTCACAATTTTTACCGCCTTCTCAGAGAGGAAAAGCCACCGCCCTCTCGTCCTTTGACGAGGACGCGGACATCTCTGCCCGCACCTTTCGGCAAACACGGAAGCTCAGCCGTTCCCACCTGTCCCGTCCCCATCAGGGGCCAGCCCTCGTCAAGAATATTCCGAGCGCTTTCCTCTGGCCACCCACCAGCAAACTCACGCCGAGCTGCCGCGTCCTTGTTCGGGAGACTCCGATTGCGTCGAGGTTCAGATGTTCACCCGGCCTCTCTGTGAAATGCAGACGAGACAACTAGAGATGAAAAAGCCGGTGATCACAGTCGGCAGCGGTGAAAGAAAAAACAGGAATAGAGAGAAATGGTTTCGTGGGCAAAGGACGGAAACCGGATGTGTCTGGGGAGACTCCTGGCTGGTCTTGTTTTTAGAAGGGGACAGTCGGCCTCGCCTTTGATTCTAATTGTCACAGTGGCCGGGAACCGGCCGAGCAGAGGCGAGTGAGCTGTGGCCTTTCGCGGAGGCAGAATAGCCATGTGGGCATTATGGGTTCTTGGGAATGAAGGAAAAGGAGAGGATGGGGAAGGAGAGGAAGAAAGCAGGAGCAGGGGAGGGAGGAAAGGGGAAGAATGGAAGAAAGGAAAGAGAGGCGAGCAGGGTGAGTGTCGCCCACTATGTCGGGCTCGCTAAGCAGCCCCGTGACCTGGGAGTGAGGTACCTTCACCTGCCTTTCACAGGTGAGGGGTGTGGTTGCTGTTCGCACAGGTGAGACCCCCTCGACTGCCAGGGTGGAGCGACGTGCTGAATTCGGAACCCGAGACGCCGAATCATCCTCCTGCCCACTACCACGACAGGAGCCAAGACGGTCACCTAATCAGTGACATGCTACGTAAAGAGCGGGCTGGAAAATTACCTCACGTTTCTGAATCTACCCCCGGAAATCACAGGTGAGCCGGCCATCGCCACAGCCCTTTGAAGTTGATACTCGGATTTCCCCAGGCCCCCACCACGGCCGTGACGCCATCTGCGCTGCTGTGTCCACTGCGTACAGCAGCCCCTTCGGGCACACGCATACTTCTAGAAGCCCCGAGGGTCCCCCCCAGTTCCCACGCGGTCCTCCCGCCTTCTGCCCCAGCTGCCCCTCAAGGCTCACTGTCACTAGATCGCTTTGTGCCCTGGTCCCGCCCTGGCTCTGTGGGTGCCCTGGTCCAGTGAAGGGAGGCAGAGAGTCCCTGGTCCAGTGAAGGGAGGCAGAGCAGAGTCCCTGGGCTCAGGCAGGGGGACCTGAGCTGAGCTGCTGGGACAGACCTCAGGACAGGCCAGGGGACCTTGCCCAGACGCCCGATGCAACACCACTTCCTCATTCCCCATCCATCAAGAGCAACCAACCAAAAACCTCACAAAACCGACTCCCGGGGCGCCCGCCCGGCCGTTCCCAAACAGGCCCAGGCTTGTCTAAATTCCAGAGAGTTCCAGCCCAGCTGGACTCCTCGCCCTCCTGTTGGGGTCAAGAAACAAGTTTCCTACCTATTCCGTCACAAGGGCTTCAGAATAATCCCCCGAGGTTGGCAGGAAACAGTTCTTTCTCCTTTGCAAATCTCAGGAGGCCACACGGTGGGGGTGGGGGCTCAGGACTGGACCCCGGCGGGGGTTGGGGGTGCAGCATGAGTCCCCCCCAACTCCCTTCTTGTGGGCTGGTGGTCTCCAGCTAAGCGGGCAGTCTGATCTTTCTCCATAGGGACTTTTATTAAAAACCAAGGCATGGGCTGGTAAGAGGTCAAAGAAACAAATAGTCCAGAGGTGGCCTTGTTAGAAAAAGTCCCCACATGGGAGGACGGGCTGTGACGGTAAGGAGGGCAGCGACAGGTCTGAGGCCTTACAAGCCGGGTCAGAACCCGAGGCCCACTGCCTCGCCACCCCTCCCCGGCCAGGCAGAGAAACCGGATCCCAGATGTGCTATTAACGGGGACCCTGCCGGGCAAGCTGCCTCTTCGTCGGGCAATGGCGCCCTCTGCTGGCGGCACAATGCCACACCTGTCCGTCACAGAAAGCAAGGGTCAAATGTAATTACATTAATGGTCCCCGGACCTTGGGTCTCATGCCTGAAAAGTACTGTTTTCCTTATTTCATTTCTTACTCACTAGTTCTTATTAATTTATTGTTTTAATTATTATTGTTGTTTGTACAGGTTAAATTTGTCAATATTTACTAGATTAGAAATTCAAATGGATATATTCAAAAACTACTTACTTTTAAGCCCATTCCCTTTAACATATTTTTTATGAAAAATAATCGTAGTTTTCAAAACAAAAAAAACGTTTGGGGGGACAGTGGCATCATTTTGTCTGTGCAAATCTCTAACGTCTGATGTAATAGAAAACAGCCTGGATTCTTCCATCTCCCCAATTCAATCTGTTGAGACGGACTGACCAAAGGATATAAAGACAAGCCTGGTCTCCCTCAAATACGCAGTTGGGGGAAAAAGAGGAGTATTTTAATAGCTTTTTTCAGATAATCGTGAATATTCTTCTTTGATATCATGTCCCATATCGACAAATGGTACTTTTTCAAAGCTTAGCTGGAAGTGGCAATGTGAAACCCTATCATGGAATGTTTTTCCTCCTCTGTTACATTAAAACCCATCGTTCCTTCTCGGGTGGGTCTCCATTCGTACACGAGTGTGTAACACCACACGCTCATCATCTGGAAAAGTTTGGTTCGCGAAGCCATGCCAATCTTCCAAATCTTGGCAAATTTCATTAAAAAAAAAAACAAAAACAAAACCAAAGATCACCTTTACTAACACGACCAGATGTCTTATCAGAAGAATGTTTAATTATTGGAAAACTGTCACCCTCATGGTGGTGGATATAAATTATCCCAAATTCTAATTTTCACTTGCAAGATCAAACCTCATCGTCGGCAATAAATACTGCCATTTTATCCTCCTTCAGGTGACACGATCGCTTCATTTCCTTTCAAGAGAACGTCTCCCAAATGCTGAAGTCTGCCAGCTGTGCTTTCAGGTGAAATGGTCGTCAACAAAAAAGTGGCCAGTTTAGCTCAAAGAAATGACCGAAGTGCTTTTCCTCAAGGCGGCTTTACTTGCGGAGGCAACAGACGCGTCTCGTGTGCACATTCCCTCTTGTCTCACGGAATATTAAAAAGGCGCATCTGCAGGGGTTGAGATTGAAGAGAATTATAATTTATCCAGCTTCATCCAGAACATTCTTGAGACTTTTTTTTTTTTTTTTTTGAACCACGAGCTCATGGTGGTGGAGACTATAATGACGAGACGGCAGGCGGCTGCCAGCCCCTCTGAGTCCTGCCAAAGCTCCAGCAGCTTCATGATGTGACGCGTCGCCCCTCGGAACAAATGTCAACACGGTGAAACAGGCAAATAATATCTTCGTGTTGCCCTGCAAAGGGCTCTGCCCTCATGGCCCCTCGCGAGGAAGTCGGGGTGCCTCCTGGCCTGCCCACCGCGCTTTCAGAACTGCTATGCCGCCCCAAGAAGGAGTCAGAACGTGGGGGAGGCAGGGGAGTCGGACCGAGAAGGTTTTCTCTCTGCCTTCCTGGCGGCACGGAGCTGCGTGGGGAAATGGAGACTATATACTGACCTTTGACCCCACCCCTGACACTGAGCTCCTGAAACCCTGGTAATTTCCTGGGTGACAGGAGTGTCTTTTGCTCTAATGAGGGACTCAGGTGGGCTCCCGGATGGGATGGGAGGGGGAGGTGGTCACCAGAAAGACCCAGCGTGATGAGAAGCTTGGAATTTTCAGCCCCATCCCCCATTCCTTTGAGAAGGGAGAAGGGCTGGAAATAAAATGAACGATCGATCACGCCTCCATGACAAAGCCCCCGTGAAGTCCCTACAGTAAGGGGTTCAGAGGGCTTCTGGGTCCGTGAGCACGTGTAGGTGCTGGGAGGGCGGCACCCTGGGGGGGGGCGTGGAAGCTTGGTGCCCGTCCCACATACCTCGCCCTAAGCATCTCTTCCATCTGGGGGTTCATCTGCATCCTTTATGACGCCCTTTTATAATAAACTGGTAAACGTAAATCAGTGTTTCCCTGAGTTCTGTGAGCTGCTGTAGCAAATGAATCAAACCCACAGAGGGAGTTGTGGGAACCTCTGATTTATAGCTGGCTGGTCAGAAGCACAGGTGACAAACTGGACTCGCAAGTGGCATCTGAAGTGGGGGGAGTATGGAACGAAAACTGAGTTACATTGATCACACTATTTTTTAAAGATTTAAAGTGAATTAAGAATCCAAATGTAAAAAAAAAAAATGAAAATAATAGAAGACGTTTGAGGAAAATAACTTTGGTTGGAGATGATCTTAAACAAATCAGGAAATCCAGACGCCTCACAAAGCAGGAGAAACAGAGCCAACTTCACACAACGCTTAACGTTCGTAGCGCAAAAGTCCAAAGGTTTAGGGAAAACGAAGTGTCTATAACAAACAGAGTCTGCTTTTCTCAATATGTGAAGAACTCATAAAAATTGACGAATAAAAGGCAAGCATCTAAAAGTGGCCAAGGACATGCAAAGGCAAGTTCACTTCACGCATCAAGGAAACACGAAATAAAATAAAATGCCGTCTCGTTTTTGCCCATTAGATTTGCAGCACTCGCTCAAAAAGAGTGTTAAGCCCGATTCTGATGTGGAAAATCTCAGTGTGGGGTGTTAATTGCTGTAGCCATGTTGGAAGAAATTCTGGAAATATTTATTATAGGTTCAGAAACACTTAACTTTTTGGCCCAGGAATCCCACTCTCAAAAATCTGTCCTCCAGATCATAAAGATACAACTATGAAGATGCATATTTCAGCACAGAGAAGGAAGCCACCTGCACATTCTTGAGTTGGCGGAATGAGTCAAAGCAACCCTTTCGGTGGCTCGCAGTGCACCTGTTACAGAGCAGGCGACGGCCCATCTGCACCGACCTGCAGAGGTGGCCGTGATCTTGAAAGGAAAATGGCAAGTCGGAGAGAAGTGTGCGAGGCACCTTCTCATTTTTTGTCAATCAGAAAACCCCAATCGATGTGCAGGGATGTGTTATGGCCTGAATGTTTGTGTCCCCTCACCCCCGAAAGTCGTACGTTGAAGCCACCACCCGCAGTGGGATGGCATGAGGAGGTGGGGCCTGTGGAAGGTGATTGGGATTTGATGAGGTCGTGAGGGTGGGGTCCCCATGGTGGCATTGGTGCCCTTATGAGTCAGGAGAAAGCTTGCTTCCTCTCTCTGCTCAACACGTGAGGACACAAGGAGAAGCCTGCCCCGCCCCTCGAAAAGGGCTCCCACCAGAACCTAACCATGCCCTCACCCTGACCTTGGACTTCCCGCCTGCAGAACTGTGGGAAATAAATGTCTGCTGTTTACAAGTCCCCCAGTCTGTGGCTCTTAGTTACAGGTCTGAAGACTTCACAGACCCAAGCACAAGGGACCCCTCAGGGGTGGCCATGCTGGTAACATCTCTACCGTGGAAACCGCCAATGTTGCACAGTACATCTTACCCCCTGGAAGCCAGTCTGTCACTGTCACAAGGGGCTGAAAAGGGCTGCGGGTGCTCTTCCCAGAAGCCCCTGTTCAAAGACCTGCTACTGTCCGCGCCGGGAGCCGCATGGACATGGATTAATTTTATAGCACACAGGAGACCCTTCAGCTGCAATAGTCTGGGAACCTCTGGCTCCTCCCACGCACGGAACACCATATTTTCCCGAGAGTTCTGCAGTCCCCGCAGCCTGAGCCAGTGCGTGAGGGGCTATGCTGCATCCCTGCCACTGGAGGGCAGTGTTGCCACAGCCAAGACGCCCGCTCAGCCTGGATGGACCTGGATGGGCCTGGATGGGCCTGGATGGGCCTGGATGGGCCTGGATGGAGCCCTGGCCTCTGCATTCAGCGGGCAGCGTCTCGGCCCTTCAGGACCCTGAGGGTAGAGGACTGCAGGGGGGAAGAGGACTCAAACATTAGGGTCCTTAAACCCAAAGAGTGCTGATTTCAAGATTAGGGATGCCTATGACAGCCACTTAGCACGTTACCCTTTAAGCCCCGGATTCGACTTAACAAGACATGCGACAAGTCATCGCATTACTTTGAGCTTCAGTTTCCTCATCTGCGAGACAAGGAGGATGGTCGTGTTGACGGCAGAGGGCTGCATGATGACTAAATGACATGACATATGAACAGCTTGGACTGGCGCCTGGCACGCGGTGAGTCCACCGCGACCTCGGCTGCTGCCATTGACAGTTTACGCTGTTGGTGCTGGTCTCAGCCTCTGAGGTAGGTACTACTGGTTTGCATTTTACGGAACACAACAGCGAGGGACATAGAAAGGACGTGACTGTCCCAAGGTCACACAGTGAGTGGGGGACAAGCGGGAACTGGAATATCGTCTGCGTGAAGCCTCCCTAACTCAGCGCAGCAGAGGCGGTAGAGAGCGAGGAGGGCCTGAGCCGCACCCCGCTCCGCGCCCCTCCACCCCGCTCCCTGCCTCCACCCGGGCGGGCTGCCTGGGGCTCTGCATTCCTCTCCGAGCCCGATTCCTTCCTTGGAAAATAAGACATACGACCACGGAGTTATCGACAGTGAGTGTGGAAGCGCTTCAGACAAAGAAAGAAGCTATCAGCTCATCTCTCCATTCAACTCCTGTTTCTCGCGCTCCAAAAGTTTGCACGGCCCGGGGCGGGGGCCAGTGCAGGGTTAACCCCCAGGCTTTGTCCTAATGCGCGCTCCGTCTGGGAAGCTCCAGTCTCCTCCTCTGGGCGCAAGCATCGCCACCTGGCAGAGCCTGGCATTTAAGGGGGTGCGCGTGGCACCTTTCAACGCCCCCCCCCCCGCCGCCCCGTTCCGTCCTTCCCATCACACGCACACACGCGCACGCACACAGAACACACGGCCACCGAGAGAGGCCTCGGAAGAAACGCAGCCCTCCAGCGTCTCTAGCCAGGGTCCCCGGGGCGGCGCGCGGACCCGAAACAAAGGCGCCGCGGGCGTGCGGGCTGCGCGGGGGCCGCTCACCGCCAGAGGGCAGCGTGCGCTCGCGGAGGTCTGGGGGCGCCTTTGTCCCTGCGGGGCCCCTGCCCGCCAGGCTCCCCAGGGCCCGCAGCCCCTCCTCCTCACCCCGCCCCTCCACCCCCGCCTGTGATCGCTTTGGATGCGCCTCAGCCCTGGGCCTGCCCGCCCCCCATCGGCCCCCACTCCGTCCCGGGGGGCCGTGCCGGGTCCGGCCACGGTGAGCCCAGAAGTCCAGAGGCTGCCGGGGCCACCGGGGCTGGGACAGCGGCCAGGGCCTGGGCCTGTCCCCACGCTGCCCACTCTGTCGGGGCTGGGAAGGTCTGTTTAGGGACGGAGACCTCCTGGGCCAGGCCGGAGTCCAGGCCCAGCTCGGTGCCTGATGGTCACCCGGGGGTCCTTGGGGCCTGGAGCCCCGCTCAGGCCGCCCACGGACCTGCGGCTGGCGTTTCTCCTGGTTCGGGGGCGTGCCCACGTGGGGGTCCTTTGCAGACCCCAGGTGGGCCTCGCGCTGGGGAAGATGACTTGGCAATCAACCCAGGCAGGCTGTCCCCCACGGCGGCTCCAGTTCAGAGCCCTCC
>NW_006431919.1:18589104-18601827 GCF_000325575.1 Pteropus alecto | reverse complement strand
ACACCCCAGAAAAAGTCTCTCCACGCGCCCCGCCCCGCAGTGAAAGCTCCCCCTCTGCTGGGAGACGCCCCTTACGTGCGTCCCGTCGTCGTAGGACCCTCGAAGAGCCTTGCAGAGGAGAAATGGTGCCTACCCCACTCCGCGGATGAGGAAACTGAGGCCGCGAGCCGCCGTGAGACCTGCACAAGCTGTGCTCCACCTGGGGGTCCTCGCAGAGCCGTGCCCGCCCCCCGGAACCCCCGCCCCCATGTCTCCGGCCGTGGCCTCCAGTTCTCAGGTACACCCCTGATCTCTCCCACCCGGCCGCATCCCGTTTCCTCAGAGACCTCGACACACGCGGCCTTCTACACTTTCTCAGGCGACTGTTACTTCCTGTCCCCCTTCCTCAGCTGAGTCCCATCAGACAGGAACTGTGTTAATTTTGTTCACCCCACACGTAGCGCTTTGCCTGACACGTAGTAGGTAGTCAATGAAATGTGCTGAATGAATGAATGAAAATTCAAAACAACCTTAGGGAGTATGTGACGTCATCCCTACCATCCGCATGTCCCCCATCCGCCATGCCCCCGTCCTCACCATCAGAGGGCATTGGGTTAGAGTTTATGAATGGGAACTGGTGGTGGTGGTGCCAGGTGCATGGGCCTCTGGATGCTGAACGTCAAGGTTGTGTTTTATCCCGGGAGCCACAGGGGGCTTGGGTGCCAGTGCTCAGAACCGGTTTCCGCCGGGGCTAGGCGTGGGGAGATGTCCAAGAGTCTCCCAGGGCAACGAGTGGGCCTCGTCAAGGACCAGGGAGCTGCTCTGTTCCCACGTGGGTGGGGGGGAGGCTAGGCGTGGGGAGATGTCCAAGAGTCCCCCAGGGCAACGAGTGGGCCTGGTCAAGGACCAGGGAGCTGCTCTGTTCCCACTTACGTTCCCATCACGGGTCACACTTGTGCTGTGCCACTGATGACCCCACGTCCCCCCTCCCTGAGATTTGGGGGCGTCCTCACTTGGCTTAGACTCGAATCCTTGCTCCTGCCCCTTTCTGCCCATTTTCTATAAAATGTCAGGATTTCAACATTTTCTTTTAAGGCGGTAAATTCATGGGAAGTCGTTACAGCGCGTGCCTCCCCCCACCCCCACTCTGGACGTCTGCTTCACCATCCCGGCTGCGGACACAGGAGGCCCCACACCCGGGCGCGAGTGAGTGCGGGCCTTTCCAGGGTCGCCTGGCCCCTCCCCGTGCCCACCATGGACAAGGGGACTTCCGGAGCTCAGATTCCTGCCCCACGGGTTCTGGAAATGGCTGAGGTGGGCAGGTGAGGGGGTCCGTAGGAAGCACAGAGCAGAGGCTTGGGCTACGGCGGCAGCCCTGCCGTGTTGCCGGGTGATGGGGTGGCCCGGGGTGGCCCGGGGTGGCCAGGTCATCCATCTCTGCTTAGAGAAGTGGGGACACAGGGTTTTCAGGTGAAATCTCTCAATCCTTAGATGTTGCCAGCCAATTAGAGAACAATTCCACACCGAGTCAGCCAAACCAAACACCGCTGTAGGCCAACCCGGCCACCCGTCTGAGACGTCGCCGCCTCCGGCCTGTTCGTGGGGGACCTGGGCATTGGTGGCAGCCAGATTTGGGCTGGAGTGCCAGCGTGGCCACAGCCAGGCCACCTGGGCAACTTGCCCGATCTCTCTGAGGCTCAGTTTCCTCATCTGTAGAAAGATGATCATCTGTCAGAACAGTGAGCTCACTGGGTTGGGGGAGATTATGAAGTGCGTGTAAATTCGCAGAGCAGGGCCTGGCGTCGAGTGAGCTGGTTATTAAGTGCTCGTCGTCATCATTACTCGTATTTTGCTGCGTGAGTGGAAAGATGGCTTTCCAACCCTTTGTGCCCTGGGCTCGTCCTGTAGGAAGGACCCCTGTGTCAGCCAGTGACGGCAGCTTAGAGCCAAGTCCCACCGAGACGGCCCGAAGCCTGCCGTCTCCAAGGTTACACCTCACGGCACGCAGGGAGCGTGGTGAACGTCAGAGCCTGGTGCAGAATGAATGGGACACGGGAAGGTGTGCACACTGCGCCCCAGTCACCGCCTCGCTGAGTCCGCCTCCCGCCCGGCTCTTTATAAAGCAGCATTTGCAAACCTCGGAGCACAAACCCCTCACGCCAGACCGAGGTCCAGCTCGCAGCGGCCACAGTCCTTGTACCCCAGAAGATTTAGCAGGCTTGGGGTTCCCTAAACCTTCATATTGGTGGCCAGTATCTCCTACCAGATTTGCATAACGTTCTTCTTTAAGGTGACTCATTTTTTTATATTTCTATAAATGCAGCTCTATCTTAGGTACCTTGTGTATGAAACAATGGCTGTGATGAGCTAATTATTTTTTATACACGTTCAAAAAAAAAAAAAAGAGATGTTGCTGCTAAAACATTTTAAACTCACCGGTGTGATGATGGCAGATGGCCCCGCCGGCCCTCACGACAGTCCAGCACCCTTTGCGTGTCGAGCTGGGACAAAGGGCAGATTTCTCCCAGCTTTGCGGCCTCTGCCGTGGGGAGACGTGGCAGACGCGGAGGCAGTGGGTGCAGGGGACAGTCGGGAGAAGCCGAGAACGTTCCTTTAGGCTTCCTTGTCAACTCTCGACTTGTTAGAACGGCTCTGACGGTGCGTTTGCGACGTCCCTCACGCCTTCCGCCGGGGACGTGGGCGTCGGCCCTCGCGCTGCAATGCCACGCGCGGACCGAACGTGAGGCTTCTGCAGCTTTCTGTTTCCTGTAGGGACAAGTTCAAGTTCTGGACATAGCATTCGTTTTTGTGGGCCCCTACGTGTCTCCGCTCCCTCCGCCACCACCCTGCTTTTCACCTGTCTCCCTGACCACCGCCCCCCCGCCCCCACCTTCACCTTCACAGGGCCGTTGGCTCTTGTCAGGGGGCTCCGATGTCAGCACAGGGGGCGAGGGAGTCAGCCATGCCGCTTGGAGCTAGTGCTTCGTCAGCCCTGATGACAGGCCTCTCAGCTCACTCGGCGTCTGCCGAGCATCTGCCGGCGCAGGCGGTGACAGGTCCGTTGACGCTAACAGGTTCTCTTGGGCTTGGTGGGTTCGACGGCGTCCTCCGGAAACTCACGTCCGCTCGGAACCTGAGAATGCCTTTTTATTTGGAAATAGGGCCATTGCAGATGGGATTAAAGACCTCGAGATGAAGTCATCCTGCCTCAACTCAGTGATGAGATGACACGGAGACACGGGAGAAGGTGGCGATGTGAGGTGGCAGCACTGTGTCTGCAAGCCCAGGAACGCCAGGGAGGGACAGCAGTGCTTACGTGGCGGCCACCAGAAGCCAGGAGAGGGGCACGGGGCGGTGCCTCCTTCAGAGACCCGAGGAGGAAGCAACCCTGTGGACACCACGATTTCTAGCGTCTGGCCTCCTGGTCTGTGTGAGAACACCCTTCTGCTGTTTGTGGTGATTCGCTCTGCCGGCCGTAGGACATGAGGACACTCTGTGCGTCCCCCCAGCAGCCCAGCCCGCGAGGAGGGCACTTATCGTCCTCCAGCTTAGACATCAGGACAGGGAGCCTCAGAAAGGTCCAGCCGCTTGCCCAAAGTTATCGGGTCCCCCAGACTCTGGCCCTAGTGGGCCCACACACAGGGACGTGGGGGGTGGGGATGATGGAGGGGGGTCTGAGAGTCCGGGGAGACAGGCTGCAGGGCGAGACAGGGCACTGCCACCGAGGGGAAGCTGCATTCTGCAGCCGTTGGCGCTGATAATTAGAAGCATCATGGAGCCTCCTGGGCAATGCTCACATGTGACCTCGAAGAAGAAACAAAGGCGAGACCGATTCTGCACCAAGTCCTCAGCTGTGCGGAAATAGATCTGCCTAAGGACGAAGCCTGCAGAACACAGCGTTGCACCCCTAGGGCACTGGATTCGTGGGGGGTTGTTTTCCACCTATTTAAAAAAAATCACCCCCATGTTCTGTTATTATTTAGTTAATGTATTTATTTAGATCAGGGAAACACACAGAGGGACCCTCCCCTCTGCTCCTAAAAGCGACAAAAACTAGAAAGCAAAGAAAATCGAAGCCCCCTCACACAGCTCTCGGTGGATTCTGCTGCCCCAACCTCGCTTCCCTCACAGGCTCCACCCTGCGGGAGCCACAGCCCTGCCAAACATATCCTCCCAAGAAGCAGCATCAGCATCGGCTGGGGCCGGCTGGTCAGGGAAAGGATGAAGGGAAGAGTCTGTTTGCCCTCTGCTGACTTGCTGACATCACAGCCCCCTGCCAGCACCAGGGACCCTGTGCGGAGTCGGGGGAGGGGGGACATGTGGCGTTGCAGGGTAGGGCGAGGGGAGCAGAGATTGCTTTGGTCCCCACCGTTGAGATGCTGCAATCTGCACGACAAGCTTGTGTTTTTCCGGAGCGCCTGTCACTTATTAGTTATTCCTCCAACTCGCCAAGCAAGGTCATTTGCCAGGCGTTGGGGGCACATGGCAGAGGCCCTGAGCCATCTCCCTGAGGCCATGTCACGGGAGTGCTAGGCAGCTAAACGCTTTGGGGTCGGAGGCCCCCGCTGAGGGATGGGGTCTTCAAGGCCATGCCGACCCCTTTCAGAGGACGCGAGGGTACGTCCGGGTCTCCATTCCGTCTCGCTGTATTGACAACTGTATAAGGAGCCACCGCCGTGGGCCCCACAGAGCTCTGTGCCTGGAGGTCAAAGAGTGGACGAGCTACGTCAGACCTCCGCTCTCGCGGGGTCCTCAGGCTAACCTGAGCGACAGCCATCATCACAGTCCCACAAACGACATTTAACGCCCAAGGGTTAAGAAGTGGACGGAGACGTGAGAGGTGACGCCGGGCCCTGTGAGGCTGGCTCCTCTGTGACAGGGCAGCTCGAGTTGAGACAGGAGCAATGGGGGTGCACGGGGCGAGCGTGGCATGTGCAAAGGCCCCGAGGCAGGAGCGACCACAGCACATTCAAGGAAAAGAAAAGCAGACGGTGGTTAAAGGACGAGGCGGAAGAGGGGGTGCCGGGGGAGAGGGGGTGCCAGGGAAGAGGGGGTGCCAGGGGAGAGGGGCCAGGGAGGAGGAATCACGCCTCCTAGGACCTGATAGGCCGTGGTGGTTCAGGTCCCTGGCCTAAAGCGATGCAAAACGCTGAAGAAGTTTAAACAGCTGAGTGACATGGTCGGGTCTTAACCACGTGGGGGGCCTGCAAGCCGGGCTGGATTCCCCAAACTCATCACATTGCCCAGGGCTATCGTCTTCTTTGCAAAGGAGGCATCACCAAGGACCACCTCCCTGGGCCATTACTATTTGATGGGGTGTCTACTTAATGCCATGTGGGTGTAAACTCCCTTGCTATGGATGAGGACACGGAGGCACAGAGAGGTGAAGTGACTTGGCCGGGGACACACAGCAGGAAAGTCACTGAGGTTGACATGACCCTGAGAAGTCTGTCACCACCCAAACCTCTGTGGTTACAGGGCCCCGTAATGGGCTCGGTTACAATTAGAGATGGAAGTAGACAAAACGGGGCGCGGACCTGGCCTTCTCTGCCCCACCTGTCTCTCCCCCAGAGAAGCCCAGCGTGGCGGGGAGGGGGCGCGCATGCTTTTTTGGGTCCTGGTCGTGCATCATGAACCCCGCACGCTACTGTCCTGTGTTCACGACGGAATTCCTTCTGGGCCTGAGCTAGAGCAGCGTCGGGGGAGGCGGTCGCCCTTGGTGACGGCAGAGGCTGTGGTCATTGACCCAATGGCGCTGATGGGAGCCATCTCCAGAAAGATCCCTGGACGTGGAGGCCTCCGGCCGCTCCGGCCGCTCCTTGTCGCTCCGTCTACCACCTTGCTCCTTCTGGGCCTTTCTCAGTGGCCTCCTCAGCTCGGGAAGCCGTGAGTCCCTGCTCCCTCTTTCAGGTTTCAGGGTTTCCTGGAACCGCCACTCAAGACAGGAGGCTGTGCCACGAATCCCGTTTACAGATGAGTTTTGTTGGGCCCACGCTGTTCTTTAAAATCGAGAACGGATATTGTGGAAATCTACATGAGATTTCGTGTAGAGAGCACACGTGCACGCCCAGCCCTGAGCTAAGCGCTGTGGGCACAGCAGGAAGAGGTCAGAAGCTTAGGGACACCGATGGCAAGCACGTGCATGCATGTCAGTGACATTGCTGGATGGTGCCGGGGGATCGGCGAGACCCTGGAGCTACTTTGGCAAATTGGGGGGTTAGGACGTCTTCAAAGGTGAAGAGGAGGCAGCCAGGTAAAGGGGAGGAAGCGCTCGGCCAGAGAGGGGCTGGTCCCAAGGGAGAGGCCAGCGGGTACTCGGGGCCGGCTGGGCTGAAACTCGGCACACAAATGATGCGGGCCATAGGGGGACCGGAAGATGGGTAAGGTCAGAGGACCTCGGGCTCACAGGTCAAGGACGTTGCCACGAGGGCCAGGGGTCGACAAGGTGGGAGGGCGCGCTGGAGTCAGCAGAGCCCTTACCGTTGCTGGTCAGTGTTAGTGACCGCTGCGTCGAACAAGGATGACTTGCAGAGGTGGGGGCCGTGAAACAACGTGATTTTCTCTCCTGCACGAGAGGGGAGGTCCCTGTACCTCTCACTCTCCCCTCTTCTGCTGGCGGAATAGAGACAGGCCTCAGTCACTTAAGTCGGCGAGTGGGAATTTTTCCTTGATGAGGAGGCTTTGCGTTCTCTGGCGGGGGCAGGTGGGTGAAGCTGACTTTCTCTCTGGCTGCGCATCTGTGAGTTCTTTGGGGGCGCTCGTGCTGGGCGCTGCTGGCTGTAGCTGCTATAATTGGTGATGCCTCTCATTTAGGTGACCTCTCATTCATCAGTCCCTAGTTCCTTGGTCAGTCCTCCTACAAGGCTAGCTGTCCGTTCCCGGAGATCCTCTCAGCAGAACACAAAGCCACTCCCAGCTGGCCTCCTCTGCTGCTGGGACCACGTCCGCTCCGCAAAAGCACTCACATGTTCCCTGGCCTGCCTTGAGGTAAGTCAGCTACATTATCGTCATCACCATCGCTATCATCATCATCACCATCATTCTTGCCACCATCATAACTGTTATCCATCGATGACATCACCACCGTCATCATCCTCACAGTCACCATCACCATCATCATCACCATCACCACCATCACCAATATCACTATCATCACCACCATCATCACCACCATCACCAACATCACAATCACCATCATTACCATCATCATCACCATCATCACCAACACTATCATCATTGCCACCATCACCGTCACCACCACCACCACCACCATCATCACCATCACCACCATCATCACCACCATCACCAACCACAATCACCTCATCACCACCATCACCAACATCACAATCACCATCATTACCATCATCATCACCATCATCATCACCATCATCACCAACACTATCATCATTACCACCAGCACCATCGCCACCAGCACCAACATCACAATCACCGTTGTCACCACCATCACCATCACCACCATCATCACCATCACCACCATCATCACCATCACCATCATCATCACCATCGCCATCAATCACCTTTTTCGTTGCCTTCATCATCATCATCATCATTGGTCTAACCCAGGAGTTGGCAAATGTTATCTGAAAAGACGAGATAGTAAATACTTTAGGACTGGTGGGCCATTTGGTCTCCGTCACAGCTACTCAACTCTGTCTTTGAAGCCACAGACAATATGCAAGGAAGGGGTTGGCCGTGCTCCAATAAACCTTTATTTACAGAAATAAAGAGGCTGTAGTTTGCCGACGCCTGATCTAAACAGAATTCAGAAATAATATTTCCCTGACTGCATGAGCATCCAACAGCCAAGCCATCCGCCATCACAGGTCACAAACCCCCCCTGCTCTAGGACCTCAGCCCATGCAATGCTGACACATACACAGAAGGAGAGACTTTTAACAGTGAGTGGTCCCACAAACCCGTTACCTAACTTCAGCATCCACTGACTTTCTGCCATTTTAAAGGCCATCTTGAGAGAAAACATTGTGTGGCATTGGCGGGAGCTAAGAGATAGACAACTGGGGTGTAAGATTAAGAGGTAAAAAGAGCTTCCAAGAAAAAACTCTCTGCTGGAAAGTTCATAGCTGTTCCTGTAAGTCATTTCAGAGGCTCTGAAGGTTTGAGGTCAGAGAACCCTTAGATCTTCAAACCCTGAGGCAGAGATATTTTCTGACACAGCTACCCTGGCCTTGTCTGACTTCTTAGAATAGCTGAGGAGATGCCAGGATGAATCTTCCTTGTCAGCTAAGTGACGTCAGTGATTCTTCCTGATGGCGGTGTCTGGGCCATGGACAGTCCAGGGGCAACTGTGGGTCTCAACACCAGGCCCAGCGTCCGCGTGACCTTTGGCAGCCACTTTGCCTGTGGAGCCCATTTTCGCACTGACGTGATCGGTGGGTAACATCTGCCCCCCACAGGGTGGTCGCAGGGATTCCATGAAATGAATCAATGTCACGTCATGTTTTCTTAAGTCGTCGGACCTGTGGGGTGTAAACACAAAACCATTGTTTCTCCACACCTGCTTTGGGCTGTGGGTCGTTGGAAACCGCTTTTCCATGGGTTGTCAATGTCTCGGGCTGATGATGGATATTGATGCGTTTCCTTGCCCTGGATCCGACTCAGCTCGCTTTCTTGATCCCTCTTCCTGGTAAAGCCAGTAAGTGTCCTCATTCATTCATTCAACAAATACACACACGGTACCTGTTCTATGCCATGTGGCCTAGAAATGATTTGGGCAGGTCCACTGCCATCTCTGAGCTGGGGTCCAGGAGGGCAGTGACACAAGGTCAACTGACCAAGGCCCTCAGATGGACAAGGTCAGACAGCCCTCACGGGGTCACCGAGAGGGGCGGAGCTGGTACCGCAAACCCACCTGGGCGAGTTGGCAGGAAATAAGAAAGAAGGAAGGAAGACCTTGGGACTTTGGGCTTCCAGCTGCGGGCAGAGCACCGGGGCTTTATTCCTTTCCTTCCGCAGGACCCAGACGTGTGCACCTTTCAGAGGCGTTCCAGCACCTTCCACACGGACGCCATCGAAGCCCCGTCAGTGATGGCCGGAGAAGCAGTGATGATCAGAAGACTGAGGATGACAAGTACAGCCAGCGAGCAGAGACAGATGGCAACAGGTCACTGGCCTACAAGGTCAGGAGGGGAAGAGGGAAGCAAAGAGCGGAAATTCCATCAACCTACTGTTGGGTCCCCTGCCCTGCAGCCATCGTAGCCACCGGGGCCATTTGTGCCCTCGCCGCGGAGCTTCGAGCGCCCAAGCCCCCCAGTCCCTCCAGCGATTACCCCCAAGTGGGAGGGCTCGGGGAGGACCCTTTACGGGCGTCTTGTCCGTCCCAGAAGCCGTGCTAAGCGCGCCGATGCCTCTAGGCCTCTGCTCATGCTGATCTGCTGCTGCCTCAAGTCCCTTTTTCCCCTTCTCCATCTGGAAAAATTCTCTGCATCCTGCGAGTTCCGCTCCAGTGTCGGCCTTCTTTGCGCAGCGTTCCCTTCCTTCACCCCATCGCCTCGCGTCTCCTTCCGCCGCACGACGGGGTCCCCTGGCCGGGGTCCCCTGGCCGGGGTCCCCGGACCTGCCTTTCATCCCTCTCTCTTAGTAAACTCAGAGGTCTTCAAGGTCAGAGAATGTGCCCGATTCCTCTCTGCATCCTAAGAACCCAGCGCGGGGCTTGGCATAGAGTAGTTGCTCTCAACCCTTCACTGAATGAATGAGTAAGTAAATAAATAGCTTATGCCAGGCTTGCCTCGAAGACAGCTCGGTCTGGCAAAGCGCTTCTCACCATTCACAAAGGCGCAGCTGACAGCGCAGGCTCCAGCCCCAGTCAGGAAGCACTTGGCTCTTTTATTCTGTTTCATTATTATTATTTTTAAAAAAATAAAAAGAAAGAAAGAAAGAAAAAAAGAAACAATACGATACTTCCCTAGTGCTCCCCAAAGCACACCAATCAGCATACTAATCACCCGTAAGTGTCATCTGAATCTGCCAATTTTATAAATTTGCATATTTTCCAATCAGTTCCTCCCCCCCCACCCCCTTCATTAGCCATTCTTGGAAGAGCCACATTCTCTCCATATTGCTCACACTGACTCGATTTTTATTTCACTTTGTAAAAGACAGATTTGTGAGATGATGAATTAGTCATTGCCAATTTCATGCGTTTACGCTCTGCGCGTTTACACCTTATATTTATTCAGTCCCATTCTCCCCTTCTGGCTCCAGATGGTGTGACAACACAGCCTGGGGTGAGGAAGGGAGAAAGCTTCCCTCCCCACCCTCAGTGTCAGCTCCAGCTCCCCAGTGCCAGGTTTGAATGGTACACCACCCTCTGGCAAGCTACGCATCTTCTGCAGCATTCACTGTCTCTTAGGAACCGGACATGGGAACGAGACAATGGGAACCGTTAGAAACAGACCCTTCCCACTCCAGACACTGTCCCCCAGATAAAACCACGGTGGGATGATGTTTTGAAATATCCACAGATATGTTCCTTTTCTAAAGGCTTCTTCTATTCAGGGAGGGGCCACAAAGTGTGTCAAGAGGAGGCTGACACAATGGAACTGTGCAACAAAAGAGTCGAATCTTTAGATTTTCAAAGTCAAAAGTCCTGGTGAAGATGAAAAGATTTGGAAGAACACGTGATCAGGCTAAACCGGCAGCATTTTTTTTTTTTTTTTTGGCTTCTTATGCCCGAAATGGGCGTCCAGATAAATATGGGAAACAAGGACTGGGCTGGATGGAAGAGGGTCAGAGACAGCGATGCGGGCGGTCCTCGAAGAAGCACCCTGCACCTGTCCACCACCCAAAGCTGAGCCCCAGGGGAGGGACTGCAGGGCGTGGAAATCCCAGGCGAACATTGGGGTGGTCTTAGAGTGAAGAGGTCCGCACCTTGCTTTCTAGATGGAGCCCAGGGAGTGGCAAGTCCCTTTAGCTCCTCGTCGCCAGGCTCAGCAGAGTTGAAATGGTGAAGGGTTTATCGCTTCTAGATAAAGGAGGATGGAGGATGGAGACAAGCACTCAGCATCTATTGCGATCAGAAATTTTCCTATCCGCAGGAGAGGGAGGGGACGGGAGCAGATAATGGAGGGGACCTGGAGAGAGTGAGGCCACCACCGGCACGTGCAGGGGAAGACAACCGAGGATGCTACAGAGTGGTGGGCTCTGGGACAGCACCGGCATGGACAAGGGGACACCCAGGAACAGTTGACCCACTCCCCGTGATGCCACGTCCCTACACAAACTTCCGAGAACTCAGACACAGGAGCGGGGCGGGGAAGCGAGGAAGACCCAGACTTGGTTGATGAGATCCTAAGCTGGTTGAGATCATCTGGAATCAGCTGAGATCACCCAAAACGGACTGGAGAATGGAGGCTGGAGATAGACACTAAGGCCAGTTTTAGGGCGAACAGAAGAGATTTATGTCTGGCACATCTGTTTGGGCCTGGGATTTGTAAGTACAATATGCCCTATTGAGCAGAAGTGCCCGAGCTGAATTCCAAGTTTCTGTGAACCTTAGACTCCCAGAGGGGAATGCACAGCGCATCGGGGCAACCACATATCTTATGGATCGGGACATTTTATGCACTGAGTTGGCTGGGGACCCAAAGCCACTGAAAAGGAGAGTTGGATCTCCTTGGCCTGCAAGCTCTCCAACACTTCCGGAAGCCATTGGTCGCATCAGAAAAACGAATGCATTTCTCAACACAGATGCCCACACAAAAACACTTTCCAGAAATATTTACAATTGTGTGTGTGTGTGTGTGTGTGTGTGAGAGAGAGAGAGAGAGAGAGAGAGAGACAGAGAGACAGAGACAGAGACAGAGACAGAGTTATTTTACACAGAAAATGAATGGAATGAATGGCAAAAAGCTCTTGGGAGCTGAGGGTTTTCAATGTGTTTAGATGTTGGAGACCTTACATGGTGGTCACCTCACAGAGCATTGTGAAGAAGGGACATCTAGACCAGGAATAATATTGTTGGCAGAAATAGGACCAGTCGTTTCATGTTGCTTGTAAAACTTAAATAGAGTTAATTTTCAGGCGACAAACTATAAATGAACTATAAAAAGAATGGTCGAATTAAGCCCAAATGGCTTTTCCCAAGTTTTCTCACTAATTTTGATTTGCTGTGTTTACATCCCATATGTCACTTGTGCACAATCTCGGGAAAAACTAGCGCGAAGGGTAAGAAGAAAAATCTGCGTCTGGGGCACAGTCTGGCTTTCTTCACCGAGTCTCGTCAGCAGTGCGGCTCCAGCGGTCACCCGACACGTACCAACCCCAGCCTCGTGCTTGACATCCAGTAGGCCCTCCCCCAGTGGGGACTCAGAATGACAACAGTAATTATTATCATCTGGTTCCCTTCACTGTCCATCTCCTGTGTTAGGTAGGTCCCAGCAGTTCCGAATACCTTCCTGTGCTCCCGAGGAGCTGATGTCCCCTCAGGCTTCATTCAAGCATCGCAGTCACAGGTCCCAGCCCGCAGGGACAGAGCCCCTCAAGGACTGCATTCAAGTTGCCACAAAGGGAGGGCCCAGGGGGCAGGGACAGAGCCCCTCAAGGACTGCATTCAAGTTGCCACAAAGGGAGGGGATACGGGGATCGCTCCATAGTGGAACTGCAGACACTCGTCCCGTGCAGGCCCCAGCAAAGAGGTCACAGCAAGGAGAGGAGCACTGCAAAGTCATGCAAAGTCGACAGGGCGACAGCGATGCCCCACACGTC
>NW_006431919.1:18580547-18581667 GCF_000325575.1 Pteropus alecto | reverse complement strand
CCCCTTAAACCATCCTTATTTTTCAGATTCTTTTCTTGTTGTTGCTGTTCTGATTGGGTGCTTTCTGCTACTTTATCTTCTAAGGTGCTGATTGGATCCTCTGCTTCACCTACTCTCCTATTGATTTCTCCTGAGGTAGTCTTCATTTTAGTTACTGTAGTCTTCGTTTCTGACCAGTTCTTTTTTAAGTCTTCTATCTCTTCCCCACATTTCATTGAGCATTCTTAAAACCAAAGTTTTGAACTCTGCATCTGGTAGATTGCTTGTCTCCATTTTGTTGAGTTCTTTGTCTGGAGCTTTGTTCTGTTCTTTCATTTGGGACATGTTTCTTTGTTTCCCCATTTTGGCTGCCTCCCTGTGTTTGTTTCTATGTATTGGGTAGGGCTTCTATGTCTCCTGGTCTTAACAAAATGGCCTTATGTAGTAGGTGTCTTGTGGAGTCCAGTCACACAGTCTCCCTGGTCACCTGAGCCAGGTGTTTCGGGTGTGTCCCTTTATAGGTTGGCTGTGCCCTCCTGTTGTAGTTGAGGCTTGGTTGCTGTTTGCATGCCAATGGGAGGGACTGACCCTCGGGCTGGCTGGTTGTGGGGACTGGCCTGTGACCACAGTGGAGCAGCTGTTGTGCAGGAGCTGACCCTATGGAGCAGGATGCACTTTAGCAGGGCTCTGGTGCCTGCCCAGTCTGCACTTTGGGTCTGTCGTCCTTGGATGTGGCCCTGGATTACGCTCTGGCTCAGATGAAAACCAGCCACTGGGTGTGCCCACCCCGGGATCTCCTGGAAGGGACCCCGCTCCAGGCCAAGTTCATTCACAGCCTGTGCCCTGTCTGGGACCACCTGGCATGAGCCACCAGGCAATCCACAGATGGCCACCACCCATGGTGGGCTTGGATGTGCCTTGAGAGGCCAAGCCGCAAACTGAGGCTGGCTGTGGCCAGTGCCGAGCTTGGGGCTGCTCGGCAAGAAGTATGCGGCACGCCGAGGCCAGATGCTGCTTCTTTGGGTTTCGCGAACCTTTGAGAGATTTTAGGAAAGTTCGTAGCACAAGCCAAGACAGGCCATGTGTATGGGAAGTCCACCGGAAGCAGCTGGGTGGCCCGCACGTTGGGAGGGGCGGGGAC
>NW_006431919.1:18553292-18579965 GCF_000325575.1 Pteropus alecto | reverse complement strand
TGTAGGACTTCTGTTCAGCTAGACTTCAGGCAACTAACGATGATGTCTATTCTGTAGTTTGGTTGTAATTTTGATGTGATTGTAAGAGGGGCAGGCACAGTGCTTGCTCTGCTATCTTGTCTGCTTAATTTTTTGAGAAGAAGAAAAATGTTAAGTTATAGTGCTTGGAGGTACAAGAAATGGATATATATATATATATATATATATATATATTTAAATATTATGCGACGCTGGCTGGGGGAAAGGTGGCTTTGGAATAAAGCAGCCCCAAGTTTGAATTTCAGCTTTTCCCTTTCTTATCTGTGTGAGTGTGGGAAAGTCAGTCTCTCTGAAGTCAGATACCCATTGATCAAAAACAGGCAATAGAACTTTGTGTTTTAATTTTCTTTTAGTGTGTCTGCCAGTTCCATGGGCTGTGAGTACCTCAAGGACCATGCCTGGGTCTGTGTCGTGTCTGTGTTCCTGGGGCTCAGCCCAGGACTTGTGACTGGTAGGATGGCAAGTGGGGAAGAAGGCCATCCTGTTTGCCTCTGGGAAAATAACTCGGTCTCTGTGAAACTCTAAAATGGAGATGAAGATAATAATGTCAGTCTCAGAGTCTTGTTTTGGGAATTAAAGTGATCACTGTAAAGTACTTAGCACTATGCCTGGCATATCTTAAGAGCTAAACAAATGCTTATCATTATTATAAGTTCTGAATAAATGATAGAACTAAAGTTTTGTCAAATGGATGGATGGATAGCGGATGAGTAGGTAGGTAGGTGGGTGGATGGATGGACAGATGGGTGGATTTTTCAACTAATGAGTGTATGTATGAATTTATAAGTAAATGAGCTGACAATAGATAAGAAGATGGATGAATGGATGGACGGACGGATGAATAGACAGACGGATGGATGGTTGGTTGGATGGGTAGATGGATAGATGAGTGGACTGAGGCTGGTCCATTTGAACCATCATCTGCTTCTTTGCATAGCTGAGTGTTCCAGCCCCCAAGACAACAGCCAGAACATTAAAGATAGAGAGGGCCGCCTTGAGAATGAGAGATTTAGTTAACTATTAAGTGGCAGTTTGAGACTGTTCTCTCTTTTAACTAGAAAGCCTGATTAGGAGATCATTGACAGTCTTCTTCTTAAAGACACAGAAGCGAGAGGGTCGTTTTATGTCAGGAGCTCTGTCATCTCCAGTGTATCGAGCCATTTCACTGCCCCTCTCAGAAGCACATTTGCTCCTAACCTGATAAGCAGAAACTCCTTGAGCAGCAATCAGACCTGGCCTCCAGATACAGCATTATTTGCAGACAGGCCCTGGGTAATCTATCATACCTTTTTAATCACCAAATGCCACCCTGGAGATAATGAGCCTTTCTGTGCAGTCTGGGCAGGTTTCAAGTCAGTCTGGCAAACTGCCAAGAAAGCTTTTGCCACAGGAGTTTCATTGAAGGCTCTAGTTTCTTTAAAATAATCCAGAGTTGCCAAATATCTCAGAGTTGCCAAAAAAGCCAGGTTCTCGAGGCGGCCAGATGTTTGCAGCTTTATCTGAACAGCCACGCTGGGGTATAAGGGCGCCCAGTGGGGACAGCGCTGCGGGTCAGCTCCCATGAGCCCACAGAGTTAAAATTAAGATGTGGGGCATTAACACACACCTGTTCTCTCTCCTCTTCTTCCTTTTTTCTTTTTTTCTCTCTGCTCTAATCCAAATAGCAGAGGCTTTTTGTGGAGACGCCCATTTCTCCATCCTCTCTGTGTGTCGGCAGTTACAATGGATTCTACTCAGGGACTCGACATTGAGGCCGACCGACCAGGCTTCCAGTCCTTGGAGACTTGGGCTAGTTACCTAGCTCCACTGAATCTCTGTTTCCTTGTCTCAAAATGGGACTAATAAACCCTTGTTCATAAGCTTGCTTTAAGAATACTGTGGAATTATATATAGTTCGTGTGCCTTTTTGCTCATATTAAAAACTTGCAAAAATGCTTAACTGCATGACGCCGTTTACTCGATGTGTTTCTAAACCAACCGCATATAAAGAACTGTGCTGGACAGAGGAGAGGCGGTGATGTCCCTTTTCCATCGCCTTCCCTCTTGGAACCTGGACATGATACCCAGACAAGTGGCTACGGTGCTGCCATGAGGTGGCAGGTCAACAAGCTACGGTGGAAAATGGAAAGACATTGAAGTTTGGTCTTTTAGGGCATTGTCAGGCCACCTTCAGTCTTCTTGTCTGAGAAAATCAATCCCGTGTGTACTTAAGCGCCTGCTAGCCAAGTAATTCATACGTCCACTAATGCCAATACTAAGGGATGCTTTTAAGACCCAGTGGGACAACACCAGCTGAGACTAGACCCATAAAAGCAGCCTCAGGCGAGAGATGGAAGCCACACGCTGGGCAGAACTAATAGAGTAGTTCTGGGCTGAGTCCCACATCTCTATCTCCTGATGAGTGTGTACCCGATTCCCACATTTGGCTTCCTTTTTGCTTACCATTCAAGGCTATTTGGGACCTTGGTTTAATTAGCAATTAGTCAGGATCCCAACAGGCTGCAGGTGGCAGACTTGAGGGTTTACCTGGTGAGGCTTTTTTCAGAGGTGTGGGCGGGGTTAACAGGCGCTGATCTGGCTCCTCTGACTTGTACCCTTCTAGGCCAAGGGGCAAGGGACAGGAACTGTGTTCACATGGCCTGGGGACAGCTGTGGATGCAGAGAGGGGCCCTGGCGGTTGACACAGCCCGACAGTGGTGAAACGGGAAGCAAGCGAGAAGGGACGTGAAAGCCCAATGTCTCCTTCCTCTGGCCAGAGCCTCCCACTGGCTGAACCCCCACCCCCACCCCAGAAGCCAAGGGACCAGGGAGCCACTTACAGTGTGGGCTCCCAGCAGGGAGAGGAGAGGATCGGGGGGGTGGGAACAAGCAGAAAATGACTAGCAGATGGCCTTTGAGATTCCCTCCTCACTGAGAGCCCCCAGCACTAAGAATATCACTACCACCAACAACCCAAAGACATAGCTCACACTTTCCATTTGCCGGGCTAAAGGCCAAGGGTGTGACATTTCTTATCTCACAGAGTCCTCATTATTGCTCTGGAGATAGGTACTCAAGTGTCCCTATTTATAGACAAGAAGCCTATAGGATGTACTGGCCATCATATCTCTCTGGTTCCCTTTCTGCCTTGCCACCATTCAAAGGGATCCCCTCAAAAAGAATGCTCAGCAAGATTCAGGGAAGGGGACCTAGAGTGTCCCTGGACCCTTGCTGTGCAGGTGGCCCGAGGCATGTGATGATACCTTATGGAGATACACCCCATCACAGGGGCCCAAACCCTTAGGCCAGCAAAATAACTTGAGTGTTCAAGTCACTGTTAATTTAAAATCTCGCCAAATGCCCAAGTTTCACAAAAGTGGTGACATTTTGGCCCACATGAGTGACTGCTGTGCCAGCATCCACCATGTCTTGACCTTGAACTTCACCTTTCTCTCCCTGGGTCCCGCAGCTAGAGACACTCCCAGAGGCAGCCTGGCCTGGCAGGCAGCTCCTTTAGGCTTTTGGGGTTTTCATTTGTCGTTTTATCTATATATTTTTTTTATTTTTGACAAATACATATACAACTTCCTTTTACCTGACTTTAAAGAGCTATTTTCCGTTCCTTAAATAATCTGCGTGTGCCAATTAGGAACTCATGAAGAAAATGAAATCGCGTGAAATTAGGCAGAGCGAATTATTCGTGGTGTGTTTACTGCTGTCACCTTCCTGTGGCATCTCCATCTGAGGGGGAAAGAAAACAATCATGAGAGAGGGAAAAATTCCTCTCTCATCTCACAATACCGGCCCATTCGCTGTAGAGGCGGAACTATGCAATAGTAACGAGCAAAATAATGATTACGATAATTGCAGTCATCATCACGGCCAGGAGGGTTGGTTTGGTTTTGTTTCTTTAGTAGAAAGAAAAAAAAAGCTGGTAATACTTCTCTCAAGCTTCCATTCGTTCTCTACGTATCTGAAAATTGCTCATTGAGAATCCTACTGTGTGGCAGCTGCTGATTCTTTGGGGAGACTGAGGGCACGAGGCATCACCTCCCAGAGGCCTCTGTTTCGATCATTTTCCTCCCCTGCTCGCAAACCCAAGATTCTTATCACACAGCCTGTCATTTATCTGGTGTCTCCGCCCCACTGAGCTTCTTGCCAACCAGGATAGTCTCTCATCCATCCTTCCATCTCCCAGGGCCCGGCTTCCTTCTCAGCACCCACAAGGGCTTGGGAAAAAAGATAAGAAATAAACATGTGAATAAAAGTCATACAAGAAATTGAAAAGACGCTTAATGGTTTAGTCACTCGATAAATAGCTATTGAGCCTATGACGTGCATGCTGCGTATTCCTTTAGGTGCTTGGGATGTAGCAGGAAGCAAGACAGACAGAAGTCTCTGCCTTCTTGGAGCTCACGGTCTAGAGGGAGGAAACAGAAAATAAACACAATAAAAAAAGAATACAGAGCAGTCAGAGAGTGATAAGTACTTTGGAAAACAAAACAAAACCAAACAAAACGCACACAGTTCAGGGAGGAAGGGCTTGGGAATGCTAGAGGGGAGATCGCAATGTGAATGCGGGGGCTGGAAGGACTCCTCAAGCGTGCGAGGTTTGGGCAGACTTCACAGAGGGGTGGGCCTCCCCCGACGTGAGGGCCGTGCCCATCACAATACGCAACGATAGCAGGGCAGAGAAATAAAAGAGGATAATCCACAGGATGACACGTCCGGCAGCCTTTGCAAATAATCGTCACATAGATCTCTATTTCTGTAGGAGAAATGTTCATTTTAAGGAGAAAAGAAAAAGATACAAAATGGCATACATGGAAGCATTCTCGTTTTTTGTTTGTTTGTTTGTTTGTTTGTTTCCTCGAAGGATGGATGAGTGGATAGACAGATAGATAGTAAAACTATCTGGAAGGATTGTATCAAAATATTAACAACGGTTATTTCTGAATGGTAGGAACCTGTGTTTTATCATTTTTTCCTCTTTCTCCTTAATTTTTAATTTATTTTCCTGCAATGAACGTGTGTCACCTGTACAATAATAATTCTAAAAGGAGGAAAAAACTTGCAGAGGAAAATATCCTCTTCTAGAATTTGAGCCTGTGTTTATTTTTACTTTAACGGGAGGCTTCATTTTAACAAAACAAACACTGCCCAAATCCCCCTTTCTCCTTCTGAAAGCGCGGATATGCCCCCGAAGCAGCATTCTGTTAAGACGGATGGTGCCCGGAATATTGTGAAGGTTTGAGAGAGGGGAGTTAGCCATCTTCCTTTCCCCAAAGTCATTAGTCGTTGGAGAACTGAGGGTGAAATGGGTCAGAGTTATCTCGGATCAATGCAAATGCAGGGTTTATAGACCAGTTCTTCTTGGAAGAGTAAGAAAAGGCTCCCGGCCCCCTGCTTAGAGCTCATCGTGGAAGCAAAGACACTTACCCTCACTGGTTATCAGACAAGCCGAGGTATACCACTAGCCAGGGCATCGATTCAGTCTTCCCGCTTTGGGTCCCAGTCATAGTGATGACAGTAATAACAGCCACTAACGAGAAGCCAATAAGCCTCTTCCATGCCTTATTTCATTGAATACTCCCGACAATCTTTGGAGGTACATTCTATCTATCCTCTTTTTCCCCACTTACAACATAATAAAACTGAGGTCAGAGAAGCGAAATAACTTTCTATTAGTTAGAAGTAGAGTCCAAGTTTGGACGCAGAGCCGTCTGGGTGCGAGACCACTCCTTCTATATTAGCACATCACCTCCTTCATCCTTGAACTAAATGACAAACAGAATGTGAGACATTTTCTCTCTGTGTATAATTTGGAGTAGTCTGTGTTTGCTATGGGGGTTTCAGGTCGGAGTTGATAGTAATTGACCCAAGTGTTCAGAGCACCCCAATAGTGCCCGACCCATCGCCCCGCCTCCCACAGAGGTCTCATAAGGACCATTAGCCAAAAAGAACTGACGTACCACCACACCGTAGCTTGGACTCCTGGTAAGGCTTATTGGAGCACATGGCTTAGCCTCGGAGCCTGAGTGAGGACTTGTGTTTCTCCCTGAGCCCTAATTAAATTTTACAGTCTTGTCATTATGTCGTGAATCACTTGGCACGGAAACACGGCAAAGGCCATCATTGGTGCACGCGTAAACACACGGAGCTAGCTAGCTGGTTAGCCGACCAGGTGAAGTAGGGACACACGTCTGAAACAGCAGAACATAATCAGCGCGCCGTCCAGCTGCATGAAAGGAGTTTGCACACCCTCTCCTACTTTCTAGTTGGAGAAACTGGATGTAAGCAATCCTGTTGGCTCTCCTTCTGGGATTGGGAGCAAGAAGGGACTTAGGGAGAAAGGGGCCCCCAGCTTCTCCCGGGATGTTTGCAGACAGTGTCACATTGAGGACATGACCTGCTAGGGGAAAGTATGATCGTTTGGGCATGTTAGCGTGTATGAGGGAATCACGCTTATCTTACGATCCATTTTTTAAGTTCTTCATTCCTAAGTGTCATGGGTTGTGTTGTGGGGATTCTTTCCCCGTCTTCCTCCAAGCATGAGAGAAGACAGGTGCTGGAGCAGGAAGGAATCTGAGAGCGTTTGGAGCCTGGATTAAGCAGAGGCATTGAACAAGCCAAGGCACGATAGCTGTCAGACAAACCATCAACTCCATGTCCCTTCGAAGCATTTTGAATTAATTTTTCATTCACTCTCGGCCTCGTCAGCTATGAATAGAGATGGTTACACCAGCGTAGCAGCCCAAGTGTGGCAAGTCCGAAAACTGATGGGATGAGAGACATGGACACTGTTTTGGGGCTGAGCCTGCGACCAGGTGGCAGCCACATCGTGCTCTTGGGAGAAGGTCTCAGCATCGTTTTATAGGGCTGCTTCTGTTTACACCATGACCACCAGTGCGGGGACGGGGCTAGGTCATCAGCTAATGGCGCTTCTAAAGGAAAAATGACCATATGGTCCTCGTGATAGAGTGCATTCCAGCTCGTAACATGAAAAGGAAGCAACCTGCTAGGGATGATGACAACAAGAACAGAGTTATAGATGGTGATGGTTTCTGACTATGTGCCAAGCACTGTGACATTGACCACATTTAACATGTGGTAAAATCGACATCACATAAAACTTACCATTTTTTGGTGTATAACTTGGTAGTGTTAAATGCATCGATGAGCAACCAATCTCCAGAATGCTTTCCATCTTGAAACTCTGTCCCCATTATACACTAACTGCCCCCACCCCCAACCCTGGGACCCTCCCTTCTACTTTCTGTCTCTATGAACTGACTCCTCTAGGGACCTCGTGTAAGTAGAATCAAAGTCTGTCTTTTTGAGACTGATTTATTTCACTTAGCATAACGTCCTCAAGCTTCATCCATCCTACAGCATGTGTCAGAACTTTCTTCCCCTTTAAGGCTGAATAATATTCCATTGGATGTAAATAGCACGTTTTGTTTTTCTGTTCACCCGTCAATGGACAGTTGGATTGTTTAGCTGTTTTGGCTCCTGCGAATAATGCTGCTCTGACCATGGGTGCACAAATATCTCTTCCAGACTCTGCTTTCAAATCTTTCGAGTATCTACCCAGACGTAAAAATGCTGGCTTGTGTGGTAATTCCGCTTTTAATTTTTTGAAGAACTGTCACACTGTTTGACACATGCATATTTTCTCATTTATTTGCACAAGCAATGGCGAGGTAGAGATCATGACAAGGAAATGGACTCAGGATGAAGTGCTGTTTTACAGATGAAGAAACTGAGACTCAGAAAGATAATCAACTTTAGGAATTACGAAGTAGTGATGAAGAGCTTGAGTTTTAGAATCAGATGCACCAGGAGCCGCAGTGGGACTCGACCCCATTTTTCTCTGGCTTGAATTAACCACTCTCCAGAAAAAAAACAAAAACGGGTTTTTTTCTTTTTGCATTTTTTTTTGTACTTTCTATAATTTTATATGGCTTCTTCATCGAATATAGTTAAATTTATAGAAATTCTTTTTATAGCTTATATTTTTGTTTTATATTTAAGAGCAGTTTCCCTACTCATTCTTCAACTTATCCTAAAAGTTTTAAGCAGGGTTTTTTTACATTTAAATCTTTCATGCATCCAAAATCAATTTTTATGTGAAGAAGGTATCTGATTTGACTTTTCCCATAGGGATAAAAATTGTCACAGCACTAATTATTGACTTATTCTGCAACGCCATGTCTGTACCGTGTCAAGGTGTCATGCGCATGTAGGAGAACTCTGGGAATCTGGCTTCTTCTATTCTTTTTCTCTGGTCTATTTATCTTCACCTTTGTAACATCCAACTGTTTTGCTATTTTGTAGAGCAAGTCCCCCTTTTCATTATTCTTCTTCAGAAAACACTTCTCTATTTTTGGCCCTTTGCTTTTTCATTTTAGAATCAGCTTGTCAATGTCCACGAAAACTTATGTTGGTATTTTGATGGATAAAACATCAAATCTAGAGATCACTTTGGGGAAAATTGATATCTTGATAATATTGATTGTTCCTACCCATAAACGTAGTATGTCATCGCACTTTATTTGGATCTTTAAAAAATAACTTCAATAAAGCATAATTGTGTATGTGTTTTTCACATAAAGACCTCGCATATTATTTTGTGAATTTCAGGCTTTTGTAGGTATCAGTTTTTAAATGTAATATTTCTAGCTGTTGCTGGTGTATGTGAATGCGATCAATTCCATATTTTAGAGGTATGTCCAACAATCTTGCTAAACATTTTTATTAATAATTTATATATAAGTTCTTCTGAGTTTTCCGAGTAGATGTTTATGTCAGCTGTGGATATTTAGATTTTTCTTTTCTGTTCCTTACAAGCGTCATTTCTTTTCCTCCAGAGAAAGACTGATTATTTGTGGAAACAGCAGTCTTCCTTATTTTATTCCAGATGAAAAGGGAATGTTTTTAACATTTTACCTTCAAGTAAGACATTTTCAGCCTTTTTTTTTTTAATCGTTCTTAGTTAGCGTTGTTCATTTTGATTTATATAAACTTTACTGGGTGAAGGAAGTTAACTTTAACTTCCATAAAAGTTTTGTTTTCTATTTAATCATGAACAGTGGGTAAATTTTGTTAGATTCTTCTCCTGTATTTAATATGATGATCAGATGATTTTTTTTCTCTTTTAATCTGTTCATCTGGTAATTTACACAAATAAGTTTTCTAGTGTTGAATCTACCTTGCTTTCTTGAAATGAAACCAAACTAACTATGCTATGTTATCTTTTTTATCTATTGTTGAATTCAGTTTCCTAATATTTGGTTTAGGAAATTTTCAGTTACATTCTTGAATAGGATCGGTCCATATTTTGCTTTTAAGTATCGTTCTTGTCTAGTGTCGAATTTGTAGAAACTTCAGAAAATGGTCTGGGCAGTGTTTCTTCTTCTTTTCTCTGAATTTGTGTGAAGTTTGAAATGACCTTCCTTTGGTGTTAAGGAGAATTTGGTGTTTTATTTATGAGAAAAAATGAAATTTCACCATCGACTCCCACAATAATTAATAGACCATTCAGTTTTTCTATTTTTCTTGACTCAGTTTTAATAATTTATATTTTTCTAATATTTGTCCATTATGCCTGCTTTTAAATTTGACAAGATACAATTATTCATAGGTTCTCTTTTTTTTTCTTTTAAAATTTCTGCTGAATCTGATGTATGTTCATTTTCCAATATGTAATACCTTTTAAAATTTGAGACTTCTGTCTTGTTTGAGATTTGTCGATATTGCTAAAAATTAATTTTTTTACATTTTTCAAAAAACCAACTTTAGATTTATTATACTTCCTTACCTTTGTTTTTTCTCTTATTTTATTTGAGCTTTTATTTTTATGTGCCATTCTTTCTAATTGCCTCGCGTTTATTTGCTTGTGCTTTTTCCAGCTTCTTGAGTTGGACGCCTAACTCATTTTTTTTCATCCCGTTTACTTCTTTTCTAATGTAATCATTTAAGGCTATAAAATTCCTTCTACAAAGCAATTTGATTGCATCCCACATTTTGTTGCATAGCATTTTTATTATCGCTCAGTTCTAAGTATTTTTTAATTGCTTTTATGAATTCGTCTTTAAGTCAGGAGTTATTCAGAAGTTTGTTTTTTATGTCCTAAATATTTATGGATTTTATTCCGTATGCCAAGGATGTCAAATTCTGGCACGTGTCACTTTCCCATGCCACGATTATGCCTGAACTGACAACTGACCCAAGCCTTTTTCCCACTAAGCCCAGAAGCCTTCCCATAAAACACAGCACTCCAGGCAGCCACGGCCAATCAATAGGAGAGGGAACATTCAAATGGAAACTATTGACCAGCCCTGCTGTAGGCTGGGGAGGCAGACCTGCCTGTAAGAGCTGCCAGACTCGTATTTGTGCTTAAGGAAAATTACTCTAATCTCGAGACAATACAGTGTACCAGCTCGCCCCAGCCCTAGAACATTTTCTTTTCGATCACAAAGGTACTGATGCGTCAATTTAACTCAAAGGCATTTATTGAGCACTTACTATGTTTAGGGCATGCTATGTCCTCCACCGTTTAAAGTCAGCCTGGTAATACACAGTCTCTCACTCGGAAAGCCTTGACAGGGCGTTCTTCACGCCTGGCACTGCTTCCCCAGTGCCATGTGATTCCCCCCGACTCTGGGAGCCAGCTGGTGCTATCTCCACGACACAGATAAGGAAACGAGACTTAGAGAAATGAAGTCGCTTGCCCAGGGTTGCTCAGCCAGTATCAGGGCTGAAATCCAAAGCCACATCAGCGCTGCCTCCTTGGAAAAAATTACAAGGTTTTTAAAATTTGTTTCCTCTCCCATTTTACCCACATGCTCAGCAGTGGGGGCGTGGGACGAGAATTGATGGATATGCAATCAATTTCTTTCTCCAGCACAGAAAGGATATCCCATCTTCAAGCTGCCCTGAGTTGCAAATGGTTAGCTGCCTCCAGAATCTTGCTTTGGGGCCTTTCAACTTTTTTTCTTATCTGTTCAGGAGGCTTTGGCCAACAAAGTAGAATGCTTATCTTGTAGCTTCAGAGCTTTGAAAAAAAAATGTATTCTGTCATGCTGAATACCCTATCCTGAGGGCCTGGGTGACACAGCAAACAGGCCTTCCTGATGGGTCTGTCTCTAAGTCACACTGCCATAGGCAGAGAAGCAGCCAGCGGTCTGGTCTGGTCAGTGCTACTGGCTGCCCACATGCATACGTTACCCCGACTCTGGCTACGTGATGTATACACATATGACTTACACATTATCCCATTTCACGCTCATGATTAGGACAAATCTCCATTCGACCAATAAGGAGAGAAGACTCCTGGACTAGACCTGATCTGCCCAAGGTCACAGAGCCAGCCTTTAATTGGCAGAACTGAGATTTACACCTTGGTCTGTCCAGCTCTGTCTTCTCTTAAAGACGCATGTTCACACAGCATATGCTACTTCCGTTTCTGCAGACGGAAGGGGAAATATAGCCAGGAGATAATAGTGCCCACTGGGTGTGTCCTCGTACACTGATGGGTTTGTCCTGGCAGGGAAAAAAATATAAACAGTCACCGCAATAGCTATGATAAGATTTGTCCTCGGTCTTGCTAATCAAAGCATAGACCGCACCAGCAGCCTCTGCTTTACCTGGGAGCTCGTTACAAATGCAAATTCTTGGGGCTCACGGCATCCCTACTGCATATTAACAAGAGCCCCCCATGGTGTATATGTACGCTCGATTTAAAAATCTTTACAAGACACCAGAAAGCCCATTAAATGAAAATTTTCCCATTTATATCCAGCTCTTGACTTGTGCATCCACACAGCCTGCAGGTCTAAGCATGATGTTTGCGTGCCCATGTCTACGGCTCAAAAATGCCAGCCTGCCCCTTGGGAACAAAATTCCAATTCAAGAGAAAGATGCTTCCGATTAGCTGGTTAGACTTGTGTTTTCTATTTTCTCTTTCCTTTTCTCATTAGTGTTAATGAAAAGAAGGGAAGGAGGGAGGAAAGAGAGGAGAGAAGGAAGAAGAGAAATCAGTGAGCGTTTTGGCACCCTGGGCTATGAGCTGGGTGTACAGGAAGCGGTTCCTGGGGGGCATTGAGTCCCAAGCAGAGCCTGGGGGGAACTCGAGGGGCAGGGCCCAGAGCAGCTGCTTCCTTATGAAACATTCACGCTCTCTGAGCTTGTCCTCCCCGAGGTGGCAGGGAGCAGTTCTCACTCTCAGGAGACACTCAGACCTTCCTCGGGAGAAATATTTGATGGGAGAACACTTTCCAGGGGGGCGTAGCAATCCCAGGGTTTGGGTGTCGTGAGTGGTCCAGGCTAGCAGATGCTGAAGGCAGAGGCCAGTGCTGGCAGGAGACTACAGAGGCTCCGGAGGGGCTCCTGGTGGCTCCTGCTGACAACCAGAGCTGGGGCTTAGAGCACTCAGAGCCTTGCCGTGGAGGAGAAGCGATGAGCTGAGCATGGCGAGGCCCTAGTCCCTGGGGCAGGCTGCACTCACCCGAGGCCCCCGGCCATTACTCTTTCAGAGTGGGTTTTGCTGATCGACCCCAGTGTGCGCCAGACTCTGACTCAAATTCCTACTCAGCACAGCCAGCAAAAGCCTCTGCCGAAGGCTGCAAGTCAGCACCCCATAACGCCACAAAACTGTCACACCCGGGGTGGATCTTCCACAGACAGCGCCATCCGACAGAACCACGTGGGAGGATGGAAATGTTCTGTGATGTGCACGGTTCAGTGCAGGAGCCACGGGCCAGATGTGGCTGCCGGGCGCTTGAAATGCCACTAGGGTCACAGAGGAGCCGAATGTTCAGTTTCATTTCTCTTTAATTGATTAAAACTTTAAAAGGCGACTTTTTTTTTTTTTGGCTTATGGATATCCAGTGTCTGTTTCGTTAAAAAACTCCTTTCTTTGTTGAATTACACTGGCACCTTCATGGTTTTTCTCACTCTCGACCTGCTGTGAGACGCTGGCATTCCAATCCGGCGGGACTTTCCAAGGCTTAGCCTGGCTGTTTAGACTGTCCGTTCCGAGCACCAGACTGGGGCTGTGTTTTCCATCCGCGTAACCTCCTCTCTTCAACCTGACACCTGGGTCCTTCTCTCCCAGCTTTCAGGTGAGGACACTGAGGTTCACAAAGGGGAGACGGTTTACCAAGATCAGAGAACACATATATGACAGAATCTGGTGACTCCAAGCCCCCTGCTTTCTCCCTGGACACTGTGTGTCCCATCCCCACAGCTAAGGTGGCCCCAATTGGCCCCAGGACCTAGGACACGTGACTTGCCATGGACTCAGGTACCACAGCCTTCATCTAAGCCAGTCTTTAGGTGACAAAGTGAACAGGTCTCTGTGACTCACCGCTGGCGTGTATTTATCAGCTAGGATGGCTTTATAGTCTACCTGCTAAATTGAATTTCTTTCCGAGAAGGTTAGGGCGGCAGATAAAAGAGATTTTATGGTCATCCAATCAGAGGAAGCTAAATTTCATGGGGGCCGGTGAGAAGGGATGTCTTTTAGCTTTCTCCTTAAAACGAGGAAGCACTTAGATGTTGAGGCCAATTCATCAGGCTTCGGAGGCTTTATTAGTCACTCACGGCAAACATTTCCCCCTACGGATGGTTACCTATTGCAACAAACATCTCCATCTAGGCTCGATGCCAGGTTTGGAAAGCGAGGGTGACTGGAAGCAGCAGCATCTCGCTCCTAGTCAAGAATGATAGCTTTCATTAAGGCACCGGGGAGGGTCAGAGGGGGAAGAGGAGACCGTCCAACAAACGTTGCTGGAATGATCAGACGTCCACGTGCAAAAATTGAACGTCGACACTCGGCTCACACCACAGACAAAAGTCAAGTCAAAATGGATCACAAATTTAAATTCGAAGCCTAAAACTATAAACCATCTAGAAGAAGACTGGAGAAAATTTCCGTGACTTTGGTTTAGGCAAAGTTTTTTATAGCTAGGACACAAAAAAACAAAAGCCATAAAAGAAAAAAAAATTGAGAAAATGGACTTGGTTACAGTGAAAAACCTCTGCCCTCCAGAAAACGCTGTTAAGGAAATGGAAAGATGAGCCACAGAACGCGGGGAAAGGATTTGTGAGACGCATATCTGATAAAGAGCTTGTCTCCAAAATATATAAAATACATAAAAGAACTCATAACTCCATGAGAAGATCAACACCATTCAAAAATGCGCAAAATATTTGAACAGACACTCATTCAAAGTAAAGATACGGATGGCAAACAAGCACAAGAAAAAATGCTCACCATCATTACCATTTGGTAATTGCAGATAAAACCACAATCTGATACCTCTGTTGGAATGGGAAAAGCAAACAAAGGAAAACCATGGATGCTGCTGTGGTCTGAACGTGTCCCCTCAAGGTCATACATTGAAATCCGCCCCCCGACCCAGTGTGATGGTGTTGAGATGCGGGGTCTCTGGGAGGTGACTAGGTCATGAGGGCGGAGCCCTCAAGAATGAGATTCGTCTGGGTATTTACCAAAGAAAACCAAAACAATAATTTGTAAAGATCTATGCATTCCAATATTCATGGCAGCACAATGTACAATAGCCAAGATGTGAAAGCAACTTAAATGGCCATCAACTGATGATTGGATAAAGAAATTATGGTCCATATATACAATGGAATATTACTCAGCCATTAGAAAAAATGAAATCCTACCATTTGCAATGACATGGATGGACCTAGAGGTTATTATACTGAGTAAAATAAGTCAGACAGAGAAAGACAAATACCATATGATTTCACTTATCTGAGGAACAAAAAGAACAAACTAATCAAAAACAGACTCACGAATATAGTGGACAATTTGGTGATGGCCAGAGGGGGAGGGGTTTGCAGGGCCGGGAGAATGGGGTGAAGGGTTAAGGAAGTACAAATTAATAGTTGCTAGTTGGTCACGGGGATGGGGAACATGGCAGAGGGAATGCAGTTAGCAATTGGGGGGATCGTTTTATAAACTATATAGATGTCTAACTGATGTACGTATACTTGAAACTAATTTAAATAAATAGATTTATTTAAAAAAAAAAAAAGGATGGGATTGGTTCCCTTACAGAAGGGATCCTGCGGAGGGCCCCACCCTTCTGCCACGGGAGGACACAACGAGAAGTCTGCACCGCAGAAGAGGGCGCTCGCCCAGCCGTGCGGGTGCCCTAACCACAGACTTTCAGCCTCCAGAACTGCGAGCCATGAGTTTCTGTTGTTTGGGCGCCACTGGATTCATGGCATTTTGTTAGAGAAGCCTGAGCACACTGTGACAGATGCCGTCCAGGGATGCGGGGCAGCTGGGAGGGGTGCGAACGGTCCGTCCCGCCACTGTGGAAGAACAGTTTGGCGGGATTGTTCTCTACAGCAGTTAGTTACACACCGCTGTATGATCCAGCAATCCTACTGTAGACATTTACCCAAAAGAATTAAAAATATTTGTCCACAAAAGACCCGTATGCGAATGTTCACAGCAGCTTTCTTCATGATCATCAAAAACTAAAGACAGCCCAAATAGCATTTAACCGATGTATGAATTGTATATCTGTACGGATGAAATGTTACTAAGCTATAAAGAAGGATCAACTCTCGATATAAACAACAATGTGGATGATTCTCGAGAAACATGACGCTAATTGAAAGAAGCCAGACGCAAATGGTATGATTTTATTTATATGATACTCTGGAGAAGAAAAAAAACTAGGGAACAGAAATCAGCTGAGTGGGCTGGGAGCAAGCGCAGGGACTGGGTACGGTATCGGCTGCAAAGGGGCCTCAGGGGACATTCTGGGGCGATGGAAATGTTATGTGTCCATGGTGTCTATATGACTCTAAGTCTTTGTCGAAATGCATCAGATTAGCATCTAAGAAGGAAAATTTTTACTCTTTGTAAATTTTATCTCAATAAATCCAACTTGGAACAAAAAAAAAGTGTAAAAGAATTAAAATCCTCCTCTTCTTCCCAATAATAGTATGTGAACGTGGCAATGGAGATAAAAATAATATCAACACTTGTAGAAATTTAGACTGTAGCCCATATATTTACTATCGAGTATCATAGTCCTATATTTCCCAGAGCACAAAGACTGTGAAATTGGATAATCTTTCCCTTATCTTCTGTTTCTATCACCAAAAAACAAAACAAAAACAAAAACAAAAAAAAACACCTTTCATTTTCCAAGATGTCCTTTTTCTAGAAAAAGATAATAATTTATTTCTGTGTACTCTGTTTCAATCCACAAAGGAATCAAGGCAGCTTAGGAGACTGCTTTCAATAAAGTAGAAGCTATAAATAAAAAATCAGGGCCAAGGAAAATAAACGTGACTCGAGAAAGTTAAGGACGAGGAGGAAGTCGGATGTGGCTCTTGCAGCCCGTGAGTTTCCACACACTCACTGAGCCATGAGTTTCCTGATGGCCGCAGTAGATGGAAAAATTATTCGTCGAATGATTTACACAACACAGGACCAGAAACCCTCTAGCCCCTCAGTGAAAGAAAACAAAATCGAGGTGAGGTGAACCAGCAACGATGCCTCAAATGGCTCTGGTCCAGGAGAGAGTTAACTCAGCTGGGAAACCCAGGAGCAAACATGGTCTCGGCTTTCCCAGCTCTGGTGCCTGCTCCTGTGTCATCGTGTTGCTGCTGAGGTGGCCTCCATCCCTCCAGCCAGGTTGTCCCCAGGAAAGAAGCAGCCTGGACTCCGGAAAGTGTCCTGGACGAGAATCACACTGGGTTCCAGGCTTCGGTCCTCACCCAGATGCTGGCGGGCGGCTGCGTGGCTTTGCACGGGCTGGCTCACTCCTGTGCCTCGGTGTCCTCATCTGTCACATGAGCCTGTGTAACTTAAGAGTCCCCCCAGGGTTGTCGTGAGAGTCCAGTTAAGTAATGTGAAAGTACTTTGTAAGCTGTGCAAGAAATGAGAGAGCGAGCCACAGGATGGAGGTCTTCTTGGAGGCGGGAGCCCAGTGCAGGCTGCACTTGACCTTTCCGGGCTGCAGGAAGACAGGAGATGAGGTCCCAAACGGACAGAATATTCTTAGCGCTCCACCCCACCAATGACGCGCCCACAGGAACGCCCCTCTTTCTTGAGACTGAAACCCTCTGCTCTCGATCCAGACCCATCTTCTGAGACTAGGAGATGGGGCGGTTACATATGTGCCTCTTAGAAGCAATAGGAGTCGTGAGCATTTTTCACGTAACCATTAACTCTTCATAAACATGCTTTTTAACGGCTACCTCGAGGAGGTGCATTTCACTAAGTTGTTCCCTCGTAGCCATTCCCCCAGATCTCACTGACATAAAACAAGTGGCAGCCAGCATCCCCATGCACGCAGCTTCTCCGAGGGTGTTTCATTAGTGGATGGGTGACCACATGCACCAGAAGAATAAGGCAAATAGCTCCTACTATGGGTTGAATTGTGCCGTCCCCAAAATGTTGAAGTCTGAATCCCCAGTACCTATCTATGAATGTGGCCTCATTTGGAAATAGGGTCTTTGCAGATGATCGAGTTGAGACGAGGCCATTAGGGTGGGCCCCAATCCAATGTGAATCGTGTCCTTATAAAAAGGGAAAATTTGGGCACAGTGACAGGCACAGACAGAAAGATAATGATGTGAAAACACAGGAAAATTGCCATCTACAAACCAAGGAGCACCGAAGGCCACCAGAAGCTAGCAGCGAGGCGTGGAGTGGATTCTCCTCACATCCCTCAGGAGGAGCCAACCCTGCCAACGCCTCCGTCTTCCAGCCTCCAGAACTGTGAGATACTAATCTGGGCATCCATTTACCGCACCAGGAACGGTTGTCATGGGCACAGGGCAGATTACTGGTCGTTGGGACAAGAAGGAGTGTCTTCTGCGGAATTTTGCAAAAACGTTTCCTTGTTCTTCAGAAGAGACACGGAAGACAGGATTCCTTCCCTTCCCTGAGCTTGGTTGGGTCTAGCCACGTCTGGACGAGCTACACCATCTGGTAAGTGTTTGGGGAGCCAACGTAAGAACATAGGTCACTTAATGAACTAAAATGGCAGAGTGGAGGGCAGAAAAAAAATGGGTCTTTAATAAAATAACTGAGCTGCTGAATTAGCCAACCCAGAGAGAGCTGCCTCACTCCTGGCATCGTTATGATGTGAGATAATAAATTTCTTGAATGTTTAAGGCGATTTGCATTAGAGCCAAAAGTATCCTAAGTCACCTCCTGTCCAAGAATCTGTAAGGCTGAAACAAACCTACTTTTCCTTTCAACAAAAGAAAAAGAGAAACTGCCAATATTATACGTAGAAGCTTCTATTGGATTTTGGATCGGGGTCTATACTTATGTAACAAGCTGGAGAAAACTGAATTCACCAAAACTCTGAAGCTTGGTGAATAGTTGTCCTAGTGGGAAAAATCTTTTCTAAGAGTTCGAGGTCACAGCAAAGAAGGCAAAGCATTTGAGCTTGAGCAAAACAAAGGAGATTGTATGACCCGTTGCTCGGGAGGGCGTGGAATGGCGGCATAAGGGGGAACAGAGAGGGTGGGAGCCAGGAGGTGGCAGAAAGGCAGGGACCCTACAGTGTCACACCTGCCACCGGACACTCCCTCGTCTCCTCACTCCTTCTGATTCCAGCACGGTGCACAGAAGTCGCTAAACACTAGTAAAAGTGAACCACGTGTAGACACAGCGACAGAGCTGAGTTTGGTCGATGGGGGATTATAGGGTAAAATAATAATGCACGGGGAAGCAAGCGCGGGAAGACAGAGACACAAATGATTGCCCATGAATCGCCCCCCGATCAAGAAGACACATTGGTTCTCACGAGCCTTTAAAGAACTGGAGTCTGAGCAGCCGGAGCCCCACGTTATGTGTGGGTTACGTGACCATCTGCGATACCGTTCCCAGTTCAGTTTCTGAACCACAGATGGCACCAGGCTCTCAGGCCCAATCTCCCCCCACGTCTGGACGGCCCACCCATCAGTGACCTTCGCCGTGAGCACTGTCATTTCATGTTCTGCTGCCCCTCTCCGTGGCAACGCGCGCCACGCTCACCAGCCCCTCTGGGACAGGCACGGCCTCCGAGATCCACACCCTTCCCACAGGAGTCTGTCTTTCCACCTTGCTGCTCTTTCTTTTACGTACCCATGGCAGTGTCGCGCCCTTGAATTTTCAGCGTTCTGAGGGTTTGCATGAAGCCCTCTCTCGGAGAAACATCTTCCTAGCAGGATTTCCCACCGTGGGCATTCGGACATTTGCTCTGGCCAGCAGTCGTTTGTACAGGCCACATGAGCGTTACGTATGTGGCAGGAGGTTCTCATAGGTACCGTATGCTTCAATCACCTGCTTTCCCAGCCCTCACACTCATTGGTTATTCGTGTAACAGATGGAGCAACTTAACGCTAGCAAACTCCCCCAACGCCACCCTTCCCCTCCTCCTCCCAGACCCGCAAGCATCTCCCAGCATCCTCCACGTCTCTGTCCTGCAGAATGAACGCCACTGGCCAGAACTTTTAGTTTTGCTGACAGCCCAATGGCATCTCTTTAATGACAGTGCCACCCAAGCACCCAACCTACCTTCCTCGTCAAGGACACTCTCGACAGACAAAAGCGAGGTTCCTAAGTTCCATCCTCCGTGGAAGCTGCTCTGTTTGGGGTTCCATCAGCCGGAAGGAAGCCTTCGAAGTGTCTGACGTTCAGAAGGAATCAAGGCTTGCTAAGGGGACCCAGAGTTTTGCTGAGATCCCGGGTGCCCTGTGCTCCGTCATGGACATATTGACAAGTCACCAAATCCCCATCAGACACAAAGATGGCAGCAGACAGGAAATCGTAGGGGCCAGTGAGTTCTGAGCTGCTTTCTTGGAGCCCTGGGATCCACCTGTGGGTGGGAGAAACTGGACCGGCAGGGGGGTCCCTGCTTTCCTCAGGCAGGTTCCGTTTTTATCTTGTTGATTTTATTTACTTATTTACTTACTTTATTTATTTCCTTATTTATTTATTTATATTTATCCACACGACCGAAAGATCCCACAGCTAAAGTAAGTTGAAAAACCAAAACAGATGGTTAGTTTTGGACCCGACCGTCCAATATCTCTTCAGTTTTTGAAGTAATGGGGAGGTAAAGAAGGGGGTAGAACAGAAACTATTTTTAAATGTTTCGCAAAGCTTAACAGAGCCTCCCCATTGACTGAAGGCTCCCCGAAATGTCAAGGTATGATCTCATCCACCCCCAGCTCCAGCTCCCACCCTCACAGGGGTGACTCACAGCCTCCTGCCTCCAGCACAGACCCCTGTTCTGGAATCAGGATCAGAATCGACGCTTGTCCGAACCATGTCTCCTCCTGCAGCTCTCAAGGCATCTCGCACTCAGCGCTTTCAGACCCAAAGATGTGAGTGCGTCCCTAGCATCCGCTGCCCCACCTGGCATTTCCTGCCCTGACGGTCCCTGCCCTAGCCTGTCCATCTCCTCCGTGGAGCCCCACGCAGCAGAACCCTGAAAATCATGCCTGACAATGCTCGCTGCCTTTCCTTGTGCCTCTGGGCCCTCGCCAGGGCCGGTCGATTCTCTGTCCTCGACATCTTCGTCAACCATCTCCTCTCTCCATGTCCTCTGATGTCACCTGACCCCAAGAATCACTGGAAGAGGCACCTGGAAAGCTTCTTACCTGGTCTCTGCTCCCGTTCTCCTGTGCCGGTTCCAAATCCCTCCCCACAAGGCACCTAAAGTAACCCTTTGGCAAGACAAATCATTTTCACATCTCAGGATGAAAAATACCATCCTTAACAGGGCCCAAGGCCTCGCAAGGCCTGGCCGCAGCCTCGTTCTCACCATGTGGCCCCTCGTCCCCTGTCTTCCACCCCCTCTAGCTTTTGCCATTTCCTGCTATGAGTCAGGCTCCCTTCCAGCGCCGGGCCTTTGTCCGTGCTGTTCCCTCTGTCTGGAATGCTTTTCCCTCCCTTCTCCGTCTAGTCAACTCCCACTTATCCTGCAGAGCCTGGCTCACGCTCCGCTCGCTCTGGCACGCAGGTGTCTGGTCCCTGTGCCCGTGCATGCAGTACTTGTGACATTCTGTTTTACAGACTATGCAATGAATATCTAGCTCTGTTCCAGACGGGCAGCTCCATGAGAAGAGGGACCACGTCTTTTTTGTTTGACCTGTATCCCGAGCATCCCGCGCACAGTAGGTGCTCAGTAATATCTGCGGGAGGAAGGGCAGAAGGGAAGAAGATGATTTCGCCGTGGCCTGGAAATAGCTTGTGTCCTCTGGGATGTCACACTGACAACCTCATGCTAATGAGAAGCTCCAGAGCATGTCGGTTTAATGAAGTAGTTTTCTTTTGTGGGCGGAATCTTTTAAAATAAATGGGGGGGAAAGAAAAAACAGAAGGACTCCTCGATGAAGCGTTCAAAACTGGGGTGCCGCCTAATCCCTTTATTTCTCCACGTTGACTAAACACCTCTTGTTTGTTGGCGCTTTTACCTGCCCATCTCACGTAACCTCTGAGCAACCGCACAGGTAGGTCCACTACCCACTTTTAAATAAAAGAGGAGATAGACTCAGAGAAAATAAGTCATACGCTCAAAGGCACACAGCAAGAAAGTGGAAAAGCCAGGATTCGAACCCAAGTCTGTCTCACCCTAAAGCCAAATGCTTTCTGTGCATTATCCTGACTGTTCCCTCACCACCTACGGGCAGCCAGTTAATGGCAGGGGCGGGGAGCCCTGCCTCCCCCACCCTCTGTGCACATTTTACTGTATATTCTAATCACACAAAAGTATGGAAACCGTCAACACTCTAGAGAAGACGCGAACCAGCCTGAGGACATAGGAAGGAAAAGCTCAATCTGCGATAGTAAACTAAGTCCCCCAGAAAGCAGAGCCTGAGGGAAAGTGAGGTGCTAACATTTTGGGCAGGGGAGACTCCGATGTCAAAGGAGCAGGTGGAGGGAAATAAAGGGGAGTCGGGGAAGGCGGGAAGGCCAGTGCACGCTGGTCAAGCTGGTTCATTCCCCGGCAGGCCACAGCTTCATAAAAGAACAAGCCTGTGGTTTGGTCACTTGGAACGTTCTAGAAAGGCTATGTGGGGCCACTGTGTCTCAGAAGGTTGCATCAGCATTGAGAGAATGACCCAGGGCCACTGCCCACCTCCATCCCTCACTGGGCTCTAACGCTCCATTTCTAGACAGTGTCACGAGGCTGCTGCAGCCTCCGTGGGTCTGGACTCAATGGAGACGAAGACCAGATTAGGTGCCGAGTCACCAGCCAGAGACTGAACGTGGCCACCCTGCCTCGGCCCCGGCCTCACCGAGCTCCACCCTGGGGTGCTCCCGTTCACGAAACGAGGCCACCTCGACCTGTGAAACACAGCCCTCAGGTTGCCACCTTCCCTCCCTCACCCCCTATCCACCCCTCTCACAAGGTGTGCAGTGGCATCGCCACCCAGAGTGAGCAGATTTGGTCTGGACGTGAGTGAACGTCCTGAGATGTTCTACACACACCGCATCTCGGCTGGCAAGGGGAAGTCTCTCTTTCTTGGCGAAGAAGGAGGCTGTAACCTGATGACCACCATCTTGTAGCCTCTAAAGAAATAATGAATCTGGGCAGCGATGATGAAGGCTAATTGGAGCCGAGCTGCTCCCGGCACAGGCACAGCACCACAAAGAGACAAACCCAGATCTGGAAGCTTCTAGAGCCCACCACCAGCTTACAGGAAATACAGATGACAAAGGGACTCGTTGCATGCCACCAAGGGAATGCAATTAGCACAGTCAAGACCGTGGGAAACTGAGGGCAAATGACTCAGTTCCTTCCACAATAACAAATTCTAAGATGATGGAAAAAGACTTTATAGATTTTTTAAAGTCTTAGGAGACACATTAACTGATCGTGAAGTGAATTTTATTTGGATCTCAATTCAAACAAATAAACTTAAAAAAAATGTATAAGACAATGGGAAAGTATAAACATGGAGGCTAGATGTTTGACTATTCAAGAAATTGTTATTGATCGTTTTGAGCTTTGATAATGGTATCGTGATTCTATTTTAAGAGAGGAGTTTTCCCCATAGAAACAGAAAGTAGGGTGCTGGCTGCCAGAGGCTGGAGAGAGGAGAAAATGGGGTGATGTTGGTCAAAGGGCACAGGGTCAACTGTGCAAAATGAATGTGTTCTGGAGATCTAATATACTCAAGGTGACAACGGTGGACAATACCTTGTACTTGAAAGTTGCTAAGTTATAGATCATCAATCTCTTCAACACACACACACACACACACACACACACAAATGGTGATATACAAAGGTGGTAGGTAGATACATTACTTAGCTGGATTGTGGTGACCGATTTCAACATATATGCACATTGACTTGTACACCTTAAACATACACAAGTTGTGTATCTCAGTGGCATCTCAATAAAGCCGTTAAAGTGAACCAAAATGAGAGTTTTGCCTCAGAAATACACGCTGAAATATTTGCAGATGAAATGGTAGGGTGTTTGGGATTCACTTCAAAGCCGTCTGGGGTACAGGTGGATGGGGGTGTAGACTACAAAAGATTGTTCACAGATGACAATTGTCAAAGTTGGGTGATGGGCGTATTGGAGTTTGATGCACTATTCTTTCTACTATTTGTATTTGAGATATACCCTAATGCTTAAAAACTTTGAAAAATAATGTCTTCGACAAGATTCGTTAATAAATATTTTTTTTTCAGCACCTACTACATGTTGGGCACTATTCTAGGTGCCTGACATACATTAGCAACAGAACGAAGATCTCTGCCTTCTTGGAACTCACACCTGGCGGGGAGGGGAGAGGCAGATTCTGAATAATAAGCATCATAAATAAGCCAATTATATAGAACGTTAAAAACGCTGTAGGAAAAACTATGATCGGACTAAAGGTCGGGAGTTGGGGAGGGAGTGGGTTGTAATTTTCAGCTGGGTGGTAGGGACATTTGTGCAAAGACGTGATGGCCATGAGGGAGTTCGCTGAGGAGTATCCGGGGGAAAGGTGTGCCTGGGAGAAGGAACGGCCAGCGCGGTGGCCGCGAGGCAGGAGCGGGCCCGCTAAGTTTTGGAGCGACAGCAAGGAGAGACCAGCGTGGCTGCAGCGGAGTGACTTTGGGGAAGGTTAAGTGCAGTGCAGAGGGAGAATCAGGGACGTGAAGGCGCCGGGACAAGGCCGCGGAAGGTGACCTTGGTGGGGCCTTTGGCTTTCACCTTGAACTCCGCGGGGAGCCACGCAGAGCTCCGCACAGAGCAGGGATGCTGTCTGAGCACCTGTCTGCAGAATCCCTTTGGCTGCTCTGCGGGGGGAAGTGGAAGCAGGAAGCCCATTTTAGGGTGCTCCTACGGGCAGGGGGTGGTGGCTAAGGCCAAGGCGATGACAGTGGAGACGGACAGAATGCCCAGACGTTGGATTTGTTTTTAAAAGGAAAGCCACCGAGATTGCATGTGGAACGTGAGAGAAAGAACCAAGGATGACTCCGAGGTTTATGGCCGGAGCCACTGGAAGGCTGGCAACTAGCCCTGATGGCTTATTCCGGACATGCTGCACGCCAGGGACACACGAGTCCTACGTCAGCTCCCTCAGCTGAGACGGCGTGACGTACGACATCCAGATCTTAGCCACGGTCCATATCTACCTCCAGGGATACCAGGAAACACAGCTTCTATTCCGGATACCCACCGGAAAACTGGAGGTTTTATTACTGAAGAAAACGAAGAGAGTGGATATGAGGGTACCCAAAAGTGGTCTCTGCCATCCCCATCCATCCAGCGGTCCCAAAGGGAGCCACAGCCCTTCTCCGCTGCTCATTCTCAAGGAGGATCGGTTTTACCTCCTCAACAGAACAGCTCTCTGCTTCTCAGCTGGGGCTTTAGAGTCAGACAAGCCTCAGTCTGAACCCCTGTTCTGTTCCTTCAAAGCCGTACGACCTCGCGCTTCCGCTCTGCGATCCTTGGCATAAGCCTGGAGTGCCACCGACCCCTCGCTTTTCCTGTCACGCACTCCTAGTCACACCTCAGAACCCAGTCCAAATGGCCCCACTTTGGGGAAGGCTTCCTGGACTTTGTCAGCGGGCTGTGTGTCCGCCTCGTTTCCTGACCCATCCTTCCCTAAGGACTAGGTCCGATCCACTTCTGTATGCCCAGCACATACACCCCACATTCAGAAGATGTTCCTTGAATTTCAACTGTTTCCAAACATTTGCATGTTTGCATGTAATAAGAATTAAATAAATGGTAGCTATTGTTATCACTGCGGTTATTATTATAATTATTTCGCTGTCATGTGCACAAAACGTATGCGATTGCCAGGCTCTTCGTCCCTGTGTTTGTAAAGCAAGTCAACAGAGTAAAAATTCAACCAAGAAAATCCAAACAGAGATAAAGCGTTTTTGGAAAGCGGCCACAATAAGAAGGGGTGTTTCTGTGGGGGGCCGGCTGCCCCATCGCAGCCAAACGCACCTCCGTGTGCGGTGTGTGGAGTCCGGAGCATCATCGGGGCACGTCTGATAAAACCCCATCTTCTTTCCACAGCCTTAAAGAGAGATTCGCTTGCAGCATCAAGCCTGCGTCTTAAAAAAGCAGCACATTAGCATCAAGGACGGGATTAATTAGGCTCCTTGGAAACCGTTCAAATGGAAGATTGTGCAGTTCGTTCTCTGGGCGGGTCAGGCTTTTCGCTCTTTTCTGCAGCTGTCCGGCAGTTGTCACCTTGTGCAGCCCGGGCTCTGGGGTCTGATGCCACCACAGAGGAGGGGTCTGCGTGGCCAGGCCTTCTCCCGGAGTCCTGCGTCCTAGGACTGGGACCTAAGGGAAGTCCAGCATAGGCCCTGCCATCACCTGGCTGGGCTTCTCTGTCCAACGGGAGTGGTGCTCTCCATGGACGGGCCAAGCTGCCAGGAGGGTGAGAACTTCAGCCATCGACACACCCCCACCCAGTCTCACCACAGTGCTGGACCCTTTGGCTCTTTGTCACTTAGTATTTCTTTTATTTTAGAGGAAAAGGCTATAGTCTTACTTTGAGTAGAAAAATAACAAGATTTTTAAATTCACAACCAAAAACTATTTAAATTTTTTTTTTTAATTTGTGAATCATCAAAAATCACCCCATTAACCAGCAAGGTATTATGTGAACCGAGCATTGGGAAAGACTGTAATGTTTTCTGTGGGGGGACCACTCCCCCACCCCCTCCTTGGGGACACAGATGGCCGGGTCTTTGTGTGGTTTGCCAAGTCTCCTCCCTGGCCCCTCCTCCCCGGCCCCTCCTCCCCCTTCTTGCTCCCACCCAGAGTCCCATCTCTGTCTCTGGCCAGAGTGGTCTCTTCACCATATTAAAAGTTCTGTAATCTTGTATTCATATACACTAAGAAGGTGAAGTAGAAGGGCTCATGCCTGGGTCCCAAGGCATCGCAGAAGGCGCTAGAAGCCACACCACAGCAGTGGTTTGGACGCGTGCAGCTCTGTCCCATGACTCAGGTGCCCTTAGGCCAATGTATCATCGATTGGAGCTTTTTTTAAGCAAATGACAGAAAAATTCTTCCTGGATGCACTGAAGTAAATAATAGGAATTTATCCGCTCACTCAAGTAAGTGGACCAGGGGCTTCAGGCAAGGCTTGATCCAGGGATAATGTCGTGTGACCGGGGTGGGG
>NW_006431919.1:18550392-18552870 GCF_000325575.1 Pteropus alecto | reverse complement strand
AGTCGACCAGGGGCTTCAGGCAAGGCTGGATCCAGGGATAAGGTCGTGAGGCCAGGGTGGGGGGGGGGCGCTTCTCTGTCTTTGCGTTAGCTCCGCTTTCTTCCGGTGGTTTCCTCCCCTGCGAGCTTTTCCCCTGTGGTCATAAATGACTAATCTGAGCTCCCAGGCTCACGCGTCTAGATTAAAGGCCAGCCGGAATAGGTACAGCTCGCCGAGGCGGTCCGCTCAGCAAATCTTGGAGTCTGTTCCGAGTGGAACTTTTAGGGCAGACTCTGGTACCCAAGTCAATCACTGTCACCAGGGGTTATGGCACTTCGATTACTCAGTCGTGGGTCAGTACCCTCCAGAAACACGCAGGGGCGCCCGAGGGGGAAGCTGGAGGCGATGACGCGGAGCGTGAATGGAAGCTGGGGGCTGAAACCCCACGCGTTCAGGCCGCCAGTATTATGATCAGTTGCTTATATCAGAAAAGTGTAAAAAGGGGGGGACTTTAAAAAGATAGGAGTATGGTTCTCTCACACATAAAAGGAAAATGGCGCTGGGTACTGCAAAGATAGTGCGATGTGCGATGTCACTAAGAATTTGCCCGTGGCTTCTATTCAGAGTTACACCCTGGTCTCAGGTGGATGATGCAGGCGTAGCCTGTTTCCCAGTGGGCAGTAGGAAGAAGCTTTGTGGGGGGAAAGGGGAGGCAAATGGCCCCCTCCTAGCCAAGTTAACAGCCACGTCTCAGAGCCATACCTAGTTCCAAGGTATGAAAAACTGAAAAAAAAAAGTCGCCATAATTTTTTTCCAAGCAACTGAAAAATCAGGAGTGTGTAACTTACTGACATCCGTTTCCATACGTGACCTCTGGCTCCAGCTTAGCATCTGAGGCACGTTTCAGTCTTGTTTCATTTGCCTCGTAGAAAGCAATGACCATGACCTCGTGGATGCCACCCACGCCCTTCATCTCGTGACGCTGCTCCCACACAGTACGGGTCAGAAAACCGAGCCTGGAGACGCGACGTAGCTTGGGCCCCATCGCGCCAGCGGCGGGAACCGGATCTGGGACTCGACCTCTTGTCTTCTCATTCCTCTTGTCCTCTTTCCCATCACGGCAGCCGCCCCGTCCCTGAGAACCGAGACGGACTGGAACCATCCACCCCGGAGGCTCCCTAAAGGGCCGTGGATGACCGTCCAGGCAATGGCAGTTGGGAGGCGGAGACAATCGAAGAGCAGGTGGCAGTGGTGGCTATTCGAATGGGAATGAATGTCCACACTCATGGAGTCTCCTGCGCAATCAGTTCTCCAGTCAGAAACTGTGTATCACAGTGGATGGCTTGTTTAATATCGAGCGCCCGGCTCTCCCGCAGCAAGATCACGTTGAGGCTGGAATTCTGAGGCCACGATTTTCTGCAAAGCAAGCGGCTTCACCACTTCCGTCTTTAGCGTGTGCCACCGGTGCCTTTAATCGGAGCTAGTATGGGTGGCCCAGTCACTTACATTTCCCCTCCGTGTGTTCATTTGCATGGCTCTGTTTTTAAGTCTTTTTACTTTGCTTGTCTTTAGACAAGGCCTGTGCCATGCACGGTCCCCGTGGCCTTCCCAGGGCTGTGGGGTCCCGCACAGCCTAGCGGCCTGCCATGTCCGAAGGCCCCTGCTTCCAGCGGATTTCAACTTCGATATGGCTTTTAAAGCCTGGCTGTGGATTTTATCTTTTCTCGTTTCTCCAGGACAGCAAACAGCTGAGTCAGCGTGGAGCGCGGCCTGATCCATCCTCCAAGGCATCTCTCTCCAGACCCTGTGCCTTCACGGTGCACAGAAGACAACCTGCCTTTGTTCTTTGCTGCCACTCCCCACCACCCCCCAAAAATAAACAAACAAACAAACAAACAAAACTTTTTCTGTAGGCCGATGATTGTTTTATAATAAAATTCATTCTAAACTCTCGGGGTTTAAGGCAAAGGAAGCCCAGAGCCTGTCCCCGGTGGAGAAGGGCGTTCCATGTCTCTGTATAATTTAGTCACAGAATAAAGAGATTTTCCAGCAGCCAGGAGGCAGGAATGGGGGGGTCTGGGGAGAGAGAAGGTCTCCACAGCCTGGGAGCCGGCTGAGCAAGCTGGGGGAGAGTGAGGAGGAGGAAAAAATAATTGTTTCTCTTACCCTTTTAAGTTATTTTGGTTGGACTAATAACCAAATTAACATGAGATGGAAAACAGGAGAAAATGATTAAATGTATTACGTATGGACATACAGGGGTTCCATAATAATATGAGGACAGATCGGGCCGTTAAGGCTTCTAAGCCCTCCTGAGCGGAGAAGGGAGGACTAGAAATTACGGCTGGGAACTTCCAAGGGCAGGAAGGCGATTCATGTGGAGATAGAAAAGCAAGTATTTGGTACACAGATGTTTGCTGGGCAGTCTTTAACATGGGACGCAGGAGCGGACTAGAATCGAACGGGCCTCCCTGTCCATCGCACCTGGTTCCCGTTCAC
>NW_006431919.1:18543786-18546871 GCF_000325575.1 Pteropus alecto | reverse complement strand
CTCTGGTACCCAAGTCAATCACTGTCACCAGGGGTTATGGCACTTCGATTACTCAGTCGTGGGTCAGTACCCTCCAGAAACACGCAGGGGCGCCCGAGGGGGAAGCTGGAGGCGATGACGCGGAGCGTGAATGGAAGCTGGGGGCTGAAACCCCACGCGTTCAGGCCGCCAGTATTATGATCAGTTGCTTATATCAGAAAAGTGTAAAAAGGGGGGGACTTTAAAAAGATAGGAGTATGGTTCTCTCACACATAAAAGAAAAATGGCGCTGGGTACCGCAAAGACAGTGTGATGTCACTAGAAATTTGCCCGTGGCTTCTATTCAGAGTTACACCCTGGTCTCAGGTGGATGATGCAGGCATAGCCTGTTTCCGAGTGGGCAGTAGGAAGAAGCTTTGTAGGGGGAAAGGGGAGGCAAATGGCCCCCTCCTAGCCAAGTTAACAGCCACGTCTCAGAGCCATACCTAGTTCCAAGGTATGAAAAACTGAAAAAAAAAAGTCGCCATAATTTTTTTCCAAGCAACTGAAAAATCAGGAGTGTGTAACTTACTGACATCCGTTTCCATACGTGACCTCTGGCTCCAGCTTAGCATCTGAGGCACGTTTCAGTCTTGTTTCATTTGCCTCGTAGAAAGCAATGACCATGACCTCGTGGATGCCACCCACGCCCTTATCTCGTGACCGCTGCTCCCACACAGTACGGGTCAGAAAACCGAGCCTGGAGACGCGACGTAGCTTGGGCCCCATCGCGCCAGCGGCGGGAACCGGATCTGGGACTCGACCTCTTGTCTTCTCATTCCTCTTGTCCTCTTTCCCATCACGGCAGCCGCCCCGTCCCTGAGAACCGAGACGGACTGGAACCATCCACCCCGGAGGCTCCCTAAAGGGCCGTGGATGACCGTCCAGGCAATGGCAGTTGGGAGGCGGAGACAATCGAAGAGCAGGTGGCAGTGGTGGCTATTCGAATGGGAATGAATGTCCACACTCATGGAGTCTCCTGCGCAATCAGTTCTCCAGTCAGAAACTGTGTATCACAGTGGATGGCTTGTTTAATATCGAGCGCCCGGCTCTCCCGCAGCAAGATCACGTTGAGGCTGGAATTCTGAGGCCACGATTTTCTGCAAAGCAAGCGGCTTCACCACTTCCGTCTTTAGCGTGTGCCACCGGTGCCTTTAATCGGAGCTAGTATGGGTGGCCCAGTCACTTACATTTCCCCTCCGTGTGTTCATTTGCATGGCTCTGTTTTTAAGTCTTTTTACTTTGCTTGTCTTTAGACAAGGCCTGTGCCATGCACGGTCCCCCCAAGGCCTCTCTCTCCAGACCCCGTGCCTTCACGGTGCACAGAAGACAACCTGCCTTTGTTCTTTGCTGCCACTCCCCACCACCCCCCAAAAATAAACAAACAAACAAACAAACAAAACTTTTTCTGTAGGCCGATGATTGTTTTATAATAAAATTCATTCTAAACTCTCGGGGTTTAAGGCAAAGGAAGCCCAGAGCCTGTCCCCGGTGGAGAAGGGCGTTCCATGTCTCTGTATAATTTAGTCACAGAATAAAGAGATTTTCCAGCAGCCAGGAGGCAGGAATGGGGGGGTCTGGGGAGAGAGAAGGTCTCCACAGCCTGGGAGCCGGCTGAGCAAGCTGGGGGAGAGTGAGGAGGAGGAAAAAATAATTGTTTCTCTTACCCTTTTAAGTTATTTTGGTTGGACTAATAACCAAATTAACATGAGATGGAAAACAGGAGAAAATGATTAAATGTATTACGTATGGACATACAGGGGTTCCATAATAATATGAGGACAGATCGGGCCGTTAAGGCTTCTAAGCCCTCCTGAGCGGAGAAGGGAGGACTAGAAATTACGGCTGGGAACTTCCAAGGGCAGGAAGGCGATTCATGTGGAGATAGAAAAGCAAGTATTTGGTACACAGATGTTTGCTGGGCAGTCTTTAACAATGGGACGCAGAGCGGACTAGAATCGAACGGGCCTCCCTGTCCATCGCACCTGGTTCCCGTTCACCTGTAGAGTCATCTACAATGACGGCTCCCTTTCGGGAACAGATCTCGGATCCAGATTTTCTTAGGCAGTTAAGGGAAGGTCAAAGGCTCTTTCTGAGTCTTTCATTTCTTAAAAATAAGCAGCTTAAAACAGTCGATATCCCAGGAGGCGTATTCGGGGGTAGCAAACTCTGCTTCCCATCAAAAGCGGAGGGTGCAGGAGGCAGGTTTAAGAGCAGTGATTGGATTAACTCGTTTCCTGCTCTGAGCTCTAAGACCGTCATTTGTGACATCTCCCCTGTCCCAAAGCTCAGGACAAATCCGTAACACACCACGGGCAGTATGACAGGGCCCGGTGGGAAGGAAGGGGCAGAGAGGGGCGACAGCCTCAGGCAGGGGAGCTAACGGGGTCCCTGAGCCTGCTGGGGGCAAGACTGGCGTAGGGTCACCAAGAGAATGTGAGATGCCCCTTGGGAATTCCCAGAAGGAATCCCCAAAGTGTGTGACAGGAGCTCGAGACACTTTATTGATATTAAATGTGGCCCCAGACAACCAGGCCCAGCTAGGTTCTTCTTTCTTAGTGGAAAACCCAGAAAAAGGGGTCCAGCGCTCAGCCATACATTTCCAGAATGTTCCTGCACTACTCAGACAAGGAGGCTCGGAGGGCATGAATGCACTGGCCAGCGCTCAGGGTCCCCAGCTGGCTGCTGTCTTGAGACGGTCCTACTTCCTCCCCGAGGCAGAGGAGGAACCTCCTTCCAGGCATCTGAACCCAGGGCTGGTTTCTATTCTTGGTGCCAGCACACCACATACCGGAAGCAACGCAATTCCCACCTAAGAAGGCAGAGTCAGCCTCGGTGTGGTGTGGGAGGTGGGGTGGGCACGCAGCCCGGCCGCTGTCTGCCCCCTGGACCAGGCCTGCAGGGCCAGGGAGGAGAGGGGCAGTCCGGGAGTGGGTGCTCCCCGCCCTCCTCCAGCTCGCCTGTGGCCCGGGCAGTCACATCACCTAGCTGGAGTTGTTGTTTCTTCACGTGGAAGACGCAGGTGGTGATACCTCCCTGCTGAGAGCGTAGGAGGGGGTGCAGGTGA
>NW_006431919.1:18539371-18543769 GCF_000325575.1 Pteropus alecto | reverse complement strand
ACCCTGGCGCCAGATAGCCCTGCCATTAGCAAGCCAGGCAGTCCCCAGGGACAGGGAGGCTGTAAAGTTTCCGGACCACAGAAGCTCATCCTCAGCTGGGACTCAGGCGTCCAGCTGTCCAGCCTGGCTCAACAACCATTCAGCAGTGAGGTTGAGTTCTGCATGTCTGTCATGTTGAGGACAGGAGATGCTCCCAGCTCCTGCTCTCTCGGCCAAGCCTTGTTACTTATCCCTTCCCATCAGCGAGGCACAGGCCAGAGCGAGGGACCATGGTCTTGGGAGTGAGAAGGGGCAATGGCCGACTCTGCCATCTCCTACCAGCAATAGGACCGTAAACAGTCACCTCCCCTTCCTGAGTCTCCTTTGCTCATCTGAAAAATGAAGGAGATGCTGCCTGACAAGGCCTGAGAAGTAAATGAACCTCAGTTCTTTTCTCAGCAGCATGCAGCCTCTCTGGGGTTCCCAGTTTATCTCGTCCCTGCCAGCTGCCTGTCCCCAAACAAATGACGTGATGGTCTTGGTTATGCCCAAGAGAAGGGTCAGCCGAGAGAAGCTCTGTCTTCTGCCCTCCGCCTTCTCCTTGAGAATGGGACATGGGGAGGAGAGTTGGGGCCCTGACACCCCCAGAGTGGGCTCCAGGCCCTGAAGTGAGAGAGGCTTGGTACCCCATTAATTGCTTCAGGGGCTTGGCATCTCAACCAGGTGTAGAAGGACGTGGGTGTCCCAGCCAGGCAGACAGAACAGTGGGGTGAGGAGGCGGGAGCTGGTTTTACGAGGGTCTAGGGTGGATTTTGTCTACACGGCAGAGCCATTACGAGGGTGGCAGTGTTGGAGCTGGGGCGGCCCACTCAGCTCTCCCGTGACGGATTGGCTTGTAAGGGTGGTGACAGCCCGCAGTGCATCTGGACTGGTGCAGTGGCCAGCGCCTGGTGAGGCCTGAGGCAGGCCGGATGGACTCCTTAAAAAGAGGCAGGAAACCCGTCCCAAACTGACTTCACAGCCACCGAAAAAAAGAATGATGGGGGTTATTGACCTTGTCATTAAAATTCTGGGGCTGGCAGCTTCAGGTGCGACTTGATCCAGGGGCTCGAGTGCTCACAGGGCATGTTCCTTTCTGTCCCTCTCTTTGCCCCATGTCCCAGTGTCTTTCCATCCTGGCAGTGAGATGTCTACACAGCTCCTGAGCTTGCCCAGACCCTCCTCTTCCGAGCCCAGCGGGACGGGTATAAATGCCTCCTCCGGGGGCCACAAGCACGGCCCCTGCGTTTGCTCTGACCCAAGGTGATTGTCGTGACCGAGGCTCGTGCCCAGTCCTTGGGCCGGTCACTGGGCCTGGGAGAGAGCGGGGGATGGTATGTGCTGGCCGGCCCAGGTGAGTCCCACCCCTGACACTGAAGCCAAGGTCCCTGCAAACAGCCATGGGGCCAGGCTGAGTCCCCAAATTAGAACCAGGAACTGTTACAGCACAGAGGGTACGAATATCGGACAGGCGTTTAGTGACCCACCTAGTCCACAGCAATTAGAGTGGATCAGATGCGTTTGGTGGTTCCAGTAAGATCAGGCGTCCGGACGCCCACGTGGCCCCGACCCCCAGGAAGGCCCTCTGAGACTCGGCCTCACTCTGGGGGTGCAGGAGGCCTTTGTCGCTGCGCCTCAGTCCCAGGGCACTCTTCACCCCTAATTATAAAGCGGGGGTCCCCTTATGCGGGAGGCTCACGCCGGGTTCGTCACGGAAATGGCTCTATTCTTGGGAGACCCGAACCGAGTCTGTCTTTGAAATCACAGATATCCAATTATCTTCTCTCTAGAAAGAGCGCGTGCGGAGACCACTTTCTCCAATTAATTGGTGCTATTGCCTGTGCCGGGACTTTCGGGGGCCCGAGATCAGAGTTCTGTCTGGGGAGCCAACGGGGACATGAGGCCAAGGCCGCCCGTCAGCTGAGCTCAGCGAAGCATCAATCCCAGGTCAGCTGGACCGAGGTGGCTTCCTGCTCTCCACACTAGAACACGCGTGGCCGGCACCCGGGCAGGGCCCTGTCCTCCCCTTTTCCCTGACTTCATCCAAAGACCTAGAAAAATGACTCCACCCTGGAGTCGACAGGCTGGTGGCAAAGGCTAAGTTACTGCCTTGTCGCGGCCGCCTGGCTCGTGCGTATACTCACTCGTCTGTCCCTTGCACGCCTGCGAGTCTCTCTCCTCGGCCCGTCTTCTGATCCCAACCAAGCCTTTTTCAGAGTCCTCCACAGAGGATCGCGCACATGCTCGGTGAGTCTCCCAGGCCAGGTCCCACAGCTGTCCTGATCTTGGGGACACCACGGTTGCCGGGTGGTGCCAGCTGTCGGTGAGGCGCTGCCTGTACGTGCACCATCGAGACGGGCAGGCTGGGTGTCGGCAGCTTGCGAAAATACCCTGGAGGCACCAGGGGCAAGCACAGGGGATGATGTTGTGGAGAAGAACTCAGATTTTGACAACGCTGGTGGAGTCGGATTCTAAATGGGAAGATGGTCTCAGGGCGCCTGAATCAATTAATGTGGTGTGACTTCCTTTTCTTATATGCATGAGCTTGGCATATGATAAAATTTCTTGCCTAAATAAGTAGGATAAGCTTTTTTATATGTGTAAAATAAATCTTTAAGTAATAAGAAAGTTCCGTGTCACAGTTTAACTGGCAAAATTTTCTTTTAAGTGGTACATAAAATGATAGTGCAGTTTGTAGTAGAGAACATCTTAAATTTGACAAGATATGGTATTTGCCAAAAAAAAAAAAGAAATCTGGCTCTTGAGCTTCCACCCCCAAAATCAGAGAGTCTGATGATACGAGGCCTTTATTTCTGCACGGCAGCCGTGAACTAGAGAGCCGAGAGGAAGTTGCCCCTTACGTATGGGGTATTTTCCACTCCGGTTTGCCACAGTCCCCACCACTCCCTACTACCTTACGCTAGACCCTCTTCAGTCGTTCTAGTTACCGCCTGGCCTCTGCGGGCATCTGAGTCTATCGGCCCTGGAAAGATACGCTCAGAGTCATGGGCTGAGGAACTATGGTCCATACACATGGCCCCAGCAAGAATGATTCCACTTCTGCTTATTTCTTAACCTGCACTTGGGGGGAGGGGGGATGAACTCAGATCCAAGAACAGCTACAGAACGTGGGGTCTCAAGGGTAGCCCTCGGAGGGCACACTTTCTTGACAGTGTGCCAGCATCTTATCATGTTTCATTATCAGCCCTTTGACTGGCCTCCCAGCCAAAAGACCAACTAGCTACCTCCAGCCACCAAATGTCTGTCACACTTATCCTATGAGCATCACAGAGGCCTCCAGGCATGGCTGAGACTGAGCAGGAGACTCTGAAATCCCAGCTTCCCGGGTGTCTGTTCATTCGTTTGTAAATTTCTGCTGAGCATCAGGCAGCAGGCAATGGGACGTAAAAATTCAAAGCACTGTCTGGGAGAAGCAGGCACAGAGAAGGACTTTGGGTAGAGTAAGTGTCAGGGAGACAGGGAGGGCAGTGACAGGAAAAGTAAGGGTGATTATTTCTATTTGGGGAAGTCAGGGAAAAGCTACCAGGAAGTGATTTCAAAGACAGATTTTTAAAAGATGACTACTTATCCTGAGGACAAGCAGGGGACAAGTAGAGAAAGGCATTCTAGACTGACAGGCGGGAAGCCATTCAGGGCAATTATGTTTGGCAATTATTCCTCAATGCAGTTGTGGGGGGAGGTTTTCATTTTATTTTAAACTAAGGAAAAATTGATATAATAACAATGAATACATAATGATGAATCCATTCTGAATTATGTTGATTTGTATACCAACAGTCACAATAATTTATATATTATATATGTATACATATATGTGTGTGTGTGTATTTATATATATATAATCCCCCCCCAATTGAGGAAGGGGACCCAGAAGGTAAAAGTGCCCAGAGCCCATGAAAGTACCATGTGGTACTTTCTACTTCTACTTCTCTCAAGGAAACCTGTCCAGTTGCCTCAGACTGTCTGTCCCTCTTTGGACATTTATTAATGACTTGAACAAAGTAAATTGGTTAATACTTACATTTATTTTCATGATTGCTTGTCATCTCCCCCACCAGGCTACACATCCCATAAGAGTGGGGATCGCCAGCATCCTGCACACTGTTGTAGATGAACGAACGAACGAACGAACGAACGAACGAACGAACGAACGAACGAACGAACGAACGAACGAACGAACGAATGAATGAATGAGTACGTTTTGTTAATTTTGTCCCGGACGACGTCTATCCTTTTTCTGCAGCTTTGCGTCCTTTAGGCATCAAGATGTTCCCTGCAGCCTCGAGTCTGGAGGACGGTCGTCCCCAGGGAGTCACCGAGGTGGGGACTGATCTGTTGGGTCACCAGCCGGGGGGCTCT
>NW_006431919.1:18538889-18539327 GCF_000325575.1 Pteropus alecto | reverse complement strand
ATGCCCTCGCTCTGTCCTCACATTACGGCGGCGTAAGGGCTTCGGGCGTAACTCCGGGCAGATTCATCCGCACTCGGGAGCAGCGTTTGCAAGGATTTCACCCGCGCTCGCTTATCGAAAACGACTCCTTCCAGGTTTTGTCGCCTGGAAATTGCCTTTCCTAGAGTTGTTTTTCTTCACGTGCATTTGGGAAGTCCTCGTGACCGGTTGGTTGGCTCCTCCGTTCGTGTATTTTGTAAGTATTGGCACCTGTTCCACAGGTGCAAAGAATTTATTGAAGGTGGGGAGGGCTGACTGGAACCGAGCAAGGTCTTTACGAATGTCCTTTTGTCCCTGCCCCCTCCATCCTGCCACCCATGGAGAATTTCTGCTGTCACCTCTTCCCCATTTCATCTGTATCCTTGTGTCATTCTCTCTGCCCCCTCACCGCCTTGAACC
>NW_006431919.1:18534641-18538791 GCF_000325575.1 Pteropus alecto | reverse complement strand
TTTCTCTGTCTCTCTGTCTCTCTGTCTCTCTGTCTCTCTGTCTCTCTGTCTCTCTCTCTCTCTCTCTCTCTCTCTCTCTCTCTCTCTCTCTCTCTCCCTCTCTCCCTCATTCTTCTTTGAAAGAAGTTGTGAATGTCTTCAGAACCCTAAATGGAAGCATCACAGGCGCTTTGTAGGCTCTTCCCGGCCACTTGCTCCAGGGTCACACCTGGCCCTCAGCATCACCAGAACCTGCAACGACAACCCCTCCAAAATCTGGGTTGCAAGATCTTCATCTTCCTCACCCGCCTCCCGACTTTTCAGCTCACCCCGTCCTGTACCACGACCCCAACCATCCTCCACCCACAGGGTCTACGATCTTACCAACTTCACTGTCCCCGAGCCCCTGCATGTCCCCTTCTTTACCTAAATGTCACAGTCAGCCACGATTGTCCTTCCTTTAAAACAGTCTTAACTCCCTTGACCTGAGCTCTGTGGCTTACTTCTGGGTTTTTGCAGCTTAATTATTAAAAGCAAGGAAGGACAGGTGGGCTTTTCGATATCTTGGCCAAGAAATGATGCCATCACTTCCATTCATGTTGCATCAGCCAGGACTGGTCACTTGTCTCAGGCAGCTTCAGAAGTATAGTGTCCGTGTCCCGCTAGGGGGAGGAGAGCCAGTTGCGGTCAGCCCTAGCAGCGGCCGCAGTGCGTGCCAAAGGATGCAGGTTAGGGGGCGGATGGGGAATGCGGAGAAGCCGAGATGTCATGAGAACGCCCTGCAGGCAGGTGCGCCTCTCTCGTCCCCTGCCCCTCCCCCAACCACCCATTGTTTTGACATCTGTCAAGAATGGCAAGCGTAGACCCGGGAGGGGAAGAAAGAGTTTTCCTTTACCTTCAAATCTCACGGTTCTAATTTTACTCCTGCCTTTCTCTGCCACGGGCATGAGCACAGACCAGAATTATCTAAAGAATTCACAGTGGAATTTCGCCTCAGACTCCACATGTGCGGTGTTCTTGGATTCCCTTTTCAACCGGGCAGAGACGGTTAAAAAGACGAATTCTTGCTTTATTGTCAGAAAGTTCAAAACAAGTGAATCCACAAAGAGAGCTCTTGGCAAAAGCTTCGAATCTGGAATTAGACAGACAGTAGAGACTTCAAGCTCCTGGCTGTCACTGAGTCATCGCCATGAGCTCAGTTTACCTCTCAGAGGCTCCTTTGCCCCCATCTGTAACATAAGGGGATGACATCTGCCAGGCGTGATTGTTGTAAAGATTCGATACCACACGTGTACCCACTGGTCCTCGCTAAGGGTGTGTCCCGTCCCCTCTTCTTCTAAGAGTGATCATCCTACAAGAATTGTACCGGCGATCCGCCGGGCACATGGAGAAGACTCGATGAGACTTGGCAGAATCATATATCAAAGACGAAGTGGGACTTTCCTTGTCCTTGTATTGCCTTATAGGCCTGGTCCCCTCGTTCATCTCAACAGACGGCCTCCGGGGGTGTCTGTGGGGAAATGGTGGACGATGGTGCCCGCGGGCTGCTCCCTCACGTCCTAGTTCAAGGCCCTGGGAGCTGTCCCACCACTACTATAAATCAGGCTTGTAAGGTGCAACCCACTTCCCCAGGGGACCTGTGGGTGGAAGGGCACAAGGACCGCCTTTGGGGGACAGAGATGACCTCTGTTCTCGGAGGCCCAGAGAGGGGAAGTGACCCGTTCAAGGAGACAGGCGTTTTCATCCAGGCCTGTGCTCCTTCTACTTGTCCCTCCTGCAGTGTGACAGATGCCCAGGTGACAGACATGTCGTCCCCACCTTCATATACTCTGCCTTCCTCACCAGGCTCCGCTCTGGCCCCTGGCTGCCAGCTAATTGATGATGACTCACGGACCAGGCCAAAAATGGAAGCAGGAGGCCCAGATACTAATTAGATCTTCCCTCTCCAGAAGGAAAGTCATGGAGCCTTGTTCTTATGGTAATCACCAATGGAGAAGTGACATCCTGCGAACGAATCCGCCTCCTCTTCTGAGCTCTTACTTTGTGCCAGATCCTTCATGCACCCCGTCACCCCCAACCCCCTTCCCTATCCTCCTCCCGCCACCCACCCCCGAGTCCTATGAAATCGATGCTTTATCGCGACATCTTAGAAGCGTGAAGTAACTCACCCAGAGCCTCGGGTGGGCATTGGGCAGGGCCAGGCCTCTGTGCCGGGACAGAAACACTCCCTGTACCCAGCACCGTCCCTGAGCCCCACGAGGTGCACGACATGCGTGTCTTGAGCTGCACTCAACATTTTCGGCCATGCAAGCCTTGACAGAAATACTGCCATGTCTTCGCCCCATCCGCCTGGTGCAGCTAAAGATAAATAATTGATTTTTTTTTTTTTTTGACAGAGGGATTTATCTACACAGATTGATCAGTTTATGCATCTCCCCCTTCTGAGTCATTCTGAGAAGATTTTTCTCAGCACCAGCCTTAGGAGAGGTCGTGGCCTTTTTAATTGGGATTGTTTGCAGAGACTGAATATATTCGATTATCTTCCTCAGAGCAAAGTGCAGGAATCAGAGTCAGGGTGCCCTTAGAGATTGTTGTAATCACTCCTCTCCCCATTTTATGGATGAGAAAACTGAGGCCCAGAAAGCTTCAGAGGCCTCCGATTTATAGCAGAAAGCGAGTGACACCCCAGGCCTTAGACTGTCCACCTCACTGCACAGCCTCAGCCTTGGGCATATGAGATCCTAGAAAAATCTCTGGCGACTCAAGTCAGCTTCTTCTCAGGATGCGAACTGAGGTCTCTGGGTCCACCAGGGAGCAGGTGGGTACCATCGTGCAGACCTGAAGCCCCAGGCTGCTGACATGAGCCAAGCACTTGTCACCAGCTGTGAAGTAGGGGTCATTACCCCGACTTAGCAGATGAGGACATAGCTTTGGAGAGACAAAGCACACCAGCCCGTGGGCGTGTGTATTATTTTTCTAGCACAGCTATGGCAAAGTACCACACACTGGGGGTGATTAAAACAACAGACATTTAGTGACTCACAGCTCTGGAGGGTAGAACACTATAACCAAGGTGTCAGCAGGTTGCTTACTTTTAAGGTTGTGTGGAAAAGTCTTTTCCAGTCCTCTCTTTAGCTCGTAGATGGCCACCTCCCGGTCTGTGTACATCATCTTCCCTCTATATAAACCTGTGTCTAAATTCCCCCTTTTGCAAGGCCACCGGTCATAAGGACCCACCCTGATCTACCAATAGCTTCCTCTATAGCCCCTGCTTCTCCAAAGACTCACCATCCAGCAACAGAGAAATCCACAGGAAAAGAAGCATCGATAATTCTGAAACAGGTGAAACTATCCCAAATCTTCCTTAAAGTAAGGAAAATTAAAACTGCTTGGAAAAGCGGTTTTTTAACCAATCAGGTTGACAAAGATCAAGGTAACTTCCTGTGCCATGAGGCCGCGGGGGAAACAGACACACACATCTCTTGCTGGTGGGAGGGTAAAGCGATTCACTCCCCGGAGGAAATTGGGCTCTACCTGTCAACATCACAAATGCATACTCCAAACGGACCCAGAAATTGCGCTTCTGAGTATTTATCTCTCAGCTCTCCCCGTCACGCTGTGCAAAACGCTGTGGATACCGAGTTCTGTGTTTCGGTACTGGGATATCAAAAGATTCATCGAAACACCCTACGTGCCCATTCATAAGAGATCGTTTCAAACAAATCACGGTAGGAGCCATACAATGGAGTGCCCCCAAAAGGAATTGTTTACGAACTGATGTGAGCTAAATAGTAGAAAAGGAACGCACAATGCAGAACAGAGGGCAAACTCTGCCTTGATCTGTGTGGAGACTCCCTCTGTGTCTGTGGGGCACGTGTGGATTGTCGGGCTGGCAGTTGGGGGCAGGGAATCGGGGCCAGAAAAGCTGCTTTTAAAGTCTGTTCTGCGTGTAGGAATTACCTATTTTAGAATACGTTTAATTACAAAGAAAAGTCTTACCCCAAGGCGCAGGCCCGGTTTGTGGCTTATTCCTCCAGGCAAGACTTGGATCTTTTAATTGTTTCCCACATAAATTCAATTAATTTTTATTCCCTTTTAATGAATCCATATTAAACCGGTGCCAGCATGGGGGTGGTGGTGACAGGAAGTTTGGAGAAGCAACAGGGATCAA
>NW_006431919.1:18531421-18534612 GCF_000325575.1 Pteropus alecto | reverse complement strand
ACGCTCCCTGCTCTGGCGATTAACCCTTTCCTCTCCCATGTTCCCACTACGTTCTGGGACTCTGATAACTCAGGCCATACAGAGTGACAGGCATTCGTCACTGAGTCTGAGGCAGACGGGCAGGCCTTGGACAGAGATGGCTTGGAACCCCCGTCTGGCCACACACAAGCTGTGTGACCTCGGTGGCCGGGGCAGCCTCTCGGTTGCTCCGTGACATGGAGGGGGATGTGGCTCCCTTCGTGTGGTTGCTCCCAGGTGGACCCTGTGGTTTTAGGGGAGCCAGGCCTTCCTTGTCGGCGTGGAGGCATTGAGCCAGCCGATGGTGTGTGCGTCCCACTGCCCAGGCTGTGCCTGAGAGACGCCATCAGGCCCCCCCCTCGTAGGGGGACAGGAGGTGAACTCTGTCTCCTGTAGAGAGGTGAGGTGATGACAGGTCATGAATTATCTTCTGCTCTCACAAAAACATGTGTCAAAAGCCAGCCAACCCAGCCCCAGCGCTGTAGACACACAACGAGAGCTGCCTCTGCCACCCGGGGTCCCTTGGTTTTGACCAATTTAGGAAATTTCTGGCACCTGCAGGAAAAAAGTGTCATTTGCTGGAGTGGGGGAGGTGCTAGGTCCCAAAGCGGGGAGGGTATCCCTGGGTCCTCTCACTAAGAAACCCGGCACGGGGGACAGGGTGACTGTCTCAGACAGAGAGAAAGCGTGGAAGGGAGAATGTGCACACCCCGTGTCCCCGCTCCTGAAGTTTCCGCATCAGTGGGGACACGGGGAGGGGAGGAGAAGGTGACAATTCGGGATAATAAAGGGCAGGAATTTAGAGAGAGCCTGGGATAGGAAACCAACCCAGGGGCCGCCACAGAAGCTGGGTCAGCCTGGGGGCCACCCGCCCGTGCTCACCAGGGCTGGCGCCACACAGCAGACAGTCCAGTGTCTCTGGCCCAGGCGCTGTTGGGTGGCAGTGCCAAGAAGCTGGCCTAACTGTTGACAAGACTGAGGAGCACCCATGGCCTGCAGCCCTCACCGTGTCATCCGTGGACATCTGCGCTGGCCCCCACCTGCCTCACCTGGGCCACCTGCCACCCCAGCCTCTTGGGACCCACAGTGAGTGCCTCTCTCACATGCGAGGTTAGCCAAGGAAGAAGAGGGAGCATGTGGTAGATTCTAAAACCTCCTAAAACCTCCATCTGCACATCGGGCTGGGGCAGAAGCAGTCGGAGGTCCCCCCAGGTCCTGTTACAATCCGACTTCCTAACGTCACGAGTTAGATTTGGGGCTCTTGTCTTGCTTGCATCAGAGTCGAACTACGTGTACTGATCTGAGACCTGCTTTTCCCAGTTCGTGATTCGCCCGAGAGCTCTTCCCTGTCTGAACCTATAAGACGAGCTTGCTCTTTCTAACAGCTGCAAAATAATCCACAACATGGCAGCAGCACGATTTTCAAGCGCCCTCGGTTTGGAGTGTTACACCGTTTCCATTCCCAGCATTACAAAACAACGCTGCAGTGAACACTCTGTGTGAGCGTGTGCGCGTGTGTGTGCGCGATCGAGTTTCGATGGCTTCTACCCTTTCACCTTATACAAAAGTGCCATTATCATAACCCCCTGTCGTGATAATTTGATGGAGGCTTAGGGGGAAAGGGATTTGGCCAGGAACCCCCGACTGCTGGAGCAAAAGAGACAGGATTCGAATCCAGGTCCACTGCCCCAGGCCTGATAAGTAGGTACACAGCAGCCCAGGTTGGAAGAAGTATCTGTTGCCGTGGCAACTAGGGGCTTTGATGACCTTGGAGGAGGCAGGCATCCACTAGGCCCAACAGGTGTGTCCCTGTACCTAGAGGTTCAGCCCTGTCTCCTGGAGCTTTGTCCACCAGCTTCCTGAGGGCAGCCCCCGCCCTGCCCCATCCTCGTCTTCCCCCGTCACCAAAGCAGGAACTTGCAGATCAACCCGACAATCTGGAGTCGAGGTTACCCAACGAAACAGACGTGCCGCCTGGGCCTCCCTGACAAGCAGACGGCTGAGACTGTCCTTCTTCCGGCCCGTTGGAGATGTCTCTGGGCTGCAGTCACGTCCTCAGGGGATGAGGTGACTCCCACAGCGTTCAGCACATGCTACGACCCAGCCCCCAACACCGTCCCCATTAGTGGGGCTCGTCAACTTCCAGCTCAGGAGGACTCCAAGGGCCCATTTAGCAAGGAAAGAACCGGGGCAACTCCTGGGGCTCTGTTCCATTGGAACTTGAGGAGAGGACCATTTCTTTCCCAGAATACATCACTTACCGTCAGTATTTCGAGGGAGGACGTCAGAGGCCAAGCTGAGGTCAGCACTCACTGGCCAGCACTCTGAGTAATTCATTAATTGCCCTTCCTCCTGGCAGGCCAGGCACGCAGCCGGTTCCCCCTGCTGTTAGTTAATTCACTGTAGCCGGCACCGACTGGCATCACGCCTGCTTGCTTATGACACCGGGCGACAAGCGTCTACTCATCTCTCTCGCCGAGAAAGCGAGCTCCCGTCTCGTTCCTGCATGGAAAGCACGGCCCTGCACTCCTCTTGACCTTGGCCTTGCACGAGGTCACCCACAGAGCAGGTGTTCCACAGAAATTCGATGAATGGCAGCTGGGCTCATTCATTCATTTGATAAATATCCGGCAACTATGCTACACCGTGCTCTGCTCTGGACTCTGGGTTTGTCTGATTCGGTGGCCAACAAATAAAGAAGCGAACGAAGACCTCTCATGGTTCCAGGAAAGCTGCTTGGCCAGCTCCCTTTCTGGGTGTCGGCTTCCTCCGCTTCCGCCGCCCCGGCCCTACGACCAGCTTCTCGGAAGAGTCGATAGCCTTGATCGGCATGTAGCCCTGAAGGAAACAGATGCATAGCTTGCTGAGCGCCAGATGTGAGGCAGAAGTGATCAGTCTTGGGGACATTAGCTGTTGGTCTGTGCTTGTCACAGACGGAAGAACAGGTGTGGATCAGTGCTGATGAGTGCACCCAGGGCCCTCGGCGGGCAAACGAGAGGCCGAGGCCAAGGCAGGGCAGGCCGACGAAGGGCGTGACCTTGGTTCGGACTCAGGTCTTGCTCTGCAGCTGCCTGTGGCCTCTCTTAGAAGCTGTTAACCTCCCCCAGGGTGCCTCACCTCCCATCGATTTGTGAGACTTGCAGGATCAGGCTCAAGACTATCGGTAGCACAAT
>NW_006431919.1:18526661-18531352 GCF_000325575.1 Pteropus alecto | reverse complement strand
TCGATTCCTTGTTCTCTCTTTCCAGGTAGGAACCTTGGACAAATCATTTCTTGTCAGTTTTTTTCATACAGAAAAATAAGTAATCTTTTTTTATATATATAACAATACATTTTCAATAGGGAGTCGTTATCAACATGTAATCGCTTGGCCCACAGTAAGAGTGAAATATGGCCCTGGGGGAGTTCATTTGAATAACTGACCTCCTCCCTACCCAAATTCTCAGGCGTTCCTAATTTTCTCCCTCCATTAGGCAGAATAACTCACCCTCAATTCTGTCCCCTAAACTTCAAACCCACACCCGTCACAGGCTCGGCAGAGCAAAGAGCCCCCTGAGCCACAGAATTCACTTTGTTTTCTCTCTCTCTCCCTCGTGTGTGTGTGTGTGTGTGTGTGTGTGTGTGTGTGTGTGTGTGTGTAAGGAGCACCAGTTGCTAGCATGCCAGCCTAGAACCCGAGGGTGCCTGACCTTCACCGCGCTAAGTGTCCCAGGTGGGGCAGGGAAGTCGTGTCCTTGTTATGTTCATGCCGGTACAGGCGTGTTTTTGTTCTGGCTTCAGCTCTCCACAGCTTCCGCTCTGGGCATCACCCACGACAGTTTCTCTGGGCACCCTGGGGAGCCACCTCCTCACCCTCAGCATGGAAAGGCCATGCGCCAGCGGGAGCCTTCTGTGGCAGGGGCCCTGCAGGGCGGGACACTAGAGTTTCCTTTGAAGTGCCCGCGACTCACTCTTGGAGCTGCTGCAAAGTCACCAGGAAAGGGGATGGGACAGGAGGGCCTGAGGGTCTCCTCCTCCACCAGGGACACTGGGATGTGTCTCAGCCATGGTGGCATCTGAGTAAGACCTGCGAGAGGGCTCCCCCCGGCCCTCCCTCCCCTCCTGGGCTTGTGGATCACTCAGAAATAATAGTGACTGTCACAAATCCCTGCCACATAAACAAGAGAGGACACATGGCTTTAATAAAAGGACACCGGTCGGAGCAGACATGGCAGACATGAAAGGAGAGATGGCAGGGGTCGGGTGTGGGCAGGGGGACTTCCCGGCTGGGTCTGAAAATCAAACTGACAAAGACAGATCAACGGGAGAAAAGCAGACAAATCTACTGAATGTTTGCGTGTATTTGGGGACCTTCGCAGGAGGGTGGAGACCTAAAGGATTGGTCGGAGCAGGAAGCTCTTACATGATCTTTTAGACAAAGGAAGAATTGACAAGACGCAGGGGTTTGGCTAGAGGCGGTAAATGGGAACATGACATGGGAGGGATTAGGTGGGCCCTGTGCTGCAGGAGGGCGGGCAGGGCCGGAGCCGCAGAAAGGGGGCCCAGAGTCCCCTCCCAATGGTCTCTGACTGCCTCCCAGAAGAGTTTAACTGTGTTCTGCAGCCGCTAAGCTCTCGTTCAGGGATTTCAACGGGGGAGCTGGGTCTCTGAATCGGGAATCCCCTCAGAAACACTCCTGAGACCTGTGATCCCGCCTCCCTCCTCCTGAGTCCTGTCACCTCCTCGGCCCCTGCCCCTCCGCAGCCTCAGCTACATGGTGTTGGCATAATAAAATCACGCGTGATTCCAGCGGAGACCCAGCCAGGGCCAAGGTAAAACAGTGATGCTGTTAGAGTCTCAGATTTCTTTCAGAATTCTCCTGTCCACCCTTTCTCCCTAAAAAAGAAAAAAAAAGCACTGCCAGCCTGTAATTGGGCTTTGCAGGTGTGGGTGTGGGATTTATGGGGCTACAGTGATCCCTTTGATGGGGCTTCCTTGTGGGGTGCAGAGACCCAGCCTGCCTCTTGACGAAGGAAGACCCCGGACGGAGGGAGAGGCAAGGAGTGGGGCTGAGACAGGACGAAATGCCACGTTGCCCTCAAGGCAAACTGTGTCCCCTCCACATCTTAATTGTGCAGGAAGCCTGGTCCCGCCTTGGCTTGGGTGGTGGTAGGAGGACCTCAGCTCTGAGAGCCCCTGGGAACTGCTGAGGGTGTCAGGGTAACCCTACACTCCCCGAGTGAGATGTCTGCACATGGAGCCAGCGTATGACCTGGGAGTGTGGTGATGGCAAAGCCTGAAGCGGGTCACGATGTGTCGCCCTCATCTCCACCTACCTGCCCTTGTCCGTCCCTGCTCCCCAGTTGGGTCTGGGGGCCAGAGCCACCGAGCCTGGGAAGGAAATTATGCACCATGGCTGAGGCCTGACACAGCGCTGGGGCCTCAGACACGGTGCACACGGGCTGAGAGGCGAAATTCCAACCTCACCTGACGAACCCGCGGACCCGGACTGATCGCTTAGTATGTGGTGCCCTCCGCCCCAACCAGACGCTGCTCCCCCACCTCCTGCTCTCTCGGGTCTCGGCTCCAGCGCCCTGTTCTCAGCAAAGCTTTCCTTGGCCGTCCTACTTAAAAATGAACACCCCTTCCCCTTGCACACGTGTGCACACACGCACGCACACACACTCACACGCACAGGCACAGACACGCAGGCACACACACAGAGGCGCACTCACACTCACACACACAGAGGCACACACTCACACTCACACTCACACTCACTCACACTCACTGCCACCCTTCCCCTTCCTGCTCTACTGCGTCTCAGCACTGACGGACAAGCCACCCACATAGTCGCATCGAGCACGTAAACGTTTCTCTCATAGTAACAGTTGCGCCTTTATAAGTCACTCGTGTCCCAGGCTCTTCGTTCTCAGCTGCTTCCTCGTGACACCCTCAGGACGCGGTGGCCCTCACCGTGCTGACACCTGTTGCTCCGTCTCTGTGGCAGGAGCAGCCAGGCCTGCTGGGTCTCAAAGTGTCAGCTGATGTCCTGTCGGAGGCCTGTGGCTCTCAGTACAGTGGGTCTCCTTGTGCCTCTAGGACCGAGGTCCCCGTTTTCTTGCTGGCTGCTGGCTGGGCTGCTCTCAGAGGCCATTGCTTCTCTCTGGGCCTCAGTTCTTACACTGCGAAGTGGGTGCAGCACCCCACTGCCTGCAAGGCTCTTTCGGTTGAGGTGTGGGGACTTCCTGACGCATGGCGGGCATCCTAGAAGCAAATCGTACCCTCCCACTTCTGGTGGAGGAAGGTTCTGGGCTTCGCCTCACTGCGGCCGAGCCTGTTGGTTTGATACTCGGGCAATGTGCCTCCTTCTCAACCTGTCACCGTGGAGGCTCTGCGTTAGCCATCTACTGCCCCACGCGCCCCTCCTCACGCTCGCCCATGGCCCCCTCTCTACCCTGGAGACTGACGGATCCCGTGGTCAGACCCCAGGACTGAGGGTCACCCTGCTCGCCCAGGCCTGGCCCCTCTGAGCCTCCAGGCCTACATGGGTACAGTGGGTGCGAGCCCCACCCCTCCCTTTGTGGGATTGTTAAGAGCGGATGAATTAGGCGTTTGGAAGGGCTTTGCCGTCTGCGAGAAAGCTTGGGCGGTGACAGGATAATTGGAGATCGTGAGGACGCTGGCATCTCAGACAAGCCCCCGGCAGAGTCCCTGCAAAGTCCCTGCAGAGCGCCGGGATCCCGGAACAGCCCCAGTCCGCTCGGGACGCGGGCGCGGGCGCGGGCGTGGGCGTGGGCGCAGGCTGCCTGCCGGAGGCTGCGGAGAGGTTCCCCTCCCTGCTTCGCCCCTCTCTGCTCCCCCTCCACCTCCTGTTTATATGTGGGTTTGGATGTGATGCAGACGAAAGAGATCAGCAATTGCCCCAGAGGGGGCCCTGGGGCCTCCCAGACAGGCTCTGGCCTCCTAGAACTCCCTTTGCATCTCGTTGGGGGGCAAGACTTTAAAGCAGCAGATCCCCCGCCCCCACCCCCACCCCCAAGCCAGCCCGGCTCCCTGAGCAGAGCAGAGCGATGGGAGATAAATCTAAAGCCTTTAAGGGCTAGAATCCTCCGATTCTTGCTGGCGCCCTGTTGCCATGGCAACCGGAAGCTCTCCTGTGCCACCTTCAGGAATGACATGAGGCTGAGAAAGAGAGGCTGCAAACAAAGAGAGACTTGTCAGGCTGTGGCAGCCACGTAGGGGACGGAGCCTTTTTTTTTTTGGTAGCACGTTTTTTTCTTTCCCTTTCCTCTTGAATAAAATACATGAACCATTTCATTGCATTGCACTCATTAAGGCTTTTCTTTTCTAAGGGAAAAACAAAACTAGTAAAATGCGCCCGGTCGGGGAATCAGAAAATGTACACTGATGTTTTAACAACAACCACCACGTATAACACTAAGGACTTCGCACGCCCCAGCACATCGGGCCCTGCCTGCCGCCCGCTTTACAGACGAGAAAACTGAGTTTAGCGGAGGCGGACAGCCCGTCTCAGGTCTCAGAGCCAGGGGGGCGGGCAGGGATGTGACCCCACCTCAGAGCCCTGCTCAGCACTAGAGATGCCCGCAACGCAGTCCCCTGGGAGATGGCAAACTTGTCAGCAGCACCTGAGTCGGGAGCCTGGTGTCTGTGGGAGCGGGAAAGGCATGCTGGGTGCCTTCCGCTCGCCACCCCAGGGTGCCGATGCAAACCTAACTTCCCTCTCTCCACTCCAATCCTCCTGTCACTGAGGCTGCATCTCTGCCCAGACAGCACACAATGAGGTACAAACACTTTAGCATCAGCCTCTGGGGCCTGTCTGGTGGGTTCACCATTGGCCCCCAGAAGTGGGCTCAGTGCTCCAGCCAGGCTGAGCTCTGTGTGGCTAACCAGACAGTCCCTTTTTACCTCTTT
>NW_006431919.1:18524245-18526587 GCF_000325575.1 Pteropus alecto | reverse complement strand
GCCTCTGCCGTCCCCCCTGTGAGACCTTGTCTAATTTCTGGTCCCTTCCACCTCCATGCAGACGTAAGGCCATCCTTCCCCTCAGCCCTTAAAATATTCAGATTCGGAGAACTTACTTCACTGCCTGAAGTCACCTGTTTACCTATCTGTCGCCCCCACTAGCCTGTGAACACTTGAGGACAGAGATTGTCTCTGGTTCATTTCTGTGATCGGAGCGTGCAGCGGATATGTAGGAATTTTTAAATGGTTGAATAGCACACGCGCGCGCGCGCGCGCACACACACACACACACACACACACACACACACACACACGCAGATGGACCGTGGAGGAAAAAAGAGCATGAAAATTGTGACTAAAAATTGTTTTAAGCTAAACCAACAAGAGATGCTGCTGAAATGAGCTGCTTTTCCGGCTGAAATCTCTTTGGAGTGGCTGGAACATGACTTTTGTGATACAAACAGGCAGGTCTAATGGATGCTGGACCAACAACCAGGCTCATAGCGTGGCCATTTAGGCACGCTCACGGATTAGCGGCATTTTGTCTTATCTGGTTTAATGCGGTTAACATCTCCGGCCAGTTCACCCACTTAGAGAAAAATCTACAGTCTTAAATGTATTTAGTAGAAAACCACAAAAATTGACGAGAAAAGGACTTAGCATGAATCTAAACAAGGCAGAAAAGAACAAAAATAACTCAGTGTCTAAACTGAAAGAAGCAATTAAGAAAGATGTCGGCAGAAACTAATAAAATAGAGTACAAACAAAATAAAATCAGTAAACATGATCGATACAAACAAAGATGGTCCCTTGAAAAGATCAATAGAATAGACAAATTTCTGGCAACCCTTATCAGGGAAACCGGAGGGAGGGTATTAAAAAACAACTTGGGAAATGAGATGAGGCAAGGAACTATAAATAAGAATGATATTAAAAATATAAGAATGCTAGGTACGATGTAATGTCAATGAATGTAGGCATCTGGATGAAATGAATAACTTCTTGGGTCAATATGAATTATTAAAATTGACTTAAGAAGAGATAAAAAAACTTAAATAGGTCAATAAACATGGAACTGTAGTAGTTTACAGTAAGGGCCACCAAATTTTCAAAAAAAAAAAAAAAAAAGAAACATTATCTATGATATACAAACGGTTCCAGAATGTAGACTGACATAGAAACTAAAAAAGGAAATAGTAGACTGCAGGCACTCAGAAAAATGCATATAAACTGCTGAAAAAAAATGGCGGCAAATCACATCTAGGAGTATAATCAAAAAAATGATGCCAAAGATATTTTACTAGGCAACATCAGAAAAATCTACTAATAAATTTCACCAGGTTAACAAATAAGAGAGAAAAAGAATATGTGATTGTTTCCATAGGGACTTCGAAAGCACATGAGAAAATCAAACGACTGTTTTTGCTAAAATCAAGTGATAACGTAGTAGCAGCTGGTGAAAGGCAAAGGCGTTCCCTCGTAGGACCCGAACAGGTAAGGATGCTCTCTGTATCACCTGCTAGACAGCATTTCACTCGATGTCCCAGCCAATGAAATAAGGCAAGAAAAAGTAAAGGATTGAAATCTCAAACAAAGAAAAATTGTCATTATTTGTAGGCAATATTACTATATGATCTTCCTAGAAAATCAGCTAACAAAATAACAACTAGCAAGAGATGTCGGCAAAGGGGGAGTAGGTAGATTTCTGCACAGCATTAAAAAAGTTAATAATTTCCTTAACTACATCATAGTCAATTCTAAAATGGAATTAAAATCCCCATTCGTAACAAAGACCAGAAAAAACCTATATGTCATATCTAGGAATGAACCTAATAAGAATTCTGTAAGACTCACATGAAGAAGATTATTAAACCTTATGAAATGAATGGTAACAGCAATGAAAAATACCGAATAATAAAGATTCCTGCCATAATCCCAGATGGGGAGACAGATCGCAAAGATGTCGATGGTCCCCCCATAAATTCCGTATTCGACGTAATCCCGATCATAAGGCCTTCACCCCTGGACTTTTATTTCTTTGGCTTTATTCCCCAGCCGGCCCTGGCTCGTCTATCCCAGTGGGGGAATTCATACCCTCCCGCGTGACGTGTGTGCAGAGCATACAGCAAAGCCGGTCACGGAGACAGCTGTGCAGCCATCACCGCTCCCCCAGCGAGAAGCGAGAAGCCACGGGGCACCTCTGAGCGTCCATCTCTCATCATCATTCCCTGGCCTTTTAGGTCCTAGTTATTTTCATTCGTCTACCTGTCTGTTTCCTCCCAGAATGAGAGAGAGAGCAAGGGCTTGATTCTGTGCACGTCCGTCCTAGCCTCGGCAGCTGG
>NW_006431919.1:18510565-18524206 GCF_000325575.1 Pteropus alecto | reverse complement strand
GGTCACATGGCCTGCGCCCCCCGAGGGCCTGGAGCCCCTGCGCGAAGATCCCCTTGGCAGATGCCCCCTTCTGATGTGTGGCCTCCCAGGCTGGGCCGCAGACTGCCCTTCCCCTTCCTGGTAAGCAAGTCTCATCTCTTGTCCCCAGAAGTTTTCGACGATCCTTGAACCACCTGTCTAGAGGGCCTCGGCCATGGTTCTCCTCAGGGCCTTAGTCTCTATTTCCTAAAAACTGTAATCCCCGAGGCCGCATGTCAAGGACAAGTCAGGACCGCAGTGGCTTGGTGGGTGGCTTCTGGGACAGCGGTCGTGGAATTTGCATTTTCCCACAGGCCTGATCTCATCAGCTCACCAGCACACCCCGGCCGCGGACTCATCGCGCTAAAGATTCCCTCTACCTCCTTTCCACCACCAGACTCAAGAATTTCTAATTTTCAGTCGAGCCCCCCGACCCCTCCCAGTAGGCTTCTTTCTCAGGTTTTTGCTTCACCAAAAATATCGACTTCTTGAAGAAAAAGCCACTGTCGATCCAGCCATCCCCAAAGCCTTAATGCGAAGAGCTTCTGCCAGCCTGAGCCACCGGGGTCTGGGTCCCAGCGGGACCTGAGGAGGCCCTTGTCGCGGGTGGGACTGACAGGCAGCTCAGTAGCCGCACTGAGGCTGGAGCCCTGGGCAAGGCGGCCTGCAGTGTGACACGGGAAGGCCACGGAGGGACATGAGACCGTGGTCACGAGACCCAGCTTCCATGGGCCTCGGTCCCCTCACCTGTGGAATGGCCATTGGCTCCCCCTTGCACCTCTGGGGCTGTCATCTGAGACCCGGTGCCCCCAAAACTGCTTTCTTTCCTTCTGTGTGTCTAAAACCCCGTGGCGGATCTGCTCGGGAAACGAGCCTGCATGTGGTTTTTTTGGTAATCGTGTGAAACAAAGGTTTCCATTTTGATCGGGGCCTTGCTGTGAGCTCGGGGCCCAAGCAGCTCAGGAGATGAGAAAGATGCCTAAGCCGCAGCTGCTGCCTGGGGACATTAAAAGGGACATTTTTACAGGATTGGGATGGATGCCCCATCGAGGTAGCTTTTCCCCCAAAGCCCCGGGGCAGAATCCAGCACTGGCCGCTGCCAGCGGTGACACACGGGCCACCACTTCGCCTCGTGGAACGCGCTTCTGTATCTGGAGAAATCGCGTTTAATATCCACCTTCTGTGGTGGCGGAGGATTTTTCAAAAGTGTAAGTAAAATGAGGTGGGCGAGACATTTACCATCGTGCCAGGCGTGCCTTCTAGATGTTATGCCGAACCGTCAGGGCGTAAGTAAGGGCGACGCAGCTGACACTGGGACGGAAAAGGCCGAAGAGGTGGGACCCCAACTGTTGGCCTTCGCGGCTCTTGACTCTCAGCAGGTTTTACTGTCACCTCACATTCCTTCTGGCCAGGGGACAGGGTGCGTCTGCACACAGATGGGACTGTACTCGGAGCAGATGGATGTGTGCTTGGGTGGCGAGTCACCTGCTGGGCGGCCCAGGCTGGGTGGCTCCTCCATCTCCTTGTCTTCTCACATCTCTAGGGCGGCAATAATGACAGTCCCCTCCTCAGAGGGCGGAGCAGGATGAAAGGTGTAGGGTTGGGCTGGGCCGAGGTGAGGGTCAGCAGGCATGAGAGGTCCCTGTGGTGCTGTTCTTTAGAGCGGGGGTCCCCCAAGACTAGGGAGGGGCAGGAAGAGAGTCAGGGGCAGCGGAAGTGGGCATCGTGTCAACCACCTCCTTGCTGGCTGAGTTGCACAGATGTTGTTTCCCAAATCGGTGAGTCCCCTGACATAGGACTGTCACCAAGAGAGGACATGCGGGAGGAGCCACTGGTCCTCTGCCTCAGAAGAAAATAGATGCTCGGAAGAAGGCCAGGCGTCAGCCTAGAGGACAGACGAGGGACCCGAGGCCTGTCCCAGCCCCCAGGCAGGGAGGCGCGGTGGCGAAGCCCTCTGAGGGGCTCATGATAACTTGCTTGTTTAACATCACGGTTTGAAGAATGTGGCCATCACTTTATAAACCGTGACTGGCAGTCATCATCGTGATGAGGGGAACGTTCCTGAGCATTTACAGTGTGCCGGGGGCCGCTGGGTTCCACCGTTTTTAGCCCTTGTAGCGATCGTCCCGTTCAGGTACGATGCCCACGCCCACTGCACAGGTGGGGAGCCTGAGACTTCCAGGCGTCAGTCAGTTCGCTGGAGCAACAGAAAAGCTCCAAAGGCTGACTAGCTAAGTCCCAGGTTCCACTCTTTATGCCCCAAAACTGTGAGCGAGGGAGGAGCGTGCCGCCCACAAAGATTTGTCATTGTCGGCAGAAGAAGGGGGACTCCGTGCCCGGGGAGACAATGCCCCAGCCCACCAGTGATCCCCGAGGCACTGTCACCAACGCTGGCTGTCAGCACCAGCTGCGTGGCGTGCCATCCAGTCGAAAATTAAGACTTGCCTGAGCCTTTTGTCTTTTGGTTATAGAGTCTCTACAAGTGAAAAAAAACCTTCTAGATGCAAAGCCATCCGCCATGTCCCCACCCCCCTCCCCGGCCATGCCCCGGCCCCTAAAGGCATGTTTTCACATTTCATGGTTCAGTGAAAATAGTTGTTTCTGGCAATTGGTAAAGATTTCTCCCTCGACCTGAGAAACCTATTTTTTTTTTTCCTTTCTATCTCCACGAAAACAGGATGTGTAATTATAAGAACCTAATTAACAGCGTTTTCAAAAGCACCGGGCCGCCTGGACCGTGTCTGTGGTGTTGGGCTTAGCACCAAAAATCCAACTTGCGCCGTATTATAATTATCATAATCCATCGTGCTAGCCTCGAAGCACTAAGCAGAAACTTTCTGTGGAGGGAAAGCAGAGCAAACCCTTTCTCCATGACGCATACATAGCAGAATGAGGGGCAGCTCGCTGGGTGGTCCGAGCGTTCCCATCCTCGACCTGCCCTGACCCGCTCTGAGACCTTGGGCCAGTCACGTACGTAGCGCTGCAGAGTCTCAGCTTCCTCATCTGCGAATCGGGGGTGAAATGTGAGGTTGGCAAAATCACACCTGACGAGGCGAGTCCCCGAGGCGAGGGCCTGGCATAAAAGGAGTTGTCGCTGGCGTTACTGCTGTTCGATGCCTGGGTGCCGTTTCATTGAACTAAGATGGGGGGCTGCACGGGCTCTTAGGAAACCGTCGCCTCCTCCCTGCCACGTTCTTGCTCGTTGCCCAGGGAAGAAGGTCGCCACTTAAACCCGAGCCAGTCACTCTGCAAAGGCCACCGGCTCCGGTCCCTAGGCCTCGGTTTCCCGTCCGGTGCTCTCCACCTCGCTGGTTTTGCTGTGAGTGTTGGTGAAAGTAGATGCAACATCCTCTCGGTGCCCAGCACGGGCTTGCTGCTCCGTAAACCAGCTCCCTTCCTCCCGGCGCCCGCTGAGCATCGCTCTCCACACCCCGAAGCGGGAGGCAGGCAAAGGGGCTGGCTCTGGAGCAGAGGGGTACCCCGACCTCTGGGCACTCAGCCAAGTAAAGTCGGAGCGTGAAGTCGGTGTCTGGGCTCCTTCCAATCCTGTTTTCTTTCCACACTGAGCCTCTCATTCATTCAATGAAACCTCCACGGAGCGCTTCCCACGTGCTGGGCTACTGCACCGGTCCAAGCACCCTGGAACGAGAGCCGGGCCGGGCAGGGGCAGCGCAGAGGGGGAAGGGGCAGCCCTGTGTTCCCGCTCTCTGCGCCTCCTCCTCGCTCTCCCCCACTTATTCTTCCCCTCACGCTCTCTCTCCAGGGCTTTGCCACCCACACAGCCAGCCACGCTCCGATGAAGTTAATAACCAGGGTGTCAGCTTTAAATACCAGTTAGCTCGAGGGAGAGAACCTACTTGCCAAAAAAACCCCAAAACAAAACAACGAAAAAAGAAACGAAAAAACTAACAAGAGGAAAATTCCACTTGAGCTAACCCGTTGCCACGGTCCATGGTGCGGAGTCTGTAGGAGGCTGTTATAGGGGACTCATTCATTCGTTCGTTCGTTCGTTCATCCATCCATTCTTTCTCCAAACAAGTATGTATGAGCGTCTATCTATTGGATGTTAGACACTGTTACAGGCCAGAGGCCAGCCAGCTTTTTTTCTACAAACGACAAGATGGTGAATATCTAAGGCTCTGTGAGCTCTGTGGTTTCTGTCACAACTACTCAATGCTACCGTCACAGCATTACAGAGACAATACAAAAACAAATGGGGGTGGCCGTGCTCCAGTCAAACGTTATTTACAGAAACAGGCGGCAGGCTGGCATTCGCCCGCCCCTGGGTCAATGCATACAGGAGGCGTGTATGGATCATCACGCAGAAAACGAGGCTCAGATGGGTGAAATGGCTCGTCTGCGCCACGTGGTGGTAGCAAGTGCAGTCAAGACTATTTACCTACCCTAAAGTTAGGGTTTAGAAGTGGGCCATTTGTCTCAAAGTCAAGTTTATTTGAACTAAGTAACGAAATCAGATATTTTCTGATGGTTTGATGTGGCCGATGGTTCAAATAAATGACCTTGTCACTCAGGTGAGGAGGCAGACATTTTTCAAAACTGCAAAGCTAATGTGCAGCTCCAAGATCTCAAATATATATATATATTTCAAGCAAATACTTAACAAGAAATAGTAAGCTCCACCTTTTACGACGGCTTAAACTCGCGATTTGAAAGAATCAATGTACCAGCCTAAAAATGTGCAAGGGAAAGCAAAGCTTTTAAAATTATTACTGTTTTAGAGACCGTCGGAGTAAAATCGTTTGGAGGCCTGTGCCTTAGGATACCACCCTTCATCTGAACTCAGCTTCTCAAGTATCTCTTGCAAATAAACACAGGGCTTCTCTGAGAGGGAGCCTGGAGGGCCCCAAATAATAAAGCCGTCGCTTTGCTTTGGAGAAAGGAAATTTATTTGCAAAGGATTCGATCAGCCGCAGTAAAGCTGTCCGATGGGACTGGACGAAAGAGAGATGTATCAGAGGCCAGAGTCATTCGCCAAAGCTGTCCGATGGGACTGGACGAAAGAGAGATGTCATTCGCTGCGCCTCTGGCTGTATTGTCCAGGCCTCGGCTTCCTCCCAGGGCTGCAGGGCGCTGCTGCAGGCCCACACGCGGCACGAAGCTCTGCTGGGTGCTGTTCGGCAGTGCGAGCCTAGAGCCCCTTTGCTGTCTTCACTCGGAGGACAGTGCTCTGTCCGATGAAAAGAGCCACCCCAGCAGCCACCCTGTCCCTGTGCTCGGGAGGCCTGGCCAGGGAACAGGCCATCTGAGGGGCTGGCCTGAGCCCAGCTCAGCCACGTTTCAGATCTGTCACTGAGCAAAGGGCGAGAGAAGGACTCGTTAAAAGCGTCCCTTCTCACGCCGGAGGGAAAAAACGACAATGACTTGAGAAGATTTTCCTCTGTTTTCTTTCCAAATGCAACTAGATGCCAACTACCTTCGCTGATTTCAAGCCCAAATGGCTGATGCTGTTTTATCTAACTCGTGCTTACAAGGGCGTCGGAGAGCCGGCAGCAAACATGCAAGGGAGGGAGTTGGTTTGCCAGCTCATCTGGTCCAAATGAAGTTTCTGTCCTATGTGTTTAATCCTGGCCAGCTCGTGGTTGGGCTGTGGGAGGTGGGCGTCACTGCTGGCAGGACAGCGGCCGTTACTGTCTGTGGTTGGCTCTCCCTGTCCCCTGTCACCGCACTGCGAAGGCCCTGGTCCTGGAGGCTGTGGCATACTTCCTTCACACAGCCCCCTCCGAGCCGTTTGCAGCCCTGCATCCCATCACCTAAGGGGCAGAGTGCAGCCAGCCCTCTCCTCTGTGAGTCCGCAGCAGCCGACCCAGGGGGCATGGGCACTGCCTGACCTTTCAGAGAAAGAAAGAGCATCAATTTACAGCTGTAAGTGTTTGGCATCGGTCACTGTTGCCTTGAAGGTGGGGTCTGCATTTTCGTTGTCGCTGACTCCTTAATTCCTAGGGGAGACTCGGCGCACAAACGCTGAACGGGGTACGTTCACCCCAGCTCGTACATATTTATCATACTGATCGCACAACAAACAGTTGTCGTATGCAGCTTGGGAACAGAGCGCTGCCTTGGGGGTCTGTCGTTGTCTGCTGGTGCTGCTGAAGCAGGTGCCGTAGACGAAGAGGCTTAACATGGAAACGTATTGTCCCACAGCTCTGGAGTGAGGTCCGAGAGCAAGGTGCTGGTGTGGCTGGTTCCTCTGCCAGCAGGGGTGACATCCTGCTCCATGACCCTCTTCAGCTCCTGGAGGTCTGCTGGCAGCCTCTGCGTGCTTTGGGATATAGATGCAGCTCTGTTGCTTTGTCCTTTTTAGAAGGACACTGGTCACTCTGGATTCGGGCGCAGTGTAATGGCTTCATTTTAACTTGATGACCCCAGTAAAGACCCTGTTTCCCAGAGAGGTCACGTTCGGAGGTCGTAGGGGTCATGCATCAGCATATCTTTTCTGGGGGGCACATTTCGACCCACGACATTGTCTAGTGACCCCATGCGGTCCCAGCAGTGTGCCCATGTACTCTGGAGTCCTCCAGAGGATGCACAGACCACGCGTGTGCTTTTTCTGTAATTTAATGTAAAGGAATATTCTTTCCTTCCTTCTGTAGCATCTTAGAGTTCCCCAAACATTTGGATTCTTTCTCAGACGGCCTTCCCGGCAACCCCGTGAAGCCGGGATTGGCACCCTCACTTGATGGATGAAAAAAGGGGGGCTCGGGGAGGTATTGTGACCTCCCCGTGGGCAGAGGGCGCTGGGGCTGGGACCTGACCCTGGGCTGCCTGACTCCGAGCCCAGGCCTCCTTGGATGGCACCTGTCTGCTGACAGCTCCGTCGTTTCCTCTTTCAAGAGCTCACTTGTCTGATTTTTTTTTCCTATTTTAATTAGTTGAACAATTTACATAGAAGGGAATAAATTGTCAGACTCAAGAAGCACATCCTCCTAATCAAATGTGTTTGTTTGAAGCTGCAAGGGGAAAGCCAGCCCAATGGGTATGTCAGTGATGCTGTCACCTGTGGCGGGGAGGAAAGGGGGAGTGGGGAGGGCCACGAGGGGATGGGATAGAGAGGGAGATGAGGGTCAGCTGGATGGACTCTCCATGAGGGTGTAGAGGCCCCTGCTGAGGGCTACAGCACGGCCCGTTCAAACCTCAGCACTTTACCTTTCTGAGCCTCCATTTCTTCATCCACGAACGGAAATAATAATACCTACCACGTATTTTGCCGAGCGTATAAATAATTATAAACTAAGTCATATGCATGTATCTAAACGACTTTTATATGTCCACTAGAGATGAATGAATGAGTTAATATATGGTAGATAATAGAGACACGTTTTCCATTGTCAGAGACGGAAGGTACAAACAGGCAAAGAGAGAATACTAGAATAAGCCCTTTGGTTTTGGATTGGAGACAATGCAAAATAAACTCATGTTTGTTCTCTTTTGATAGATAGACAGATTAAATAGACTACATAGATAGATAGATAGATAGATAGATAGATAGATAGATAGATAGATAGATGATAGATAATAGATGATAGGTGCATGGATGGACAGACAGACAGAAAGATGATGATGATAGATAATAGATAGTTAGACAGAAGATAGATAGATGATTGATAGATTAGATAGATAGATAGATAGATAGATAGATGATAGATGATGGATGGATGGATAGACAGACACAGACAGACAGACAGAAAGATGATGATGATAGATAATAGGTAGATAGATAGATGATAGATGATAGATTAGATACATACATACATACATGATAGATAGATGATAGATAGATGATAGTAGATGATGATAGATGATAGATAGATTGATGAGAGAGTGATGAGAGAGGGGGAAAGAGAGAGGTGCATAGAAGGCTCAGGGCACACCCACCATCCCCTAGCTCTGCCCAGTGAGAGGCTGGGGAGCAGTGACTCCCCATGGCCCAGAGCCCACCTAATGCACAGATCTGGCGTCTCCTCAATAAGAGGAGCCAGGGCTCCTCAGAGACGTGGTTAGTTCCAGGGCCGGGAAAGGGAAAATGAAGGATGACGCTGGAGCATCCTGAGGTGCCAGAAAATAAGACAGTGCCCCTCAAAAGGTGGTAAGTATCAAAAGAACATCGGAGCTAACCTGAAAGAGCTCCCAAGAAAAAGAGCTGAAACAATTTGATTATAACCCAAAGAATAAATAAATATCCATGAGTCCATGTTAACATAAATCAATGATTGAATCAGCAAATGACTGGGGAAAAGGACAACTCCTCCTTACAAAAGAATTCTAAGGATAAACGTAGAAGAAATGGGGGAAATAGAAAATTACTATGGAACACTGCAGCAGAATTTGCTGCAGGCAAGACCCACTGGTGAACACTGACGCTAGCCTGTGAGCGTTTAAGGAGAAACAGGGATTGGTGCGTGCTCGGAGGACCCTACTCCCAACTTCTACTAATTACAAAGGGGAAACATAGTAACACCAAGGCTGGCATCGCTGGGAATAAGACCAGTCAATATCCTGCTCGTCTCGCTGTGATGCTCTGGGAAGGGCACATTTCCTCTGCGCCATTCTCCCCAAACTCTGTGTGCTCCATGTGACCCCGAGGGTGGGGGTCAGTCTGCACAATACCTGACCAGCTCTCTCTTCAAGTGGCAAGGAGGAGAAAGGCAAGGGAGGACAGTAAGGAGACAACGAAATGCCAGGTGGGTCCTGCCACAGACCCTAGGACAGAAAAAGGATTTTTAGTGGGAAGCTGGTAAAATCTGTATAAAGTCTGTAGTTTAGCTTTTGTTTTTTAATGCGTATGGTTTGATCGAAATTGTTTCAGGAAATGTGACAGAGACCGCAGAGCAATATTTTAACGTTATCATTAAAGATGATATATTTGCATCGCGAAATTCAGCCATTAAAACCTGTTAGTTGGCGAGTGGAAAAGGGGGCGCGTGTGGCTTCGTCAGGGCGTCTGCAGTGATGACGGAAGGGAAGCCAGGAAGGAAAGGGGTGATGCCATGAGCTTCCGAGGGTGGAGGAGGCGACTGACGGCTGAGTTATGGGCACCCCACAGCCGCTGCCTTATTCTAAGCCACAGCAATCCTAGGAGGGGCAGAGGTTATTTATAAACAATTTCAATTTATGAATGAGGACACTGAAGCTCAGCGAGACTTACCCAAGTTGCAGTAGCTACAATGTGTTGAGCGCCTGCTGCAGGTAAGTCTGTAAATATCAGTTAATTGAATTCTTGCAAAACAAGGTAGGTCCAATTATTACTCCCATTTTAAAGATGGGGATGCGGAAGCCTAGAGGGAGGCAGGGAGTCGCCCAAGGCCCCAGGAGGAGCTAAGCCTGGAGGCTGGGGACCCCGTATCCCCTCTGCCACATGCCCCACCCCACACAGGCCCAGCACAGTGCTCGCCAGGGAGCTCACGCTGAAACAGAAATTACATCAGGGCAGGCCAGGGCCTCTGATCCCCATTCCCTTGGAAGGAGACAGAGAGGCAGAGACAAAGACAAAGACAGACTGAGAGAGATGGAGGCAGGAGAGAGGCGGAGGGCGTCCAGAGACAGGGGTGGCCCCCTTTGGGGCAACTTCGGCTGACGAACTCTGGGCCTGGGTTCTCAGGAACAGATCATTTCTGAGAAAAGGGCAGAGTCAGATAAAGGCCCCCCTGCGCCAGGCTGAGCCTGATCTACAATGGCATTGGTGTTGCCATGGGAACCCTCAACTGTTGGGAAGCACAGTTTTTTTTTCTTTCTTTTTTTTTTTTTAAGAGATAGTGTGTTATGTGCTTCTTGGGAAAATTATTAGGGATTTGTTTCTTCTTCTTCCAGTCGAATTAGAGCACATTCTAGTGGCAGGGGTGGGGAGGGTTGGGGGGGTGGGCATCAATTGATTGTCACCCGTCCTAACCAGTGGTCTTTCAATTTCCCAGAAAGATCTATATGTCCCTGAGTATCTTCTGACCTGATCAGGGCCGGGATTACAAGGCCATCACTGACTCTCCCCAGTCGTCTGGTTACTCCTGTCACTCCCTCTCCACCCCCGCAGCCTGGACCCCGAGCCCCAAGGGGGCATCGGCAGCTTCCTGTGCCTATTGAATCTCTGCACCCAGCCCAGCACGGGGAAGATGGTGCCGGGACATTTGTGAGGCTGGCTGTCTGTCCCCGCGCGTCTGTGACATGGGGAGGTGGGTTCTGTGCTGTCTTCTCTCCGCCCCTCAGAATTCTTCCCACCCAGGTCTGAGGCCAGGTCCTCCAGGGACACACCGGCTGGACACCCACGATGACACACTGTCCCCTCCTCAGCACTCCGCCACGTCCCCCGCACACAGTGCCGGTGAGTGGATTAACAAGTGTGCAAAAGCCACCAACAGAGCTCGTACGAACCAACGTGCTGTTTTACCACCGTTTCCTGGGCCCCCACCCTCTGTCAGCCGGCTCTGTGAAACCCCATCCTCCAAACCCAGAGCGGCTTCTCCCTGACCAAACCCCCTTGGCTTAAACTCTTCTAGGACTATCTGCCACTCCGTGGCCACTCGTGGAGCCGTGGGGCAGCCACTTTTCTTTCTGACCCCTCCGAGAAAAGCTCACGACCCAGGGTCTCCCCCAAAACAGCACCTCCCCCACAGAGTCTCTCTTCCCATCACACCCCACGGCCTGTTCATTCTCGGAAAAATATAGCTTGGGTTTATTTTTTGAGGCAATGGAGTGGCAAATCCATTTGTGACAGAATGTTTGAACATGTGTTCATTAAATCTTTAGTTGACTCTGTGTAATTGAAAAATACAGTGGGTGTTTCTGCGTTGGCCATACGGATCGGCCTGGCGAGCCCTGAGCAGAGGCTGGAGCGCCGGGCTCTGTGGGCGTGGGGAGGCCGGCCTCACGCCCTGCCCAGCGGCCTGGGCAGCCCCGAAGGGCCGGCCGAGCCCTCCTCTCCACCAGCCGTGTGTGCTGGGTCACAGCTGCTGTGCAACGATGAGCTGGGAGCCTCAGCCGCTCTCTGCCCAGCGTGGGCCCTGGGCCCGCCCCCTTCCCCCCACCTGCCATCTGAGTTTGAGAAGCGTGGTGAACACAGACTCTCAGCCACCCAGCGGCCCGCAGAGATGAGCGGTCAGTGCTGAATGGCACCGTGGAGGGGATGCTGGCACCAACACCTGGGGGCTGGGAGCACAGCTGGGCTGCTTCCTACCCACGTGGGTGGTCGCCAGCTGCCGCCCTGCCCTCGGCCTTCGCTCCTTCATCTTCGAGCGGGGGCGATGATGTGGACGTGATGATGGCACTGATGTCGACGGTGGGGCCACCCGCCGCCGGAAACGTTAAGTGACCTGATCCCCATGAGCGCATGGCCCGCGGCTCCTGGCGAGGGCCGTTTTGGTGTCCGCGTCCTGAACAGTAACCGCGGGAGCCGAATGCAAGCGAGAACAAGTTACCTTACGTTCACGGTGCTGTGACTTGACTTTCCGAGGGGTGAGCTGCACCTCGACAGGGGTATTCGGGGTCTCAAAGAAGCCGTCTGCGGACAAGGAGTCACCCCCACCGGGGCTCGAACCGCAGCTCGCGGGCCATAGCCCTGCAGCGCCTCTTCACCCCTCTGAGCCCGTCTCTTCACCTGTCGGATGAGGGTCAATAATCCCCACCTTCCAAGGAGCCTTAAATGAGCTAATCTGTGAAAAGCACCCCACTCACTGCCCATCCTCTTCTTCCTCAAGCTGTTGCCTAGCAACGGCCAATTAATTGTATTATGTCTGCAGCGCCTCCCCCCGTTTTGCATGTCTGTTTCCGGGTTTGACTCCACCTCCGACTCAGGGACAGGGATGACCCATCGTTCATCGCTGAATGCTCGGAACCCAGCACAGCCCCGCCCTCAACAGGTGCTCACAGGTGAAGGCCATCAGGCTGCAAGGCAAGTAGCCAGGTGCATCTCTCAGTCCTTCTGACCTCCGCATCATTTCAGGCCCAGCTGCCTGAGGATGGCGCTACCCCCACCCGCCATGGCCTAATTCCAGCCCCAGCCTAACAGGATGCTCTGCGTCCAGAGCTCACTCTGGCCTTGAGGACCCCTCCCCGGGGTCACTGAGCAGAAGATAAAGAAAGCTGCAAAGGAAGGTCACGACTCTCAGACACATCTATCTTTATTTGTTTCCTGTCAGAAAAGTTCAAGAATTACACCAAAAAATACTTCAGCCTCTGCTACCTACTGACAAAAATACACCACAAAATTATAAAGCGCTCAGCGGATCGGCTAGGGACAGTTTGTTATTCCGCTTCAGATGACAAATGAATTTACAGGTGGCTCGAGGTGATGGGAGGGTTTGTGGGAGGGAGCAGAAGTCAGATGGCAGCGTTTGGCGGGACAGTATGAGCTGTGCTAGTCCAGCTGTCGGGTCCCGTGGGTTCGGCAACATAGCAAGCCAGGAAAAAATGCCCTTTAAATGTCCTGTCACAGTTTCGTGGGGAACAGTACCATATGTCAAATAACGGACTCTCGCAGCCAGTTCTGGGCCTCTTGGGCCTGGAGCTGACGCCCCGCAGAGTGGGCCTCGGCACTGGGAGGCCCGGTGGGTGCTGGAGGCTGCCTCTTTGTCAGAGGCCTCTAAAACCAGATCAGGGAGTTTGCAGGGATGTCCCTGTCAACGCAACCGAATGGGCAAAATGACTTGGCTCTGTCGGCCCATCCTAGTCTCCCTGGCTGTCGCCTCAGGCACCTGCTCATGGCCTTTATTGTTCTTCTCGTTTTTTAGCACTTTGGGGAAACAAATAACCAAACAACAATTTTAAACTCGGGGGCCCATGCTTATAGCTTGGCCAAATGTCACATGCCTGGCCTCTCCCTCCGTCTCCCTGCAGCCTCTCCTTTCTCTCCCCTTCTACACTCACCGTCTCCCAAACACAGACCCACGTGTAGGTCTAGAAACACAAGAAAAACACAGGAAAACTCTGTCTGCTTCTGTGCTGGCCTGCCCCATCCGCGTCCGCGGGCTGCGTGAGTCGGCCGGTGCCACCGCTTGCCCCGAAGCTCACACACAAAATTGTGCTCACCTTGCAAAGCGCCCGCCTGCTCTGCACTTTGGGTTGTGTGCCTCCTGGGCTTTCCAATGTCAACATCGGCCCTCCCCTCCAACTCGGCCCTTCCTCCCTCCCCGTGTCCCCTTCCTGCAGACCAGAGGCCAACCCAACACTCCGCTCTGTGTCATCACGCATTCTGGACCTTGGGACGCCCACACTGAAGCTACGTTTTCTCATCAAAGAAGCTCAGAGGGTCCTTACTGCCCCCCCCCACGTCTTCCAGATGCAGCCAGTTCAATCCTTTTTATGTTTTTTGTTGTTGTTGTTCATGTTCTCTTTCTTTCCTTTTCTGTTTTTAATCTTCCCTAAGAAATGAATAAGCAGTGGCTTTGAAAATATCTTACATGGGAACGATCAACACGAAACATGCCTTTGTACATTAGCCTGACCCGGGGACGGATCCACAACACCAAAGACGAAAGGAAACAGGGATTCTGACCACTCCAGCGCGGGGCAGTGTGGGTGAGCCCCGCCCACCTCGCCCCGCCCACTCCAGCGCAGGGCAGTGTGGGTGAGCCCCGCCCACCCCGCCCCGCCCACTCCAGCGCCGGGCAGTGGGTGAGC
>NW_006431919.1:18498631-18510446 GCF_000325575.1 Pteropus alecto | reverse complement strand
ACGTCCCCGAGTACAGTGTTGTAACTGGAGCTTGGCTCAGCCAACGGGGGTCCGCACCTCTCCGCCCCCCACCTCTGACTGCGAGTTGGCCTCTAATGGCCCTGGGTCTTGGGCGGCTTGGGCTCGTGGATGACGGCGGCCGCCGACAGCCACGGCCCGATGGCCCGGGCAGTGCTCTGCTTGGCCACACTGTAGTGGCTGATAACCGTGTAGAAGCGGCTCCTGGAGCTGGGGTCCTGGGACGAGTAGTAAGCATCCAGCGAGGCCGGGATACAGCGCTTGTGCTGGGGAAGAGAGGGACAGAGTCAGGGGCAGCCCACAGACCGCCTCCAACCTGCCTCGTGACACAGCCACCCCTCGGGGGCCACAGCCGGTGAGCAGGGGACAGGACCTCGGCAGGCCTCATCCCCAGCCTCATCACCCTCATCATCATCGAAGCTGACGCTCATGTGAGGCCAGAGAAATAACCCTGACGCCGATGCTGTGCTGGCGGACCGTGTGGCCGCGGTGGCTCACCTGATCCCCTTCCCTTGGCTGACCCCCGTCCCCGACTGCTTCCCTGGGTCACTGCCCTCAGCTGCGCGCCGAAGAAGCGCCTCGCCTTGAGGCGTCACACCGCAGACCAGACGCGGAGGACGTGTTTTCAAGGGAGAACGATGAGTATTTGATGCCCTCGTTTTGGAATGACGTGTGACGTCGTAAACAACGTTCTCACCTCCACTTCCTCAGACGTAGAATGGGGGCTGTGACACCGATTTTTCAGAAGGAGCATTGAGGGGATGGTTACGAAAAGGCCTAACAGGGAGTGGCACCTGATAGGTGCTCGGTAAAGGGTGATTATAAATGTCAATGTCACCCGCTTCGGCTCCAAAACAGATTCTATCTCTATTGCGATTAACATTAGCTGAGAACCCATTGTCTAGAAGGCCCTTTGCGAACTGATTCTACTTAAATTCTCTCCCTAAGGCCTCGTGAAAGCCCTGCGGGTGGGCGGTATCTCACCCACTTTGCAGGCGAGAAAACTGAGGCTCAGGGGACCGAGGAGACGCCTGTGTCATGGGGCCCTTTCTGTTATCCAAGGGAAGGGGCTCAGGCAGAGTGAGGGTCGGGGGGGGGGGGGCGTCCAGATGCACATCTGGGGACGGCCACCTCAGAGGCACCCGCTCCGCATCTCCGCGGGGCCACTGTGGGGAGAAGGAACCAGCCATGAGACCAGGAGGACCCCCACCGAGGCAGAAACTCCAAAGATGGAATAGTGTCTCTCTGTAAGGAGGGTGATTCTCTCTCACTGCCGACATGTGGCCCTCTGAAGCCCAGCCACTCTGGAGAGTGTCACCTCGGGAGAGGGACTCTACTGCCTGCTGGGGACCCCGTCCGTCATGAAAACCCCAAAACTCCGTACCAGACAGTCCATTTTAAACGGTCCGCAGGGAGGTTGCCATACCCAGCCTTTGGATGCTGAGGAAAAGAAGAAAGACACTGGAGCCACTCACCTGCCAGGCGGCCCTTACCTTGTAGACAAAGCCCTCTGGGCAGCTGTGGTCGTAGGTGAAGGCTTTGTAAACCACCAGGAACACGATGCAGGCGAGGAAGGCGAGAGCCAGGCTGACGAGGATGGTGACCTGGAGGAAAACAGAACCGACAGTCACGCAGCCTCCGCTTCCTGCCTCGGTCCCCACGTGCAGCCTCGAGCCCCGGAGCTGGCAGGCAGCCTGGTGTGCTAGGAAGAGGAGGGGACACCGGGGTCCGAGGAACTGGTCTGTCTCTGCTCAGTTACTAACTCACAGTGTGACCGTGAGCAAACCGCCTGCTCTCTCTGGGCCTCGGTTTCCCCTTCTGCCGGATACTTTATGAAGCCCCTTCTTGGCCCGATGCGTGGTTTTCCATTCATTCACTCTTCCTGTTAACCGTGTGAGTGGTGGGGAGGTGACCATGAAACCCATGACACCGGGATTTCCGGTGCTTCTACCTTCCACCCCCAGCACCCCGAGGCCAGCTCTGAGCTCCAATCTCAGGCTATCAGCAGCTCGCTTTGCCTCCACTGGGGTGTCCCATAGGCGCCTCAGACACACGCCCAACCAGACCTGCTCCCCTGCTTTTTGCCCCACCCCAGGGAACGTCGATTCTGCCTTTGTGGTCACTCAGGCCAAAAACCTCGATGTCACCCTGGACTCTATTTTTCTCACATCCTACATCCAACCTACCAGCAGAAGCCATCATTTCTGTCTGCCAACACATCCATAATCTGACCATGGCTTCTTGCCACCCCAGTCACGTCCACCCTGGTCCAAGCCATCATCACCCATCACTGAAACAGCCTCCCCACTAGCGGCCTCCTTGACCCCTCCGGTGTGTTCACACACAGCAATCAGAGAGGTCCTCTCAAAATCTAAATCAAACCGCGTCCTGTCTCCACCCAAAGGTGTCTAATGGTCTCCAGGTTGCTCAGAGCGAAAGCCCAGCTCCTAACCGTGAACTACAAGCAAGCTATAAAAAATAGTACAGCACGAACAAACAGAGGTAGCAATGAGCACTTGTCAGAAAGAAGCGGATGGCTGAGTCCAGAGGCACCTCCAGGCGTGCACTGGCGGCAGGTGACTCAGCCCCTCGGTATCGGGCGTCTAATGTAACATAGGCAGCTTTTTTTTCCATGTTATTTCTAAAAGCTGGTGGTCCTGTGAGTCAGTTGGCCTAGAAATGTGGCAGAATTCCTGTCTTGGAGAGAAGGTTTCTTTTGATTTGGGAGGATGGGAGGGGGTTCCCGCCCCATCTCCTTCCTACCTAGGGCACGGCGTATGCAGACAGGAGGATACAGGAGTCTACGTTGCTGTAAACAAATCGAGTTCTTTGTTGGCAGCTTTGAACGTTGGATGGGAGGAACGTGGAAATGTAAAGGGAAGGCGGATCTGGGGTGAGGTGGCGTCTGCCTGGACCCTACGGCAGACGCTGTGAGAATTTTTTTTTAAAGTTTTAGGACGGTGTGCCATAGCGATATAATAAGAAATATCTATCTTTATATATCTATCTCTCTATATATAGAGAGAGAGATATATTCGGTCTTCGGTCCCACGAGGCACAGGAGTCCGAAAACCCTGGGGACGTCCTACGCGATGAGAGGACTAGCAGCATCTTTTGGTCGAGTGTTGGGTTTTCGTCCTCAGTTCCTGACGTAGCTCAGAGCCATGCAGGTGAAAGCAGCGTATCTCATTATTCAACCACACCTGGTTCGTGTTAGTGAGGTGACTTTTGGAAAGTCTTGAAGGGGGGGGCGGGTTGCCAGGGAAACAACCTTGTGCTTAGAAGGTTGGACCTTTCAGCCTTACTCTCCCACTCTCCCCCAACTCCCCACCTCCGCCCCCCATCTCAGGGCAGGGCGAGATGGAGCTCCCTGGCCAGGGATTTAACCAAACGCATCTGTGTCATGAGCCGCCACAGACACCTAACTGAAGAGGCTCAGAGAGCTTCCAGGCTGGCGGACAGAAAGGCACCCACACGCTGGAGGGGGGGCACCCCACGCACGGGGACAGATGTGCCCCAGAGACCTCGCTCCGTGCACCTCATCTCAGGTGCCTGTGGGGGTAGTCTTGCAGGGCAGTCTAAAGCCCTTAGATCCAGGCAGTTAGTGTGAGAATTGAGTTAAATTGGAGATCATCCACTCAACGTCCACTGAGAATCAGACAACTGCTTAGTTTGGAAAAAAAACCACACGTTTGGGGCCAGAGGATTGTGAGAGGATAGAGAAAAAGTATTTTTCCTTTTAGACAGTAACATGCAGAATTCAGTTCTGAGCTACTGTCGACACAGCGTGCTGTCTACCCTCCATTTGTACCCTGAACCCTCGGCTGCAGCCTGTCACACACCCATCAGCCTCCTGCCCGGGCTTGGGCCGGTCACAGTTTGAGGTGAGGTGGTGCAGAGATCAGACTGGAATCACCTGGCAAGATGTGGGGGCAGGGAGAGGGAGGGAGGGAGGGAGAGAGAGGGGTGTCAGTGGAGGCCAGAACCTGGGACAGAGAGGCCCGAAGACACATACACCCCCAGAGGGCCCCCAAAGACAGTACATGATTAGTACGGGGAAGGGGGCCACCCAGGACCACTACCCAATGCTGAGGACCTAGAAACAGGTGTCTGGAGTACAGATGTAGAGAATGTTAAAGGCCCAGACTCCCCAATTCCCAAAAGCCAAAAAGTGGAGACAACCCACATGTCACCGCCTGATGAACTGGATAAGTAACTTGTGGCCAGTGCATATAAGAGACTGTTATTCAGCCACGGAAGGGCATGAAGTACTGGTAGATGTCACGCACGGGGGTGGACCGCGACACCTTCGTGCTACAGGAAGAAGCCAAGCATAGAACAGAAGGCCACATGTTATCGGGTTGTTCTCACATGAGATACCCAGAACAGGTCCGTCCGCAGGGACACGTGCAGACTGGCGGTTGCCCGGGGCTGGCTGGGGGGCGGGCAGTGACCGCCAAGGTGGACGGAGCTTCCACTTGGGGTGATGAAAATGTTTTGGGACCAGAGAGAGGTGACAGCTGCATGACAGTGTGAATGCACTAAATGCCACGGAACAGCTTGCTTCGAAGTCTATGTTATGTGAGTTTTTCCTCCACTTAAAAAAATGCCCAGAGCCCAGGCTGATTCTTTCTGTCAAAGGGACCCTAACCTCCTGGTGTTCCCTCAGCAGAGCCGCCCACGGGGCTGGGTCACGGACGCACTCACAGACACAGCCGGACAGAGGTGCAGCTTCGGACCTCACACGGGTGACGCAGAGGTGGGGAACGGCCGCCGGCCTGACGTGGGGTGTGGGGAGACCCCCAGGAAGCCTCCCAGTCCAGGGACTGTGTGGGAGCCCACACCCTGACCGACAGAGGCCCAGGCCTCTTGGCGGACTCAGAAGCAGGACAAGACCTCCCAACGCGGGCGTCCCCAGGCTGGGCTGGACACTTCCCCTGGCCAGCAGCTGGCTGGGCGATGGCACGGGGCCCAGCAGGCCTGTCTGTGGGACAGGGTCCCCTCACTGGGTGGGGGGGGTGTCTCTTTCATTCCTGCCTCCAGCAGGGGCGGGGTCTGCTCAGCCAAGCTCTCGCAGAGCCCCACAGGGCGAGCTCAGCAAACACTTTTGGAAAAAGAAAAGGCGGGGACAGATCCCGAAGGACTTCGCCCAGACGGCCCGCGCCCCGCGGAATCGGAGGCTGCAGGTCGGGACGAGCCCATCCTTACAGGCATCTTGCGTGATCGCCACATGCGGCCAGGAGTGGGGACAGCCGCTCCGGCAGGCCTGTGTGTCAGCGGCGCTCAAGCTGGCCGCACAGCCCCACACTCGCCGAAGCCGCGTGTCCAGTGGGCTGATGCCCGGGCCCAGTTGCCACCCTGCTTGACAGCTGTGTGAACAAAGCCGGGCACCCTGTCCACGGCCCCTTGGTTCCTGACGTCGCAGAGATTCTGGAACGTCTGACTCCGAGGCGCTTGGTCCTAACTGCTACCCTAACCGGCCTTTCGGTAAATACTTCTCGGTCCTGCAGCCGCGTTTGCCCGCCATAGTGAATGAAGCAAGACCCGGCACACCGTGTGCTTATTCTTAGAGGACGGATGTGTCACCGCAGATGTGGAAGCCCAGGCGTTAGATGGGGGGAGGGGTGCAAACCAAAACACCCCCAATGGTCAGCCAAGCTGGGGTGCGGGTCGGGGCCCTCCTGCCTGGAGCCGGCTGTCTAGACCGAAAGCCTGGCTTTGCCACGGACTTGTGTGTGACCCTGGGCGACTCCCCGGGAATCCTCAGCTCGTTTCTCTGGAGGATGGGGTGACACCAAGGGCCACCTCACGCTGGCTGCCGTAAGGTGGACTGTGGTGGCACACGGAGCCCCACGGCAGGCCTGGCCCGTGGTAAGGAGCTCGGCCGGCACCCGTGGAGCGTGAATGTGCATCACACCACTGCGTGTCCTCACAGACCTGTGGGCTGGGTCCCCTCGACCTGCCCATCCAGAAGCAGATGGCACCACGTGGCATATACGAGGGCGGGTGAGGGTCTGAGCTCAGGCCTGACGTCCAGTTGCCTGACCACACATTATGCTGCCGACGAATCTGTAACTACGCCAGAGTGTGTTTTCGTTAAAAACGCACCGTGATTCTAAGAGCAACATCGGAAATCCAAGAGGGAGAACACCCACCACGATTCTGGCATCGTCTCAAGTCTGTTTCTGCACCTTGCTACTCGCTCCCGTCCACACTCGTCCCTGCAGAGAGCTCCGTTCCTTCTGCTTCTTCCCATTTCACCCACTCGAGGCCCATCCGGCTTTCTATGATCACCTGGAACCTTCTCGCACACCTAGTGTGGACCGCCCCGGAACCAAGGCAGGCCTCGGAGTCACCATCTGCAAAAGGGCTTTACATCATTACACGAATCTACACGAAACTGTCACCAGGCACGACCAGTAATGCAGACAGCAAAGTGACATGTCAAGGCACAAGTGACAAATGAATGCTCCTTGCTGCCACCCCCGGTACTGTTTGTAACTGTGCTTCATGAGAGCTAAATTTGGTTCAGGCGTTTCCTGAGCACGAGGACCATCGGGTGTCACAGTGTGTGGCCATCAGCTGTGACCTGTCCTCCCCGACCGATGGACAGCTCCCCAAGGACGAGGCTGTGCTTTCAGTCGTTGGACTCCCGAGGGCCTGGCTATTTAAAGGGTCTGCTAGTGATTCATGTCGACAGGACGGAAAAGTACATCTGACCCGGGTCGTCTCCTCCTTGGCCTCTCCTGCTTGCCCCTCCCCCCGATCCATCGTCCCTGCCGGCCACCAAAGGGACCTTCCCAAATTACTCCTCTGAATATTTCATGGTGGGGCTGAAAATCCCATGTCACCCCACTATGGGGCTGACTTCGTGTCCTGATACAGTGGGTCTACGAGTTTACGGAGCCTCAAAACCATCTAAAGAGATCGATCGAAGCAGAGTCCTGGGCCCTCCACCCAGAGGCTCCGGTCCCCTCGTCTGCCACAGCACCCAGAAACTGGCATTGCCACACAAGTCCGAGAGATTTGGATGACGGTGACTTGGAGTCTGTAGTGATCTAGATCAAGACAAAGGCCAAACCCTTTGGCTTCTGGGGGGAGGATGTGAGAAACTGACACCCCTGACTGACACCACAGATGATGTCACCTAGTCCTACCCCAGATCCGCACGAAAAGTGGGGACTGTTGATAGCCATGCTTCTCAGATGGCGAACGGAGGACTGCAGGGCTGGGTAACTGTCAGGGTTTGCCGGTCCCTCAGTCGTGGAGCCGGACCTAGAAGCTGGGCCGTCTGGGACCCAAACACGTTGGCCTTGGCACTTCACTGTCCTCATCATGGGGCCTCTGCTTACCTGTCCCACGTCATCGAGTGCTACTGTCCCAGGAACCCTCACATACACACACACACACGTACACACACGTACACACACTCTCATACAGAGACATACACAGACACACACACACTCACACACAGACTCATACACAGACACAAATACAGACACACACACACACACTCACACACTCACACACTCACACACAGACTCATGCACAGAAACAGACACACACACTGGCACACAGACACACATGCACACATACTCTCATACACAGACTCATACACAGACAGACACACACACACTCACACACTCACACACTCACACACTCACACACTCACACACTCACACACTCACACACTCACACACTCACACACTCACACACTCACACACTCACACACTCACACACTCACACACTCACACACAGACACACACACATATACAGACAGACACACACAGACTCATATACAGACAGACACACACACACTCACACACAGATATAGACACACACATACACAGACTCATACATAAGCACAAATACAGACACACAGACAAACATACAGACAGACATAGACACAGACACAGACACACACACACACACACACACACACACACTTAGTTCCTGCAAGTTCTAGGCTCTCTGCTACTGGCATCCTTCTCACTGCCTTCCTCGTGGAGGGCAGGGTGTCTCTCTCTCTGTCTCGCACACACACCAGGAAGCCTTCTCAGACCACCGCCTCGCGAATGAGGCCTCTCTGGGACTCCCAAGAGCGTGGTCTTTGCCAGGGTCATGTATCAGTCTGCACTGTCATGACGTCTTCACTCGTCAGCCCGCCCCACCAGACTGTGTGCTTCTCGAGGACGGGAATGGGGCCTGGTGACCTGGGCTCCTGGCCTGGGCCTGCCACAAAGAGCACCTGAGTGAGCTCTGGAGAACACACATCCATTGCTCCAGCCAAGCCCAGAGCCAGGCCCCAGAGCAGGGCCGGTCATGTCCTCTGCCCAGAGGGCCATCCATATACATCCCGGCCTAGTCGCAGGCTGTCTCACTGCATCCCAGCCTGCCCGCATCTACATGCAGCCTGCATCCCATCTCCATGGAGACGCCAGCCCTGCAGCCCAAGTAGCTTGTTCCATTAAGCTACTTTCATTCCTCAATCCCCTTTCTTGGCAGAAGAGTTGATAAAAAAAAAATCAGGTCAGCAAAATTGGTTTGGAAAATTAGAAATCATCTTCTCCCAGTCCCAGCGTGTGGCACTGCTGGGCATGCCAGCGGGGACTCTGAGCTGGAGAAGCTCCGCGTCTTTCCGTAACGCCTGCCTCGCCCACACCGTGACAACCTGCTGTCTCCTCGCCCCCCACGTCACACACACACACGTACACACACACAGACTCAGACAGAAACCCGGACACACACGCGCACACATGCACACACACACTCATACAAAGACAGACACACACACGCACACACATGCACACACAGACTCATACAAAGACAGACATACACACACGCACACACAGACTCAGAAACGGACACACACACATACAGACACAAACACACACGCACGCACACACACACGCACACACACAGACTCATACAAAGACACAGACACACACACGCACACATGCAGACTCATACAAAGACACAGACATACACACACGCACACACATGCACACACACGCACACACAGACTCAGAAACAGGGACACACACATACAGACACAGACACACACGCACACACACACACAGACTCATACAAAGACACAGACATACATGCACACACACATGCACACACACACAGACAGAGACAGAAACACGGACATATACACGCACACATGCAGACTCATACAAAGACACAGACACAGACACACACACGCACACACACGCACACACAGACTCAGAAACAGGGACACACACATACAGACACAGACACACATGCACGCACACACACAGACTCATATACAGATAGAAACAGACAGACACAGACACACACGCACGCACACACACACACTCATATACAGATAGAAACATACACACACGCACATACATAAACACACAGACTCAAACAGACAGAAACACAGACACACACACATGCACACACAGAGACACACGCACACACACATGCACACAGATGCAGACACACGCACACACGCACAGACAAACACAGACACACAGACACACACAGACACCGCACCCTCCTGCTGTGCTAAGTCACGGCCCCGCGCACAGCAACACGCTGAGGGCTGGTGTCCCTCTAGTGACTCGTCCCGGGGCTGCTCTGAGCGACCTCCAGCACGGCTCCATTGACTGCTCGCCTCTCAGGTCAGGGTGAGGGGAGGGGTGTCATCGTTCCCGCATGGGGGAGTGTGGGCCCTCTCTTTCCAGTCTCCCCGTCTCCTTCCGGTGGCATCGTGACCTGCCTTGTCACTGGGCAAGCCTGACATGCGGGACTGAGGACAGACTCTCTTCCTACCTCCTTTTTTTTCCGGTGGTGGTGAGCACTCGTGGGCCTGCCCATTTCTCGAATTGCAGTGGGAGACCCCTCCCTGGGGTGCGGTGGGCCCGCCACGATGAGGAGCAGAGGACTTGCTCAGGCCTTTCATCCTGGGCCTCGTGCTCAGCTCTGCTCATGGGGGAGGCTGCCACGGGCCTGCCAGGTGAGCTGAGCACTGTCTGCTCTGCCACTTGGGGTCCATCCTTATGGACAGGCCTCCTTGGCAAGAAGCCTCAGTAGAGCGGGAGGATTCTGGCGCCCCAAACCCTTCCGAACCCTCGTCAGCCTGCAGGTGCGGATGAGAGGGCCGATTCCGCGGCCACTTGGCTCGGTCAAGGTGCTCACCGTGTTTATATCTAAGTAATACCCAGAAGCCGACCCTGCCCTCGAAGGCCCAGCAGAGTCAAGTCAGCTACGTATGTGTCAGTGTGGCCTCGGGTGGAGCGCTTTTCCAGCAGTCTGTCCCGTCCCAAAGGGAAAAGCAGGGTGGCAGCCGGAAACGCCACGTCTGAATTCTGCCCCCACCTCCTCCTGTCCTCCGATGACATTTCCTGAGCCTCAGCCTCAGCGTCCTCACCCGGAGACTGGGATCGTAACAGCTACGTGCCACACTGGCGTGAGGATGAAATGAGGCCACCGTGGGAAAACGCTGAGCACCATGCATGGCACGGAGCCGGCACGCAGACATACGCATTCCATTCTTCATTCTCCCCGAGGATCTGGGAAGAACGAACATGCCTCAGGATCTAAAATCTTATTTCCTCTGCCTGTCCCAGGGTTCCACGTTTTGAATGATTTTTTTTTTTTCACGCCAAACACACTGCGTTCATTGAATACTAACGAATTCAATCTTGTTTGGGCTCCATCGGACTCACGTACGTGCCTGTGAACAGGAGATAACCAGCGTGACCATAACAAAGACGCTGATACTTTTGTCGGTCTGTTTGGCCCACTCAGAAGGAAAGAAATAGCTTCCTTGGGGCTTTATGAAATATTAGGACGAGACTGACGATGGCCATTGCGACCGGCCAGAGCGGGTCTGGAGCCAGGGGGAACAGACAGCTCTCCATGTGCAGCTCCTCCCCCTCCTTTCTGCAGGTCACCCCTGAGCCTCGGTTTCTTCATCTATAAAATGAGAGTTGCAATGATTCCTAGCTCCCAGAAGCACTGAAGGGTGACCGAGACCATATAGGCCACCTGCCTGGCTTGGCTCTGAAGCACGTCTGGTGAGTGATGTATCAGGGCAATTTGTCCTGAGACTCTGTCTTGGGTAGAGCGCCAGCTCTAAAATGGCAAGACGGGTCTAGAGAGTGAGCGTCTGTTTCGTTCACGCCCAGATTCTGTTTAATTCCTCATTTGGGGTCAATTCCTGAAGAGGGAGTTGGCGGGGCTTACGGACCGCGCTCCCACATCCAAAAGGATTTCATTGGAAAGGCTTAAGGTGGACGTTAAAAGTTGTTAAGTATGGTATGGTTGTTTTAACTTTATTTCTCATCGATCATTTCTAAAAGCCAGCCCCATAAAGCTGGTCTTCCCATCATCCCCATTTTATCAATGAAAAACATAAGACCCAGAAAAGTTAAGTCGCTTGCCTGAGGGAACTCAAATGAGGGCGAACGGAGAGGTAGGATTTGATCCTGGGCGTGACCCCAAAGGCTGCGCGCACTTCCGCTCACCCCACTTTCTCTGGAATGGCCGCCACCAGAGTGGCCATTGGGAATACAGATTTCCTTTGTCCCCAAACCAAAAAGACTGCATAATCGCACTGTTGGGCCAGCTCCCCATGGAAGCCCCCAAAAACCCATTAAGGAAGCCGGTTCTCTGGGGCCCACTAGGTAAATTGCCTTTTGAAAGGAAAAGAAAGGACACATCTGTGGCCTCAGACTCTCCACGAGCAATAATTTGAGAGTCTCATTCAGACCCCAGAAGGAAAGTCCCCACGGGAAGAAGGAGAGGTGCAAAGTGTGACTCC
>NW_006431919.1:18495015-18498605 GCF_000325575.1 Pteropus alecto | reverse complement strand
GGAAGCCTTGAAAGAGAAAAGGCGCAATTTAAATTGGAACAGTTCAAAGCGATAACTCATTTCCCAGTTTAATTTGCTATTGGCATAATCATTAGAAAGAAGGGTCCAGGGCCTTGGCTTATGAAGGAGGCAAATCTCTGGCCTCCCGAAGTATTTTTCATTTTGAAAGTTCAAACCATCAGTCAGCTTGAATCAGAGGATACTAAGCCCTTTGACAGTGAACCTCTTACGGGATGGAGACACTGAGGCCTTACTTCTCAAGATTGTGTCTTTATGATCCTATGAATCAAAGGCAAATGCCAAATGGAGATCTGAACATGCGCACTTAGATCTAAATGTGCCATCAGGCGCGAAGGGGCCAACTGGTCACCTACTATGTGCGAGCACAGAGCAGACAAGAAGCACACACGTGTGAAGAGGAGGACAGGTGTAAGGCAATGGGGCACGCTGGGGACCGGAGGGGACAGGAGGGAACGTGTCCCATCTGCAAGGGACAGCAGCTGCCGAGCCCGGACAATTGTCAAGAACAAGAATGAAGCCCTGATAAGGCTGATCCGCTTTTTCAAGAAAAGACAGAGATCCGAAACTGTAGGTAAACTGGGGGCGGCAGATATAAAACTATGCTTTCATTTTAAACCTTTCAAGGATCCTGTAAAGAATATCTTTTGAACCTTATTTTATTGGAAATCAGATTCCCAAACGTGATTGGTTCAGGATCAGACAGCAGCAAAGGCTGAAACCAGGATTGGGGCCCATTCTGTTCCAGAAGAGGGGTGATGAGGCCCCAGGTGAGTCAGGGGTATGACTGGTCTGGGGCCGAGTACAGAGCCAGCTCCCCGGTGGCACCATGAGCAGCTATGACCCATTATGGCGCAAGGCAGTGTGGGGATTTGGGCATCAGGAGCGTGTGTCCACGAGACAGCTCTGAAGAGGCGCAGCACCCTCTACTGCAGAGAAGGGATTTGGGGATGCAGAGAAGGGGGACCTGACATTTATGGAGCATTTACTACAAGCCGGGCACCGGGCTCAACATGCTTCGCTTCACTGAGTCTATATGACGACTCTTTGGTGGAGATGGCTTATCCCTCCCTTTCTTACTGTGGGGACTTCCCAGGGTCACACGGCCAGGTCAGGCTGCCTCTCTCGTTTCTAGCATTTGCTTAACGCACCTGGGCCTTCCTCCTGTCCAGGCTGCTGGGCAAGGGGAGGCCTCGGAGCATCTCCTGCAACCTTGTCAATCATTTAGTAAAAAATGGTCCAGACAGGATGGCCCTCACAAATCTTACCAGGGCCGTTTTGCACAAAGTGAAACTCGGTAAATTAAGATGTCACACCAGCCTTGCTGTTTCCACGGGGAGTGACTGTAGCTGTAAATCTGTCCCAGCACGCGGGCAAATGAGCTTTGACCAAGCAGGTAGTGAAGTTTATTTACTACTGCCTCGATTATGATATTAATTTATTATTAAGAAAATATAATAAAAGGCTTCCGAGGGCTTGGGGTTAGGCAGCGTGGCCATTCGCTGTTGGATTCAGAGGATGCAGGAAGCAGTGGGAGGTGGGAGGAGCTAGGCTCTAGCACCAGGCTGCCCTGGAGGGGACCAGACTCTGCTCCAGCATCTACTGGCTGTGTGACCTTAAGTGAGTGGCACGACTTCTCTGAGCCTCTATCTCCTTAACTGCAAAAAAAGGGATTAATCGTAACACCCACCCACTGGGCACGTGGGGTGGAACCTATAGACACGAACGTGAAGCTCCCAGCAATGCTGGATATCATCACTGTCATTACTATTGAAACACATTCCTTGGGCGGTTGCCTACAGAGCCAATTGCTTGACTTCTTGTCACTAAAATAGCAGGATGCCCGGCAGGGCCTCTTAATTGCATCAAAATGGTCTGTTGAGTCACAGCTTTAATTACCTTTCTCGTGGTGTCACTGGAGCAGGAATCAGGTCCTTGCCTTTCGCCCACTTTCCCTGGCTCCACGCAATGCGAGCGCCCACCCTTGTTAACCGTTCTGACTCTGCAAAGATGAGTGAAGCAAATCGCCCAGCAGACCCTCAGGGTGCACACGCGGCCAGCCTGCGAGGCCCCGAGACCTCTCCACAGAGCATGGAGGCGAGGGTTTGGGACTTCGTGAAGTCACCTTCCCACGGCCGAGTTTCCACAGCGGCTGCAATCCGGGTCCCAGTTTGTGTGCTTACTGGACCGCCACCTCTGGCCATTCCCTCCCAGCAGCCCCAGCAGGATGAGCTGGGCATGATGACCCAGAGTGAAGGGTGGCGGTCCTTTGCTGTCCGCGAAGCTGTCTCTCTCTGCAGGGCTGGGGAAAACTGCGATGGGTCAGGGAGGTTCAGGTCAGGGCCACTTCCTGAACTTGGAAGAAAAAGCACAGAATATGGAATATTCTTAGCTCCAGGCTCCATGGAAGGAAACCACAAGCCTGCTGAGAAAGCCTGATTGACACTTGCCTGGGAGAAGCCTGAGTTTACACTGAGCTGTTTGTCCCTTGAGGATGCATCTTGGTAGCCCCTGTGTCTGGCCAGGGCGTGGCTGTGGTAGGCGCCCGATAAATCTGTGCTAAGTCAATAAATGCCACCTAACTAATTGTATTCATCTTATTTTTATTAGAACCCCCTCTCTTTTCCCAGAAATGATTTCAGGCCAAATACAGACTCCATGATCGAGTAATCGCGAACGCTCACGGCAAGCTCAGCGTGTGTCAAGTGCTGCCTTGAGCACGCTACATGATGTTGCATCTTCGCGGCAGTCTTTTATGGTAGGTATTATTATTATTATTATTATTATTATTATTATTACATCCCGTTTTACAGATGAGGAAAATAGTAACAAAGTAAATGACAGGATAGAAAAGGGACGTGAGCTAGAGGCAGACCTTCTAACCAGTGCCCGTCCTCAAGGCATGAGGGCAAGAAGTGGGCTCCAGGTTTTCTAGAAGCCTGGCCAGAGACGGAAACGGAGTCCCTTAAAACGTCCACGGAGTCTAGAAGAAAAAACAAACAACCACACAAATGGCTTCTATCTAACTCGTGTGGCCTTGGGAGAGTCCCCTCCGTCTCAGCCTCTGATTCGTCCTCTGTATAAAGATGACAACAGCATTGTCTTCGTCGCCAGGCAGTTATGAAGGTCAGAGGACAGGAGGCTGGATGCTGCGAGCACAGAGCTGGATCCCAGAAGCTACGGCGTCGAGATTCACCCTCCCGTCTTATTTCTAGCCTTTTTCTCCCTCTGCTTATGGGAGAAGGCATCTTGGCGTGTGGGTGTTTAACTGCGAAATCATTGGCAAGGCTGCCCAGCCAGCTCATGGTTACTTAAAAAGACGAAATAGGCCGTGCAAGGCGGCTTGGGGCTTTTCAAGCGCCTGCTCCTGAATTTCACGAGCGGGGAGGGCTGAATGGTTTGGTGACTCCCAGCCTGGGCCCTGCTCGAAATTCACGTCAAAGTGAACGGTGCCTCCGACTCCCCATTATATTGCGGTGCCCTCGGAGGCTCGGGAAAGTCACGCTTCCCCTTCATCTCCTGCAGCCAAGAAATGCAATGGATTTTCCTGGCCTAATTTTCGTGTTTTAAAG
>NW_006431919.1:18489223-18495000 GCF_000325575.1 Pteropus alecto | reverse complement strand
CCCAGGGCTCCTCTGAGAACCGAAATGGAGACAATCTCATTCATATTTCACCATGTAGCCCAAAGTCTAATTGTGTGCCTGACAACAGACTCTGGCGGAACACCTAGTCCATAGCGGGCCCAGGGCCAGGCACATGGCAGGCAGAGGTGACATATATGTCGTCCCTGCCCTCAGGAGAGGCCTTTAGAAGGTGAGAAGCACGAGGATGAAGACAGCACCAGGGAAGCAGGCTCCCAAGCCAGGAAGGGGAGGGGAAGAGGCGACCCAGGCAGAGACACGTGGACAAACACAATGGTGGAACAGGAAGCTTGAGAGGTAAACACAGGCAAGCTCAAGAAGGAGCACAGAAGTCAGAGTGACAGCTTCGCTGGGGCACTAGAGGGCTGACGGGTGTTTAACGTCTGGTGCTCACTGACGTGGCTGCCTCTGAGTTTTAAAAATTACGTTGGCAGTTTGGAAGGAAACCGAATCGGAGGGTAGGAAGACCAGGCGAGGGCTCTCAAAAGAACCCGGACCTGAACAAGTATCCCATGATGATTTTCTCTACGGCCCGGTCCTGAGCTAGGTATCCGGGGAGACACCAAAACAAGGAGATAGAATTAGGTCTACTGTGTTCTGGTGCTTTCCATGGGTTATCTCAACCAAGTATCGCAAAATAAAATGAGCATCTCCATGTTGTAGATTAAAAAGCTAAAGTTCAGGGAGGTGAAGAGAGGCGATCTTGCGGGGAGCTGGTGAGTAAGGCAGGTCGGTGGGCTCACCTCCCGGTGTGGCCCTGCTCGGCAGACCAGCACCAGCAGCAGGCTCCAGCCCGAAAAGACAGGACGATTCGTGGCCCCAGCGTGTGCCACCCGGAGTGAGATGTACTCCGGCTCCGAGAATGACTAATGTCAACCTAAAGGGTAACTGTGAATACAGAGCCCTGAGCTCTATTAATGTTCCGTGATAAATACTGTTGCTTTAAAATCAGATTCACGTAAACAGAGGTTTCGGCGGAACGCCAGCATTCCGGAACGTTAGCTTGTGGGCCCTGCGGGCCCTGTCTCGTACGTCCATGAATCATCTACACCACCCACCTCCAGGCCTGGGACACGGCGGCCACTCTGTAAATACTTATTGACTGAATGGGGCCACTTCGAGAAAAATCTCCTAAGGAAGATACAATTAAGAGAGTGACACAACATGTCATCTTTCAAAGCTTTAGGCGGGGAGTTGAGTACGAATGGAATTTATTGGTTTATTAATTCTTCACATATTTACTGAAAACTACCCATGTCCTTCCAAATATTACTAAGACAGATGACTTTATGGATTAATCTGATTATGAAAAAACTTGAAGAAATGGATTATTTCTCTACTCTTTCAAATTTTCTAGAGCATGGAGAAAGGAAAAGGCACGCATGCTGTCTTTCAAAGGCAACATAATACTAATACCGTACCTGACAAAGACAGTACCAAAAAGAAAACTCAACATGACCTAACAGTATTAATAAAGCAAAAAGTTTAAATAATATGTTAGCAAACAGAATTCAGTGCTATACCATGACCACATGAGAACAGGTAAGAATGGCTTAATACGTTAAAATCCGTTAGTATAATGTACTAAGTCAAAGAAGCCAAACCATACGATCACCTCCGTAAATGAAGAAAGGCACTGGGGGAAAAAATCCAACAAAATGTAAACGGTAAAACACTAGAAACAGTAGATCTGAGAATACTGACCAATGCAATTAGACAGGAAAATATTGGTCTAAAATTGGAAAAAAGAAATAACATAAGAGCTAAATACGAGAAAGGGGAAGCAATATTATCGTGATGGACAGATGATACAATTACACATGTAGAAAATCCAAAAACCAAAATTTTTTTTCACCTACAGCACCTGGTCTTCCTGGGTGGGTCTCCCATCCAAGTACTAACTAGGCCCGACCCTGCTGAGCTTCCGAGATCAGATGAGATCGGGCACGTTCAGGGTGGCGTGGCCTTAGACCCAAAAACCAAATTTTTAAACGAATTATTATACACTGTAAGAAAAATTGGTAACTGCCTGGTGGTAAATGTACAAGATCCAAAAGCATTTGTATTAAGTATAAATAACAACGTTTAAAAATACAGTGAAAGAAAAGGCCCCCATTACAATATCAACAAAAAAACAGGTAAAATACTTTGAATAAATTTAATAAGAACTGTAAAGATGATTTTAAAACTAAATCGAGAACCTTGAAAGAAGACTTCAAGAGATGCAAAGTTAAACCTTGCTTCTAGACAGATTCAGTATTTTAAAGATATAGCTTTTCCTCGGGTTAATCTATAAATTCAAGTAACCCCAATTAAAAAGTAGCATGAGATTTTTGGAATCTCAACAATATATGAATATTCATCTGGAGAGACAAACCTGCAAGAATAAGTGAGGAGCTTCTGCAAAGTAAAAGGAAAGAGAAGAGAGAAGAACAGGTTGCACAGATTTTAGGATGCACTATAAAACGACGGAGCTGGGACGATCGGATGTTGTCTTAATTTTCAATACCACGTCACTGTCAGATGAATGGGAGACCAGAGAGCACAGAAGTAGACTCAGATGCATATGGGAATACGCTGTCCACGGTGGATTAACTAATAACCACAGACCAACTGGTAACTGGCCATTCACAAAGAAATAAAGTTGGATTCCCACCCTACTCTATGCAAATCCCAGATGCATCCAAAGTGTAGCAGAAAAAGTAAAATCGGAAAAGCACCAGAAGAAAACATGAGTTCAGGGTGGGAGAAGGCCTTGATTTTTATAGAATCGAGTGTATCAATATTTCCCTTTATGCCTTCTGGAGTTTGTGATTAATTTGAGTTAAAGCGAAAGAAAGAAATCCCACGGGCTTAAAAAAAAAGAAGTTATTCCATAAACAAAACCAAAAGGCAAGGCCAACTGAGAAAGTACCGAATAAGTGACAATGACTAAGTTTCTGGCTTTGGGAAGAGGCCACACAAATCAGTGGGAGGAATAAGTGGTCTAACTAACCAAATAAATAGGACGTTTTATAGGAAAGAAGCAAAGGTCAACTGTCAACAGCCAAGCCGTGGGAAGAGGCACGATCTCACCGTTAACGAACGACATACTAATTTAGACAAAGCCGCGGTGCCATTTTTTATCTATCAAATTGGTAAAAATTTTAAAGGTCGTTAACACTAGCAATGTGGGGAAGAACACATTCGTAGGCATCGTGGAGGAAGCATAGATTGGTGGGAAAGCTTCGGAAGATAATTTGGCAAATCTATCAAAATTGAAGACTCTAATACCTTCTGGCAAGGCTTTTAAAATGAAGATTCTCATACCCTCCAAATAGACTTGAAAGATGTGTGTGTGTGTGTGTGTGTGTGTGTGTGTGTGTGTGTGTGTGTGGACACACGCAGTTAGGAAGACAGGAAGTTCACCGCAGCAAAAGCCTGAAAGTTAGAACAACAATAGGGGAATAGGGGACCGATCGAGAAAGATTATGAAAATTCTGTCTACAGCCACTAATAAGAACAAAAAAGGATCTCAGTGCACTGATGCAGGACGATCTCTGAGATATTTAGATATTTTAAAAAGCCAAGGTACAGAAGAATGTGTATGAAATGGTCCCACTTGAGAACATGAAAAAGGATATCAAATGTATATACGTGCATATATAAACATACATATAACATATATAAACATAAAATACCAAGTACAGCCACTAATAAGAACAAAAAAGGATCTCAGTGCACTGATGCAGGACGATCTCTGAGATATTTAGATATTTTAAAAAGCCAAGGTACAGAAGAATGTGTATGAAATGGTCCCACTTGAGAACATGAAAAAGGATATCAAATGTATATACGTGCATATATAAACATATATATAACACATATAAACATAAAATACCAAGCCTACACACACATACACACACACACACACACACACACACACACGTAGAAAATGTCCCTGGATAAGAACATAAGAAACTCTTTCTGGGCTGTCCAGTAGAGCTTTCTGTGGTGACAGAAATGTCATATAAATCTGAACTGTCCAATATGATAGCAACGAGGCTCACGTAGCTCTTGAGCCCTTGAAATGTGTCTTGTGTGGCTGAGGAATTAACTTTTGAATTTTATTTCATTTTGATTAATTTAAATGGATATAGCCACATGTGGACAGCACAGACACAGAAAGTAGATATTTTGGGTGAGAAGGATTATGAACAGAGAGAAAGAGAGATTACGCCTGTCTATACGGTTGGAATTTTGTGGATGTGTACGTGTCACTCTATTTAAAAAGAAAAGTTACTGACCTCCTGTGGTTTTCCGGGGCCCGGCGTTGGCAGTCACAGGGGTGGTGTCCTGGGGAGCCTGGGCTCTCACAGGGCCGTGGAGAAACTGCACGAAGGAGGTCAAGCTGACACGCGTTCCCCAGGGAGTCAGGCCCCAGAGGAGGAAATGGTCAGTTCCACAGCCAACGGTGGGGACGAGAGCAGGGGTGACTAGGACAGGCTTCATCCAGGAAGCAGTGCTCCGGCCCGGCCTGTGACATGCCTAGGTGTGTGGGAGGCCACGGGGGCCAGAAGAGCACTCAGGGCAGAGGGAGCCGCAAGCCGAGTGGCGGCGGCGAGACAGGGCAGCGTGTCCAGGAGTCCAGGAGTGATTTAGACCGGCAGGGAGGATGCAGAGATGAACGAGAGACAGGCTCTGTGGGCCAAGTTCAATGATTCCACCCCGAAGGCCAGGGGAAGCCCCAGATGGTGTTAAGTGGGAGAGAGGAGTTGACTTTGAGAAAAGGCACTCATCGGCTGTGACGAGGGTGCGGTTGAAATATGTACAAGATTTATTTTTATCCACTATAGAAAAAGCACAATAAAGCTATTTATGGATCCAAAATTGCATTCTGTACATTTTACTTTGCCCACGAAGCAGTCACTTTTGGTCTGTTTAGAATTATGCAGCACCGAGAGAAAGGAAAATTCAAAGGAACACGTTATTCCCACCTTCCATGGCCATCCCAGTTTTTATTAAGCCCCCTAGGAGCTTGAGCTTCACCGTTACTAATTTTCCTGGGGCTTCACATCCCCAGGAGATGGCTAGGCTCAGAAACAAATCCGGCGAGTCGTGGCAGGCCGACGGAGGCGCGATTTCCGTTCTTACATCAATGAACATGGCGGTAAATCCTAGACCAAGACTCGTAGCCGCCACACTATTGATAACTGGGAAGGACCCTTCTCTGCCGGCGGGGCCATCCTGCCCCGCGGGAGACGAACAGCATTTCCGGCCTCTGTCCATTAAATGCCAGTAGTGCACACACACACGCATACACACTACAACACACACCACACACACCACACACCCTACACATAAATGCCAGTAGTGCACACACACACGCATACACACACCACACGTACCACACCCCCTACACACACCACACACACCACACACACCTGACACCACACACACACGCCACACATACACCACACACACCACACATACACACTTGACACCACACACACCACTACACACACCACACACCACATACACACTCACCACACACACCACACACACCACACAATACACACACACCATGTACACACTCAGCACACACACTACACAACATGTTCACACCACGCAAACACCACACACCACACACACACTATGTACACACCACATAACACGTACACACTCACCACATACACCACAACACGTACACACTCACCACAAACACACCATATACACACACACCACATCCTCACCACACACCCCACACACACACACAAGCA